>NC_136518.1:33989964-33992464 GCF_053919585.1 Euprymna scolopes | reverse complement strand
TTAGTTCTACTGCTTACGTTGGAATAACCTAGCATATGGTAAGTCCTTTCAAGTATATTATTATGCAGTGCCCACATATAAATATCAATGTTGATAAGGACAATACGAGGGGCGTGCAATAAGTAATGCCCCTGACCCACTTCCCATAGCAGTAAAGCAACGAAACTTGGCACAATTATTAGTCTTTCTCTACATGGGAACCACCCAGAGTTATGCATTTCTCCCATCGTTTGATGCAGTTCTGGAGACCGTTTTTGTAGAACACCTCCAGGTTGGTCCTCCAACCACGATGTGACTTCAGAAATCAAGGCTGCATCATCTGGGAAACGCTTTCCTTTCAAAAACAACTTCATGGCTGGGAGGAGGTGAAAGTCAGAGGGTGCGAGGTCAGGAGAGTAGGAAGGATAGGGGAGGATTTCATAACCACACACCCGTGCTTCTAATCTGGTGACATGCAAGTTGTGGACCGGAGCGTTGTCCTGCAGGAGGAGAGTACCTTTGCTGATCTTGCCCCGCCTCTTGATTTTCATAGTTTCTCTTAATTTCCTCAACAGTGAAGCATAATAGACTCCTGTAATTGTGGTGCCCTTTGCCAGGAAATCTGTCATCACTACTCCGTCCTGGTCCCAGAAGACTCTGAGCATGACCTTGCAAGTGGAGGGCTGCATCCTTGCCTCCTTTGGAGGTGGTGAGTCCAAGTGCTTCCACTGTATTAACTGGGCTTTGGTCTCTGGATCATAGTGATGGACCCAGGTTTCATCCTGTGTAATCAGTCTTTTGAAAAACTTTGACTCATCTTCTTGGCACATCTCCAAATTCATACTTGAGCACTTGACGCGTTCTCACTTCTGGAATGGTGTGAGCAACCTGGGAATCCATCTGGCAGACACCTTATACATATGCAAATGGTCATGAATAATAGTTTCCACAGACCCTGTACTAATCTTGATATCTTGGGCTATTTGGCGAATAGTAATGCGTTGATCTTCCAAAATGGCAGCCTCAACTTGACGGACAGATGCCTCATCAATGGCAGAAGGGGGGGGGGGCGACCAGGTCTGCGAGCTGTTTCCACAGACTTCCGGCCATGTTTGAATTCACGATGCCAGCGTTTTCCAAGGTCATATGATGGGGCATTATCGCCATAAGTTTCTTTCATTTCATCAAAAGTCTCCTGTGGTGTGCGTCCTTTCAAATACAAAACCGGATCACTGCTCGACATTCAACAGGCTCCATTTCACACCTGACTAAGTTCAAATACCTGTAAAACAGAAACCACAATTAGTCCAGAGCTTTAATTTGCCACATAACCCGTAGAGATATAAATCATTGCACATGCAAAATTTCAGCAAGATCAGACAACTGGAAGTGGGTCAGGTACATTACTAATTGCACGCCCCTCGTAGTCTAACAAAAAATAATATGAATTAAAATAACTTCTCCTCTTCCTTCTCCTTCCAAAACATTCAGACAAAACGAAATGTCTGTTACACTTTGTATTCATATACTTTTGCTATCAATACGTCTTTACTAATTCATTTTTATGAAAGGCCTTGAAGTATATAGGACTCAGAAAAGGAAACAAATACCATTGGGAGAAGGGGACTGTGATGATTCTTTGTTACTCCTTAGTGTAAAGGAGAGGGGTAGTCCTGTTTAGATAAGATGAGTCGTACAAGTACAAGCGTTCATTTTCAAGAGGCTAATCTCTTGTATTTCCATGTGTGCATTAAACCTTAACAGTAACATCCTTTATTTTATCAAGTTCCTATCAATTACCGAAATGCTGGTCAACACTTGATGTTAATTCTTCATCAAGAGACATCTATGTCGTCATAAGTGTGCTCTGCATGATAAACTGGAGTATGAACCTTACGTTCTTTACTTTGGTATCCGAATCACAATGAATACATTCTTATTTATTAATTTATTTGAATTGCCTAATTATTGAATTTAAAAAAAAATGAATTAACACATTTTATAACGAACTGAAGCAAAAATAAATTACAATTATAAATGTTGTTTTTTTATTTTCTTTCTTCCGTCTTAATTACTTCCCTTTGGTAGAACTCTTTTTATGCATATTACTTGTAAGATTGCTTTAATAAACGGAAGCACCAGAACTTTAAAATATACCTCAGACTCTGTGTCTACTTGGCACCATACCATAACTCCATAAATAACTGAATAAATCGTCTGTAGCTAAAATCTCGTTTTCTCTGCGGCATTATTCATTACAGTATCTAAGTTGTATTTAAGAAAAAGTAAAAATTAGAAATAAAAATATTTTTAAGAAAACAAAACTTTAGTGTTAATTTTAAGAGGAGCCGTCAATGTTAAGGAAAATGAAAGCATATCAAATAAAAAAGGAAGCCATATTTTGTTTGTGTACAGCATATTATCCATATCGCTTGACCAATCGTCACCAAAATTAGTCAAAATATCGTTCATGGTCTAACGTGACACAGATTCAATTTTGGGATATTTAGGTAAAAGTTTA
>NC_136518.1:33589964-33984964 GCF_053919585.1 Euprymna scolopes | reverse complement strand
TAATGCGAATGAACTTTATATCTAGAATCCTTCTTCCAATTTGGATCAAAATCTATTGCTTTATGCTGATTATACAAATTGTCAAAAATTTATGTGTTCATAAAAAAAAGATTAAAATTCAACGTTTATTTCTTAATTGGTATTAAATGACTATTAAATAAAATTTTATACAAATCTGAAATATTTGAATTTTCAAATGGGAGGTTGTGTCGATATCATGCCTTCCAAAAACATTTAAAATATTCTAAAGAGAATGGAATTAGGAGAATATTTATTATGCCATCGAAAGGCCATAATAAATAAGACAAACACACATGCTAAAAATGGGTTTATTACAATAATGTAATATGTCAGTAGTGTAGCTTTTGCTATGCAACTTTCTGGGTGGATGACGATATGCGTTTATACTTATTGGAAGAGTCGATTGTGTATCTTAAATGGGGATGATAGCCCAACATTTATTAATTGATGTATAATAATGTTAAAATTGATGTATAATAATGTTAAAATTTTACACAATTCAAAGGTCTCTGAATTTCACGAAGGGTTCCATCCCCTCTGTGTACCTTTTACATAAAAGTTAAAAACAAATGTACTGCCCGTATTACTCACTTTATTACTTAGTAACGTTTATTTTCAGAAATTAATAATGCTCGGTTAATTAGTTTATATATAGTAATACATGCAAATATATAAACATGTACACATACCTATCATTTTATAAATAGTTATTTTTTTGTATTTTTGGAAAAATAAGAACAGAGTGCTCAAAAATGTTCGTAAGAGCAGAGTATAGTTATTACATATAATACTATACGATCAAATTTCGCTTAGACATTGATACCGGCGATTTCAGAAAAGTTGGAATTTCTTAGCCGTTGAGCTAAGGAATACATCTCATTCGTCACTCATTCTTCTTCCTTTTCAAATCATTAGTATTAATATTTGATGGAAATGTTATTGTATAGCATAATTTTTTTTTTAATTCAAAATATTTTTTACTCGTTTTCACCCCAAACAAGGAATACTACCACTTGTAACATAAGGGCTACTATTTGAGATCATGTCTAAGAGAGGATTGTAGGAACTTGAGCAAGGACATGTCTATTCACATTACTTCTGCAGTACAGCCAGGAAAGCACGAAAAAGGGAGGTAATTCTAAAGTCTAGCAGTCCGAGAAAAGAAATTATTTTAGTAGAAGGCCTTTCGAACATCTAGTGGCCTCACCAGTGAAGAGGTGTATTTTGCTGCTTAGTCAAAACTATGTACCTTGAGGAGGCACAGGTGTTATGAGATCATCAGATCAAATTTGAATTACAGAAATTCTACATCTTATATAATGTGCAGATTTAGTATCCCTTAGATTTAAACTGTAATTTTCCCCCCTTTTTTCTGTGGATAAATGACTAAAAACTTTTATTTTAAGTCCACCAAAATTTCATGTTCTATTTTTCATACACACCATACAATTGTTTCGGCTCACAACTAAGATATTTATAACGTTCACAATGTGTGTAGTCATTTATTTCTTAGTTAGAGCATTACCAGTGCTCATATATATAAATATATCTGTTATCATATTAAAGTTTCTTTTTTTAACTCCGTAAGCATTGCAGTATTTTCATACCACAAATTATACATCGGTCTTTACACCGTGTGCCATTGATATACAGATTTTTATCATTTAACCGCAAGCGTATTCTCCAACTTTCAATTAAGCCTTATTTTTTGTTGTCTCAATTTCTTATTTAAAATTCGATATATATATATATATATATATATATATATATATATATATATATATATATATATATATATATATATATATATATATATATATATATGGAGATAGAGAGAGAAAGAGAGACAGACAGAAAAAAGGGAGAGGTGTATATCTATTTATTTATATATCTATATCTATATATAAATGAAAATTTGGAATTAAATTCAGTGAATTAAAAATTTTACGAAAATTTAGTATTCGACAAAAAATACAAAAAATTAATATTTTTCAATTTATCATTTATTTCAAATCCATGAATTACGTAAAAACTTTTTGTATTGCATGTCGAATAATAAATTTGCCGTAAAGTTTTAAATTCCAAATTTTTACTTAATTTAGTTCAATTTAATTCCAAATTTTTATTTATAATTTTGTTCTATCTCGTATATTGATCGTCTTATAAATATTGATACTAATTTACATGGACTTTAATTTTACATGATTATGCAAGCAGTAATCTAAAAAATTTCAAAATTTCAGTTTACATATATATATATATATATATATATATATATATATATATATATATATATATATATACGAGATGCCTTAAATAAGTTTCCAGACTTTTTTTAACAGACATTTAAGATTGTCGTAAACTCTTGAAAATATTATTGCTATACATCTTATGAGATGACTTACCAATTTTTTATGATTTCAGGTGCAAATGAACAGTTACAGCAGGAATTGGAATACACCCTACTAAAGCTTGATTGTCAAAGCTGGTGATTTCAAAAATGCAATCTAGACGTAAGGACACTTTAGAAGAACGATATGCAATGAAATTCTGTTTTAAACTTGAAAAAATGCCACAGAAACGAATGGAAGCTTCAGACTGCTTTTGGATCATCTTGCATGAATTGAGCATCAGTTTTTGAACGACATAAAAGATCCAAGAGAGGCAAAGAGTCTATGAGGGATGATGACGTGTGGGGGAGTAAGGAAGTCAGAACACATTCACGAGTAACTGAAAATGCGAAAGATTTGCGTGAAGTTTGTCTCAAGGGTGCTCAGAGAAGATCACCAAAACTAAGATGGGCATCAAGACAGTTCTTCATCTTCCCTATAGTCCAAACCTTGCTTCCTGTGACTTTTGGTTATTCCCTAAACTTAATGAAAATCCTAGAGGCTGTCGTTATGAGACAATTGAGCAGATGAAAGAAGATGTGATGAGGGTCATTGATACGCTTACATAAAAGGACTTCCATGGAGCCTTCAGGAAGTTGTTGGAACGGTACAACAAGGACATTGCAGCCAGAGAAGATTATGGCATTGCAGCCGGAGGAGATTACTTCAAAGGGGACTAGAGTTTCATGTGTGCACTATTAATAAAAGTGCCCACACAAAAAGGTCTGGAAACTTATTGGAGGGATCTCATGTAATCTTCATCTTCCAGAAACAGTGACGACAAAAGTGTTTTAAATATAATTGAAAAGAATATATATATATATATATATATATATATATATAATCAACATTTGCTAAAGTCAGTGGGACATGGAAAATCACAATTAAAAGTTTTTTTTTTAAGTATTTAAATATCATAGGGTAAGGGAAGTTAATGAAAAGGATATAAAAATTCACGTCCAAAATGCATGGTAAAATCCGAAGTGAATGTCTTTGATAGCAGTGAGGTAAAGTGATCCAATCTGTATTTTGAGTAATCGACGTCACAATGTAACAGTCCGAAGTAGGCATTTTCCTGGATAAATTTTCTTTGTTTATATAATGAGTCTGGTAAAAAAATTATTATATAGGTTTGGTGGATCTGTTTATTAATAAAAATATAATTTAATTATAGAACATGAGCTTCAAATTCCACTCCAAAATAACTTCAAATTGTTAATATTTTATTAACAATTATTTTACTTATAAAATAAAATCGCTTTCAATAGACAGGGTACGCAAATTAAGAGAAACTGAACTGATATGAAAAATTAAAAATAAAAATAAAAATAAAATGAAAAATGAAAAGTCTCACTGACTTTAGCAAATAAGGTGTAAACCATTATAATTATTTGCTAATATTTTCTCCTCTGAAGAAATGGTAGACATCGAAATCCTATAGAATAAGGAGTTATAATATTTCAATTGTATTCTTTGTCTTACATAGAATAAAAAAAATCTTTGGATTTGAAATTTAAACATTTCACGTCATAAATTTTTTAATTCATTGAATGACTTAAATTTGATTTATTTGCTCTATCTTGGATATCGAGCAATTTCTTTTAGATGGGATAATACTTATAGAATATTACTGCCAATAATATTTTGTAAGGCTTATAATCACAGGTTTCCATACCATTTGATTGTTAGATAATTTTATTCTGAAGTATATATATATATATATATATATATATATATATATATGATGATTGAAACGTCTTGTCAGACGAGTGCCACTCCCTCAGACATTTAAAATCCATGAGCCCAAATGTCTGAGGGAGTATCTATTATGATGTTAAAGAGTCTTAGCTTTCTACGACAGCTAAGTCTCTCTCTCGGTTCAAAATGTTGAGATCCAGCAACAAGCAAGAGCAAGATAGCCAGCAACAAATTAAACTGCAGACCAGCTTAATGCGGGTACTGGTCTTCCGCTTTATGGTTTTTTAAATCAGAGATTTGCTTCTCCTAGAAAGGTTGCCTTCACCACGGCTTACGGGAGCCCTCTCTACTCCAATACACATATACACACACACAAATATACACGGTGCTAGTTGGCCGTTCACCCAGAAAAAGAATTCATTCGCCCTTTGGAAAGTCTTGTTTTTAATCCTCCAGGGAGACTAGCCACCCTCCTCACCAAACAAGTCTGGTGGGGGAACCAGTTTAGTCGCTCATGGTCGGGTCATCGGCGACTAATATATATATTATATGCTGATATAACAACTGCCAAACCGGAAGTGACGTAGGTTTAAATTAAGGCTAGACAATCGAAAAGAGGGGATTACTTTCGAAAATATCGGTGAAAAAAGCGACACCTCCATGTAGAAAAGTGCCCAGTTGTGGGTGAAGAAATTAATGTTTTTAGTCATTTTTTCGGTATTTGTCATCTGAAGGTTCAAGCTTCAAAACGATACTGATCTTGTGAAAATCCGTCGCCTCTATCGAAAGTTTTAGGCAGACATACAAACATACATACATAAATTTATATATTGTTAGCTCAAATTTTCAACCCAAACCGATTAAAAACATGCCCTATCTCTGAATATCCTTTATGTAAAATTTCAAATGTTTAGACCAGAAATTGTTTGAGTAACTTGGTAGAGACCGCAGAGGTCAGATTTTTTTAAACTTTGACCCCTATTATGACCCCCTTAGCATTTAGTGTTTTGTGCTCAAATCAAGTTATTAAGTTAGATCTATGTCCAAGGAACCTATATCTAAAATTTCAAGTGTTTTTACCCAAAATTGTCGGAGGAGTTTAGTAGAGTTCTTAAAGGTCGCATCGTTGGACTTTGACCCGTTAACAGCCAAATTTCTGGCCGAAAACGGATTACAAAGATTTTCCCAAATCTCAGTACCCTGTATATCAAATTTCGAGCCTGTAGACTACAAAATTGACAGAGTTATTGTGTAGGGAAATGTACACAGACAGACACACACACAGAGACAGACAGATACTTTCACTCATATATATATATATATATATATATATATATATATATATATATATATATATATATATATATATATATATATTTGCTAAGGTGATTGATAATTTATAATTCAAAATTAAAATTAAAAATTCGTTTCATAAGAAGTATTTTTACTATAACATTAAAATACACTCTGCTCTATAGAAAATTGCTCTAACCCCCTTTATATATATATATATATATATATATATATATATATATATATATATATATATATATATATATACTATCAGTTCCGTCCAGCTTTGCTCGGGCCCTACGTACTGTTCATTATGTTATGTGCATATGTATATGTTGAAAATTGTGAATATGTAAAGTAATGCCTTTCTGTATAATAGTCTTCATTAACTACTATAGAGAAAAGAAAGACAGACATTTTCACTTTTATAGATATATATATAGATAGATAGATAGATAGATTGGATGCAATATATACTAATGATTTAAAAAGTATTGAAAAAAAAATGACTCATGCGTTCGCCCTTCATCTGGCAAATTTCATTTTTTTAAATTTTCCAACTTTTGCGCCGATTTTTCCGGGCTAAAACCCAAATATAATGTTTTCCATGGATTCAAATACCTTATATATGAAGTTTCATGTCTGTAGACCAAAAATTCTAGGAGGAGTTTGGTAGGCAAAATTTGTTAAGCAAAAATATATACGTATACATAAATATATATGGAAACAATTTTGTGTTTACTATAAAGTTTTTATGCAAATATTATGCAAGTATGAATCAGGTAGAATATCTGCATGAATATAATTACACGTAATAGTTAACTAAAGATGATTATCCTATAAAAAACCGAAGCAACTCATTAATGAATTTTTAAAAGAATATGTAAATTAGCAAGATCTTTTGCTAGTGAATGCAATTCCACAACCCATATATAAGAAAATTGTATTTTCTTTTTAAATAAATAGAAAAGAGGGTTTTTAATATGAATATCAAAACACACAAAAGAAAAAAGAATTTATAGGAGTATATATATATATATATATATATATATATATATATATATATATAATTATTTTTTTACTATAATAATTAAATACCTACAGACACTAGTGTTTCATCCTTTCGGGATTCTTCAGTGCAGGGTGTCACGATTACTACCAGTCGAACGATTCGAACCCCGCGACACGAGACATCTCTGGCTCGATTAGCGGAGGCCGTATCCATTCGGCTACCATTAATCGTGTGAAATAGCGTTGAATTTTAAACATTTTAATTTAAATGTTCATTACGTCAGACAGACAGTGATCAAATCGTTATACGATGATCTACGCATAAGAGCTAAATTGACCGACTTTTAATTCAACAGAAAGTGCTCAACGATAAGAAACGTATTTCTTAAAGGGGCTGTCATAATTATTTTTTTACTATAATAATTAAATACCTACAGACACTAGTGTTTCATCCTTTCGGGATTCTTCAGTGCAGGGTGTCACGATTACTACCAGTCGAACGATTCGAACCCCGCGACACGAGACATCTCTGGCTCGATTAGCGGAGGCCGTATCCATTCGGCTACCATTAATCGTGTGAAATAGCGTTGAATTTTAAACATTTTAATTTAAATGTTCATTACGTCAGACAGACAGTGATCAAATCGTTATACGATGATCTACGCATAAGAGCTAAATTGACCGACTTTTAATTCAACAGAAAGTGCTCAACGATAAGAAACGTATTTCTTAAAGGGGCTGTCATAATTATTATTTTACTATAATAATTAAATACCTACAGACACTAGTGTTTCATCCTTTCGGGATTCTTCAGTGCAGGGTGTCACGATTACTACCAGTCGAACGATTCGAACCCCGCGACACGAGACATCTCTGGCTCGTTTAATGAATGAACAGGAAGATAAACAAATCATCCTCCACATGATAATACGCAACTGGAAAATATTAAATATTAATTATTATAAAATATTAAATATTAATTATTATAAAATATTAAATATTAATTATTATAAAATATTAAATATTAATTGTTATGAAACATAAAATATTAATTATTATAAAATATTAAATATAAATTATTATAAAATATTAAATATTAATTATTATAAAATGTTAAATATTAATTATTATAAAATATTAAATATAAATTATTATAAAATATTAAATATTAATTATTATAAAATGTTAAATATTAATTATTATAAAATATTAAATAATTATTATTATAAAATGTTAAACATTAATTATTATAAAATATTAAATATTAATTATTATAAAATATTAAATATTAATTATTATAAAATATTAAATATTAATTATTATAAAATATTAAATATTAATTGTTAATAAAATATAAAATGGCTTCATTATCAGACTAAACTAACCTGAATTTCACATATTATAGGATCAAGTAAGTTGAGAAATGAACAGCTGATTCTAAGGATGAGTCATACACAAGATAATATCCTAAATTAATTCTAGAATAAGTAACAATGTCAAGCAACATCCTAAACATTTAATATATAAAGAAAAGACAGATGCATTCTATATATTAAACCTTTTGTAAAATATTAATAGTTTGTTCTAACTAGACATTTTCTCTTCTTTAGCGTTATTCAATATTGTTAAGAAGAAAAATATAATTTGATATAATTTCACACTTACTTCAATAATGTTTACACAAACTCTTGTAAATAAAATAAATAAAGATTGTAAGTTTAGGCTTTTAACATCTAATCATTAAAATGTAACAAGAAAAGTTTGGAATATAATTTTGCAAAAACGCCCGATTGATTGAAAAAATATTTTATTGTGAAAGAATAATGAAAGTACAAATACTCCCGGATAACACCGGGTCGGGACAGTTAGTGCATTATGAAAAACTCTGGGAAAATCGAAAGGTTTTATCACTATAATAATATTGTTTTATGCTTCTCACAATTATATAATCCTATGCATAAATTGTGATACTTTTGCGCTTGTAAGAAGCCAAAGAAAATAACGTAGTTTCTTTTAAGTGGTTAATCTTTCATATGAACAAGCAGACGCTGTAATTAAAAAGCCTTAAAAGTCGGTTTGGCAAAGCTGATAAGAATTCTGGGGATTCGATATCTGAATAAACCAACCCTTGATCTCCTGCTGGCAAAGCAAATATTGTATCAGCCTTGCGGAAAATTAAAGGTCTATAAATAGACGGCATGAAGTACATAAGTCCATAAATGTGCACTTCACACATTTTCAAGGTTTTATTTATTCTAACGCAAATAGTTGCTAAATCTAAATTATCTTCTTTATGAAATATTTTGTCAGTATATCGTCTTCTGACAAATAGTTATTAAAATCGTAACTTTTGTAGTTATGCATGGCTCAAATGAACTATAGCTCTCCTGGATCATATCCCAGTCAACTAATAATACCTAAATGCATTTATGAAGAAGAGATTTTTATAATTGACGATGGTCAAATCTATTGCCAATATCATTTCTGTTTTCACATTTTGTGTCTGGCTGTTGGTATTGACGATTTAATACTGATAGGCGGATCATAACAAATGACCATAAGCTATCAGAATCTTTTTTCAGCCTTCCAGCACTTTCCACAAGAAAGGTTCTCAACGAGGCAGTCCTCTGAAGTATTCCTAACATTGCAATGGATCCTAATTTATTCAATCCACTTGTCAAATCCTTTTGTCACATCCTCAGGGTCTCTTTACAATAAATACAACTTCTACCTTCTTCAACTTCCATAATCTTTTCATCTCCCATTTCAAGTCTTGGTTCTTTTCATCTTCTCCTTCTCTTTTTCCTCCACATTCACATCGGCCGGTACTGCTGTATCAATGATTATTGCCTTGTGTTCATTGTTTCCAACAAGACTAAATCTAAAGAATAAATTATTATTATTATTATTATTATTATTATTATTATTATTATTATTATTAATATTATTATTATTAATATTATTATTATTATTATTATTATTATTATTATTAATATTATTATTATTATTAATATTATTATTATTATTATTATTATTATTAATATTATTATTATTATTAATATTATTATTATTATTAATATTATTATTATTATTATTATTATTATTATTATTAATATTATTATTATAAATATTATTATTATTATTAATATTATTATTATTATTAATATTATTATTATTATTATTATTATTATTAATATTATTATTAATATTATTATTATTATTATTATTATTATTATTATTATTAATATTATTATTAATATTATTATTATTATTATTATTAATATTATTATTATTATTATTATTATTATTAATATTATTATTATTATTAATATTATTATTATTATTAATATTATTATTATTATTATTATTATTAATATTATTATTATTAATATTATTATTATTATTAATATTATTATTATTATTAATATTATTATTATTATTATTATTATTATTAATATTATTATTATTATTATTATTATTATTATTAATATTATTATTATTATTATTATTATTATTATTATTAATATTATTATTATTAATATTATTATTATTATTATTATTAATATTATTATTATTATTAATATTATTATTATTATTAATATTATTATTATTATTATTATTATTATTATTAATATTATTATTATTAATATTATTATTATTATTAATATTATTATTATTATTATTAATATTATTATTATTATTATTATTATTATTATTATTATTATTAATATTATTATTAATATTATTATTATTATTATTATTATTATTAATATTATTATTATTATTAATATTATTATTATTAATATTATTATTATTATTATTATTATTATTATTAATATTATTATTATTAATATTATTATTATTATTAATATAATTATTATTATTAATATTATTATTATTATTATTATTATTATTATTATTATTAATATTATTATTATTATTAATATTATTATTATTATTATTATTATTATTATTATTAATATTATTATTATTATTATTATTTATTTATTTATCTATTTATTTATTTTTACAAAGGCTGAGTTAATTAACGTTTGTTTACCTAAAACTTTTTTCTTAAACATTTCAATCACATAAAATATTTGCTAAAATATTCTTTAGATTTAGAATGTAATTACGTTTTAAAAAAAAGCTGGCATTTTGATTTTTCTAATTAGCTGCAAATTTCAATTAACTCACCCATTAAGATATTTCTTATTTAATTTCAATTAACTCACCCATTAAGATATTCTTATTTAATTTCAATTAACTCACCCATTAAGATATTCTTATTTAATTTCAATTAACTCACCCATTAAGATATTCTTATCAAATTTCAATTAACTCACCCATTAAGATATTCTTATTAAATTTCAATTAACTCACCCATTAAGATATTCTTATTAAATTTCAATTAACTCACCCATTAAGATATTTCTTATTAAATTTCAATTAACTCACCCATTAAGATATTCTTATTAAATTTCAATTAACTCACCCATTAAGATATTCTTATTAAATTTCAATTAACTCACCCATTAAGATATTCTTATTAAATTTCAATTAACTCACCCATTAAGATATTTCTTATTAAATTTCAATTAACTCACCCATTAAGATATTCTTATTAAATTTCAATTAACTCACCCATTAAGATATTTCTTATTTAATTTCAATTAACTCACCCATTAAGATATTTCTTATTAAATTTCAATTAACTCACCCATTAAGATATTTCTTATTAAATTTCAATTAACTCACCCATTAAGATATTCTTATTAAATTTCAATTAACTCACCCATTAAGAGATTTCTTATCAAATTTCTGGCTACCAGTTTCTTTATCTCTCATTGTATGTTAATTCAACCATATTTAATTTAAAATAGTTTTGTAAGGTTTTTATCAGCATTTAGACAAAGTAGTGTTATTTGTAGTGTTTCATGACCATTCAATCATTATAAGGTCAACTCAAAAAACCTTTTTTTTCCCATATCAGTCAGTTTATACAATGTTTTTGTTATGCAATTATTTTTACAATTCGAATATTCTTAATGCGTGAGTAATTTTGATATGAGTTTTTGCATTTTTTACGTTGTTTCATATATTATTTGAGCGATTCTTGCAAAGAGACTTTATCAAATTTTTTAGCTTAGTAACAAGAGGATTCGGGACAAGATCAAAGTGTAGTATCTGTTCTTCGGATGCTGTACTTCAATTTATTGTTCTCTGTCAGTGGAGGAAAATCCTTCACGACTGAGACAATTTTTATTTTTGTTCCTTTTCTCCACATTAAAAAACGACCCTGGTGTCTAACCCTGTCCCGTGGGGAGGCATTGTAAATAGGAACAAGAGGATTAATATTTATATGTAGTTTGATTGGCATTTGTTTTTGTTGGGTGTTATTATTTTGTTAAAACTTCTTTTTAGTTTCTTTAAACAACTCTATTAAGAAAAAGTTTATTTTCAAATAATGGTTTATATTTATTACTTTGTAATATTTGCTATGTGTGTTGCATATGGTTTGCAATGTAAAGAAATAGTGACTCTCTTTTTTCAGTTGTAATTTACATAGTGTATTCGTACACGCATTTGTGAATTACATATCAACATAATAGAACTTGTTACTTCTGTATTATTTATAAATATAGTATAGAAGTTAAGAGACATTATTTTTAGTTATGCAAGGAGAATTTCTTTATCGATATATCTAGGGACGGACAATGAAAGTGAAGATAATTTTAAAAAATGAATAAACCTAATTGAAAAAAAAATTAATAAAAATCTGAGATTTACCTGATTTTAATGAAATTCATGTAATTTTTTAATTCATAAATTAATGCTAATCTGAATTATTTCTTTTATTAAAAGAATTGTGATTCTTATGCAGAATACAGACTGTGCTAAAATAATAATGCTATTATTAAGAAAACCATTTTTACATAGAGAATGGAGAGGGCGTTTTGTAATTATTCTGTATTTTCACCTAACAATTGAATAAACAAACGACACCATAAATTGAATTAACTTGAAAATCCTATCTAAAATGTAGCAGGATCCGTATTTTGCATAAGTACTGAAATTATGAATTTTTGTATCACAAAGTTGTAAAATAAAGGTTAGGGTTTCTTTGTTTAAATAGGAACACATAAAACAGAAGAAAAAACAGATTTCAATTTATCCCTCAGCTAATTGGAAAATATGGCAAAGCAAGTATTGGCACTGCGTGACGAGGACGTTCTGTGCTTAGTTCAAATTAGTAGGCATATGGGGCCCACTCGTATATAAAGAAAGAGATAAGAGAGTAAGATAACGTCGGTTTACATCAACAATAAAAGCAAAGAAATCTCAACTCGTTTTCTGTGTTTTGAGTCTTCATTTGCGGAAGAAAATATTTCTCAAAATGTGAGGCGAATTCACTAAAGAAATCAAGTAACTGTTAATTTTCAGTTTTTAGTAACGTCGCTTCTTTAACGAAGATAAATATTCTGTGACACATAACAATAATAAGCAACGTCACACATAATTACTTGAGAAACATTAAACTTTCATATGCGGTGCCCATAAAGGACAAAGTTACAAATTGAGCTTAAGTTGCTATTGAACGTAGGGAGAAGTTGCAAGTAATTAAATTTGGTTTATTGCATTAGTTTCAATTCTTTTATAATACTCATTTTTCAACTGACAATCCATCCATTAAACCTTATCCTTCAGTGGCTTATGCCTTTGATATGTGATGACTACATAATAAAACAAAAAAGAAAAACATGCGGTTTGTATCATTCCTATGTGAGCAGAGTTGAGAACAGCAAACTATCCAAGCAGATCCTATACTCGACCCCCCTACTCCATCCCTACAACACAAAGATATAATAAAAATGAAAACATCGAAGAACGAGTACATTCCTATAAATAGCTGGCAGCACAGTTTATCCAAACATAGCAAACAAATGGACAGACAGTAGTAGTAGTAGTAGTAGTAGTAGTAGTAGTAGTAGTAATAATAATAATAATAATAATAATAATAATAATAATAATAATAATAATAATGTATATTTGAACCTAATAGTTCTATCAGTAGAACTTGAACTCAACTTACCTGATCTCATAATCTTTGAAGTTATTCATCATGCCAATACCCCCACCCTCCAGTCCGGAAATGTAATTCATATGTTTCCCAATATTTTAGTGTGCAAGGAAGCATAACAAATCGGACTCAGTTTACTGATTCAACATCCTCTGTTGATAACCATTTATAATACTGCCTCCCCCTCCCCTATGAAGAACTAGTGTTAACATGTTTTGATAAGGGTCATTATAAAGAGCAGTGGTATTCTCGAATGATTGCATGGTGTGAGGTCCCGTGGCTGCTGTAAAGTGCCGCCAATATTTTACAATTATAATAATGGAACCGGGGGGGGGGGTCCAATTATCAGAGCGTGTAACAAGAAAAACTAGTCTTTTTCGCAGACAACTTACATATGTTAATCGTTTTTGGTTTTATGGCCAACTTCAAACAATTAAATGTATTCTGTGCATTTAATAAAACTAAAAATAAAAAACTTACAAGTAAGGCTGGATTATGATGTTTAAGGCACCTAGCCTAATGAAATTATAGGGAACCTAAGCTAATGAAATTATAGGGAACCCGTCAGAGAAACCGATCTTTAATCTTTATCTTTAACATATCTTTCTTGGATTTTTTATTCTGATATAGTTTAACGAAATTTTTCACTGCCAATCCTCTATTCCATAATAAATATCAATGTGTATTTATTTGTAAATATTCATTTCATCACACAAAAAACTAAATTTATTTATCAGAATGAAAAATGCAAAACTATTTCCAAAATCTGACGTTTTCTTTCTCCCCCCCCCCTTTCTGTTTCTATGCCGAGTTATACTTTTTTCTTTCATTTATTTATTTTTACTTTCCAGTTTGGG
Organism: Euprymna scolopes; assembly: GCF_053919585.1. Lineage (NCBI taxonomy): Eukaryota > Metazoa > Mollusca > Cephalopoda > Sepiida > Sepiolidae > Euprymna > Euprymna scolopes. The sequence continues at coordinate 33,970,613 of NC_136518.1, read as the reverse complement.
GAATATTCTTACTTTTTTATTGCTTTATGTGAGCAACGACTCTCCTTTTTCCATTCCAGCTTTAGCTTTTTTTAAAATTTAAACGATGAAAGAATTACCTGCCCTTTTTTCATAGCCCTTTTATTTATGGGATATATTTTATATTTTATTTTATTTATATCTAATTTTTAAATATTTACATATTTTTAAATTTTATGTGCATATAAGTTATCCATGCACATGTATGTTTCTAGCTGTCATCATCATCAGCAAGGTTCAGACTCATGACTCACAGAAGCAGTGATTTTGTTAAGTGACAGTGGCCTCTTAAGTAAACCTAATATAGAATTAAATACAATATAAAAACCAATAATTATGAATGGTATATTAGAACATCATAAAAATTATATATATATATATATACATATATATATATATATATATATATATATATATATATATATATATATATATATATATATATATATATAAAAATGGGGGAGTAAAGGGAAGAGAATAAAATCAATTATTAGGAGAAGACTTATCGGGATAATACAAAGCTCAACAAATTGTTTTAGAGTTTTTATAGAAGTCAAATAAAGAGAAAATTAAGGTCTAAAAACTATACAAGAAAAAAATAGGGGAATAAAGTGGAAAAAAAAGCAAAAATATAAGAATATAAAAAGTCAAGTGAAAGAAAGAAAGAAGTAAAATGAATGAAAAAAATAGAGAAAAAAATAAAATAAATAAGAATAGAAAATAAAAATACATAAAAGTTTTTGTGAGGAAACTCTCTTCGTCCATTTTAGATATTTATTCAAAGGAGCGTGTTGGTTGTAGAATATTAGCAAATTTTTTAAAGAAAATATAGAGAAAAAAATTACCTCTCTCTTTAGGAAGACAAATGATTTGGAATAGCTATTAATTCCAGGGTGTAGATTAATGTTTCCACATTTATCATTCCCAGAGAGGAAAATATGTTTTCCTTGATAGATGATGCAGGTATTTTCTGTGTTTCTTTTACGTATGCAAAAAACGATCCAAGTGAAGAAATAGTTACTTTCACAAATAAATCCTAGTTGTATACAAATCGAGGCATCCAGTGAAAAATGAGAGGACGTGTCTTTACAGAAAAGACTAGGAAGGTCGTTATTTGTAGGCATTGCATGCCGGTTTAACATTTATGACTGTCGTAGATTGTCCACACTCATTGGCTAATACGACCAGAACCTGTCAGATCCTAATGTGAATGCCTTTGGATTTCCTCGGGGCCACTTTCGTGGAGTTGCTGTTCTATTACCGTTGGGTGTCAGACTAATCTAATGATGATGATGATGCTGGTGATGATGATGATAAGTAACGCTCGCATAGCATTGTTTGAAGAAAATGATATTTAACTAGTTTATTCCATGAAGCATTGAGACTATAAACTTAACACCAAGAAAAAAAGGAGACAACAATTTTGGACCCCCCCCCACCCCCGTCGTATATTCAACACCAAGTGGCCCTAAGGCATCGTTTAGGAACTGAGAAAATCTCTTCCAATATTTTATGCTGCAAAAGGTTAACACAATTGCAACGTTGCGTGATTGTCGTTTAGACCAAAACTCAATACATAAAGCAAGTTATTGGTAAAGTTTGGCCTACATTGCTTTTATGAATTGTCCCTAGGACGCAAGGTTGGTTTTTAATAAACAGAAAATCCTGCTCCCCACAAAGAGGCACTCAGGATAAAACCAAAATTTAATTGTTACCGTGTAAAAGGACCTCTCTTTCAGCAATGGAAGAAAGAAAAGATGAAGTGCAGTACAAGAACAGATACAACACTTTGCTCTTAACTCTAAAAACTAATCTTACTACTTTCATTTAATTTGGATTATTCGGACTACTATTCTCATCTAGGTTGCAATTTTCACAACATTTCGGCCGATGTAACCTCCAACATTCTTCAGGTGTATCTTTTTGAACTTGTGAATCTTGATATTAAACATAGAAACGTATACGACATTTGTAACTGAAACCCTTATTCACGGAAGTAGATTGTTCTCGTTTTGTCACTTATGACCGAGTAGAAGTGGTCATTATTTTACCATTTGTAATTATTATCGTTTATAGTGCAAATGAAATCTTCAATCTGGAGAAAATTGTTGGTTAAAACGGATTATTAAGTAAGGCTTTTATCTGTTATGTGTTGTGGATTGAATACTTATATATATATATATATATATATATATATATATATATATATATATATATATATATATATATATATATATATAAACAAATGATTAATAAAACATGTTAAAAGACATCTTGAAAAAGAGTTAAAAACATATTTAATTTTAAAAAAGGAAACACAAGATAAGTGGATAGTCCTTAATCCGCTGAGTTTCGAAGAAATACTCTCCTTCTCATCAGAAGGCAGGAATTAGCAAAATGCAGGATCGGATGTTGCATATAAAAGTATTTAATGAAACTATAAGTAAGTCACAGATCTTACTTGGTTAAAAAAAAAAAAGGGTGAGGTAAGGGGAACAGGAGGCAAAAGAAAAATAATAAAAAGATTTCACATGAATGGACAGTCCGGTGAAGGGTAAAAATCCAAAAAATGGTAAAATCCAAAACGGTCGAATTTAAAATTTCAATCCAATGGGTAAATTCCAAATGGTTAAAAATAATCCAAAAGGCAGAGTTCCTCGGATTAAGGACTATCCACTTATCTTGTGTTTCCTTTTTTAAAATTAAATATGTTTTTAACTCTTTTTCAAGATGTTTTTAAACTCTTTTTCAAGATGTCTTTTAACATGTTTTATTTATCATTTGTTCATATTATAAGCTCTATTTCCTTTTCGGTTTTATTGAGCTTTTACATCTGGTTGAGTTTATTTTACTTGTAAATATTAACTCTTTAATATTTATAATATATTTTAAGTTTACCATTTTGATTACCTTGGTAAACTTATTGTTATATATATATATATATATATATATATATATATATATATATATATATATATATATATATATATATATATATATATATATATATATATATAAAGTTGAGTTTTTCTTGCTCTGACATTAATACTAAAATAGTTGAAAAATTATTAAAATGAACTTATTAATATATTCAGTCATGAATATGTAAACAACTTCATGAAACTTTACCAATATGCATATTCTTTTTAAAAAACAATAGTTTATTAATTAATCATTCATTTATATAGTTTCTTATAAGACAATGGGTTTCATTTAACTATTAATTATTATTATTTAATTATTATTTACGCTCAGTTCTATTTATGCATATTTCCTACATTGTGCATAATTTTGTAGGATTTAGGATGAAAATATTCTCGCAAACGCATATATATATATATATATATATATATATATATATATATATATATATATATATATATATATATATATATATGAGTGGTATTTCGAAGTCTAGTGCTTCTCATCAGAAGAGTAGAGAAGATGCTAGGTAACATAATAGGGATGCAACGTCTTGCGATAGTTTCATCACGAGCGAAATAAATTATTGAAATTGTTTGGGGAACTATATTGATCTCTGTGATAAAGGAAAAGTGTAGTTTGTGATAATCTTGATTTTAATGATGTCTTCAATTTAGTCATTTCTCTTATAATCTCATTCATATCATCCTCTTCTCACGGCTGTGCTCATCAATGATCTTTGAATCATCTGTTGAACCACTTCATTTACTGATATTTTTGAAATTTCCATCTCTCAACTCCATTTTCTGAACCTCCATCTCTGTTCCATTTTCTGAACCTCTGTTCAATCTTTTGAACCTCCATCTCTCGGCTCCATTTTATGAATTTTCATCTTTCTTCTCCATTTTCTGACTCTCTATCTTCTTGTTCCATTTTCTGAATCGCCATCTCTGTTCTATTTTCTGAATCTTCATCTCTCTGCTTTACTTTTTGAAACTCAATCTCTATTTCATTTTCTGTATCTCCGTCTCTCTGCTCCATTTTCTGAATTTCCATCTCTGCCCCATTTTCCGAATCAGCATCTCTCGGCTCAATTTTCTGAATCTCTGTCTTTCTGTTCCATTTTCTGAATTTCAATCTCTCTGCTCCAAACAGTTTTCATTTTATTTCATTTTTTCTTTTCGTTTGCTTATTATTAACTTTTTATTTTAATTCATTTTCCTATTTTTAAATACAATGTCTTATTTTAAGTATATTTTTCGTTATTAATAGAGAATGAATCAGTGATGTATTAATGATGGTAAAATCGATGAAATAATAATCTATGAAAAGATATCTTTTTTATAGATTATGTTTTATTATTAATAGATTTTTTTTATTAATTTATTTTTATTATTAATAGATTTTTTTATTAATTTATTTTTATTATTAATAGATGTTTATTGTTTACCGATTTTTTCATTATTAATAGATTTTTATTATTAATCAATAAATTTTTAAGTATTGATAATTTTTTATTATTAATTGATTTTTTATTACTCATCGATTTTTTCATTATTAATAGATTTTTTTCATTTTCATCGATTTTACCATTTTCTAATTCATCCTCTATATTTGTTTAAATGACTGAGAAATAAATTTACGACTAAATTTTGGAAAAAGGCATCTCCCTCAGAAGAAGTTTGAACTGTGATGTCCGCGGGTGCTGTGGAATTACACTCTTGCTCTTCATGTTTCACCAATGTCTATGTATGGATAACACTAAGTTTGTTTCTTATATGCTTGGATAAAAAAAAAAAAAAACAATTGTGTTCTGGGATAGAACTATCTTTTAAGAAATTTTGTAAGCACAGATAAAATATTTAAGTTAAAATATTAAAATAAAGTTGAAGAAAGACATTTGTTTTAAAATATTTATTTTAAAAATATTATTTCTTAGAAGAATATTTGACTTAAAAGCGGTCACATTGCTTTAATTTGGCATGAAAGTAAATATTATTTTTTTCCCTCTCACACAACTTTTAAATGATTAATATTTCAGATAAATTTCTTCAAAGTAAAGTTAAAAATGAGAGTTCGTGTTTGTTTCAATATCAGTTGATATTTCGTTTCAAATAAGCATGATATTGAAATTGAGATGTTATAAAACTTGAATATTTGATGTGCCATTTTTTACATTTTTATAGCAATGCACGTGTAGGAGTCCTTTTTTTTAACATGTGGTCACCATATTGGAAATGTTGTGTTAGTGATATCGAAAGATAAAGTTAATGATGATAATGATGTAGTAACGATCATAATAAAGTAACGACTGGCATTAAATAAACAATAACTGTTGTTTGTTGTACATTTAATGCAGTCGTTACTTTATTTATTTATTGAATAATATTTATTTATTATTTGAATAAATAATAATAATATTATATTATAATTATATTATTATAATATAATAATATTGCTTGTACAATAGGATTGCATTCAACAAAGCCTTCATCAGATAATGACTGTGGGTTTAGGAAGGATTTCAGGGCTGAAGCATCATTACAAGTAGGTCAAAGAACTCCACCAGACTTTATTAGATTGCTTTCACTTTTTTCTTTTACACAGACATCTCACCGCTTATCAAGGCCCGGGGGCCATTCAAGGATAAATGTTAATGGGAGTACATTAGTCAATGTGATTATAGCGTAGTAAACATAAGTAGTGGGAATTTTGTAAATTGGATTAGTTGGGGGTGGGTCATCAAGAACTTGTTTACATTGGACTTGAAGACAATGAGATCGTAGTCAGCTGGAAAGCAGGCAATCGGAAGAGAGTTCCACAAACGTTCAGTTCTAAGAAAGAAGCTTTGTTCATGGAATCTTCATTTAGGTCTAGGCACAGACAAGGAGTGTGGGAAATTATTGATAGTGACTTTGGCTAAATGAGTGTTTTTTGTGAAAGTTTGGCGCAGGAGGACCATAGTTTTAAGCTTGGACGAGCACTTGCCATGAAAATAATGATAAAGAAGAGACAGGTTCACAACGTCTCTTCTGTGGGAAAGAGGTTGCAGGGAAGAGAAAAGGGCATCCCCCACTAAGCTACGAAGTCTATTTTGAACTTTGTCCAGACAGGATAAGCTGCTTCCATCAGCTCCTGCCCAGATGTGGCAACAGTACTCCATCGTTGGCCGAACCTGGCTTTTATATAGGTAGAGAATTGCATCAGAAGTGAGATATCTACTGGAGCGGTAGAAGGATCCCACCATCCTTCAGGCAACCTTGTCGTACTTAAAGATAGAGGTTGTGAGTTCAAATCTCACCCAGAGCATAGCTAGTTTTGGATCAAGACAAGAATAAGGACCCCTATTGACCAAGAAGAATAAAAGTGTCTTTTTTTTTTATTTTGATCAACATCGGTTTTACCTTGACTTTTGCACTTGGAGATTTTGAATTCCAAACGAGATGGGGGGAGAGAGAGAATGAGTGCTGGAAGTGATGGGGGTGCAAAAAAGATAGTTTGCTTTAGGTTTTTTTAGGTTTTGTTTTTCCACTTTGTGGGATTGCCATATTCATTCTGACGCAAATAGTCCTGTCTTGTATTTTCTTGTTTGATGAAGAGTTACCAAGATTTGTCAAGAACGTGGAAGTTGAGTTGGCAATAAAACCTTGGCATTTTACTTTGACGCGTTGTACTCGTAAATCTTTATATCTTTCCAACTTGCCCACACACGCACACAACCAGAAACACACACACACACACACACACACACACACACACACACACACACACACACATATATATATATATATATATATATATGTATAGTTAGTTATGGTAGTCCATCCATGTGGATGACGACGTCTTCATTTTTGTTTTTTTTGTTTTTGTTTTTTTCATTGACTCCATTGATGACTGAAGCCCGAGGCGTGATCGGAACTGCTTTGTACAGATATAGCGTGAGAAGACAGGATTTGCGTTTTGATGGTGAATGCGTGCCGCTTAGTGTGCAATGCTCCATAGTTGCTCGCCCATGCTCGTTGTTGTCACATATGGAGCGCCAAGTGCAACAACAGCTCAAAGTGGTCATATTCTCCAGATGTGTACAGAACAACCACCTTAGAAAAGATCTGACCTGAATAGAACAGGCGATCTTTGTTGCCACATCCATTATCTTTTTCGTGCATTTTTGTACATAATGCTTGTTTATGTATAATACAGTGGTAATTGAGGAATTTATGTGCTGGTAGCAGAGAGAACAGACGTTTTATTTCTTTGACGTTGCTTGTGCAAGGTGTCTTCAATAAGTTTCCAGACTTTTTTTGTACAGGCATTTAAAATTGTTATAGACTCTTGAAAATTTAGTATTGCTATACATCTTATGGCCAATTTTTAGCATTTCAGGTTTAAATGAATGGCTATAGCAGGAATTAGAATACACCCTACTAAACCCTGATTGTCTGGTGAATTCCAAAAATGCAATCTGGATATGCGGACATTTTAGAAGAACGATATGCAATAAAATACTGTTTGAAACTTGGAAAAATTCCACAGAAACGTATGGAATGCTATTAGACTGCTTTTGGACCAGTTTTTGAGTGGCATAAGAGATTCAAGGAAAGCAGGAAGTCTATGTGGGATGAGTAAGGAAGTCAGAACACCAGAGTTGTCTGGCCAAATAAAAATTTCATACATAAGGGCCACTGTGTTTATAGAGGCAATAAGTGCACAGCTTGATATCAGTGTGGGAACTGGAGATGCGAACTATTTGAATGAAATTTGTCTAAAGGCTGCTCAGAGAAGATCACACTATTTGACCCAGATGAGATGGGCATCAAGACTGTTCCTCACCATCCCTATGACATATGAGATGGGCATCAAGACTGTTCCTCACCATCCCTATGACATATGAGATGGGCATCAAGACTGTTCCTCACCATCCCTATGACATATGAGATGGGCATCAAGACTGTTCCCTATAGTCCTGACCTTAGTGCATGTGACTTTTAATTATTCCCTCATAAAGAAAAGCTTAGAGGCTTTCATTATGAGACAATAAGATGAAAGAGGTGTCATTCACACAAAAAGACTTCCATGGAGCCTTCCAAAAGTTGTTGGAACGGCACAAGTACATTGCAGAGGAGATTACTAGAGTCTCATGTACTATCAATAAAAATGCGCATACAAAAAAGTCTGGAAACTTATTGAAGGGACCTAGTGCAACTCTTTATCATTAATTGAAAAAAAATGTTTACTAAAAAGAATGAGAATAATTAAAAGTGAAACGATCATAATAATTTAATCCATGTTTTAATTAAGAAGTGAAATAACAATTTCCAATGTTTTCTGACGTAACTAAACCAGGTGTCCTTGTGAGGACAGATGATAGGTTAGCACCAACATATTATTTTCAGTGTCATGCTTTCACGATTGACTAGTCAATCGTGATTGACATAATTTACGAGGGGCGTGCAATAAGTAATGCCCCTGACTCACTTCCAGTTGTCTGATCTTGCTGAAATTTTGTATGTGCAATGATTTATATCTCTACGGGTTATGTGGCAAATTACAGCTCTGAACAAATCGTGGTTTCTGTTTTATAGGTGTTTGAACTGAGTCAGGTGTGAAATGGAGCCTGTTGAATGTCGAGTAGTGATCCGGTTTTTGTATTTGAAAGGACGCACACCACAGGAGACTTTTGATGAAATGAAAGAAACTTATGGTGATAATGCCCCATCATATGACCTTGGAAAACGCTGGCATCGTGAATTCAAACATGGCTGGAAGTCTGTGGAAACAGCTCCCAGACCTGGTCTCCCCCCCCCTTTCTGCCATTGATGAGGCATCTGTCCGTCAAGTTGAGGCTGTCATTTTGGAAGATCGGTGTATTACCATTCGCCAAATAGCCCAAGATGTCAAGCTTAGTACAGGGTCTGTGGAAACTATCATTCATGACCATTTGCATATGCATAAGGTGTCTGCCAGATGGATTCTCAAATTGCTCACACCATTCCAGAAGCAAGAATGCGTCGAGTGCTCGAGGATAAATTTGGAGATGTGCCAAGAAGATGAGTCAAAGTTTTTCAAAAGACTGATTACACAGGATGAAACCTGGATCGATTACTATGATCCAGAGACCAAAGTCCATTCAATGTAGTGGAAGCACTCGGACTCACTGTAATCAGAGTTTTTTTTCTGTCTGTTTCGATTTACTCGAAACCGCACACACCTCGTCTTCTCATGTATCGTTCTCTTCTTCCTCTTCTACTTCTTGCTCTTTTTCTTCTTCTCAGTCGTCAGAAGCGTCGTCTTTGTCTTGACTACGTTTTTCCTTCTCCCTTTTTGCTCACAGTGACCCGTTTTTATGCTAAGCAGAACTCTCGTGTGTGCGAGAGAACACAAGATTTTGCGTGATTACTTGGCAATATTAACCGGCCGCCGCCATCTTGCCATTTTTCTTTGGGCGTGCCCGCTTTGCAGAGTGCACACCTCGAGCGTTTGTCAGGTAAGCCCGTCTGTTTGCAATTTATTACACACTCACGACCTCCAAAGAAGGCAAGGGTGCAGCCCTCCGCTGGCAAGGTCATGCTCAGAGTCTTCTGGGACCAGGACGGAGTAGTGATGACAGATATCCTGGCAAAGCATACTACAATTACAGGAGTCTATTATGCTTCACTTTTGAGGAAATTAAGGGAAGCTATCAAAATCAAGAGGTGGGGTAAAATCAACAAAGGTACCCTCCTCCTGCAGAACAATGCTCCAGTCCACAACTCGCATGTCGCCAGATCAGAAGCACGGGCGTGTGGTTATGAAATCCTTCCCCATCCTCCCTACTATCCTGACCTTGCACCTTCTGACTTTCACCTCCTCCCAGCCATGAAGTTGTTTTTGAAAGGAAAGCGTTTCCCAGATAATGCAGCCTTGATTTCTGAAGTCATGTCGTGGTTGGAGGACCAACCTGGGGTGTTCTACAAAAACGGTCTCCAGAGCTGCATCAAACGATGGGAGAAATGCATAACTCTGGGTGGTTCCTATGTAGAGAAATACTAATAACTGTGCCAAGTTTCGTTGCTCTACTCCTATGGGAAGTGGGTCAGGAGCATTACTTATTGCACGCCCCTCGTACATTGTGGAGATTAGAGAAAAACGTTCATCCAAACCAGAAATCAGACTTCGATTTTTAATCTTGCAACATGCTTTTTGTCACTTAAAAATTGAAGAGTTCATTCTCTTGTTGTCAGTATGAATTAGGGGAGATAACTTGAATATGATTAAAAAATATGCAATGATTGCTTAAGAAGATTATTTTTCTAAGTGTGAAACTGATAAAAATAATGTATGCAAATAAATACTGTCATGTGTGTACTTTTTATTTACATTAAACTGTAAATAGATTGATAACAGAATTTTAAAAGTAAAAAAGTAACTTTTTTTCTCAATAGATTTTTTTCATTGCGAGGAGTTGATCTTCAGAGCGTAGATTGATACTTTTTACATTATAACAAGTGAATGGACACTTTTTATTTATTACTCCAAATCCTCTACCCCCACAAAAAATAATACTCTAAAGAATGGAGTATTAGAGATCAATTGAAATGAAAATGAAGTCTTAGAATAAAAGGAATGCAATTTGATAATTTCTTGGAACATGAGACTTTGGTGCCATGACACCAAGTTTTATTTCTACTGTGTTCATTAATTTCAGTATTTGTCACAGATATTTTAGTTCATTGTAAGTCTGGTTTGGGATGTTTATTGCTTTTGTTTGCTCGCGTTGCGTATGGATATGCTTTTATGCGACACTTTCCCCTGCATAAGAGCCGCGTTAGCTGCTATGATGTTGACATTTAACGAAAGCAAAACAAATACATATTTATGAATCAATATGTGGATTATTTATTGCATTGAAAGTGGACAGTGTGTATATATATGCACACATAGTGTACAATATATATATATATATATATATATATATATATATATATATATACACACATAGTGTACAATATATATATATATATATATATATATATATATATATATATATATATATATATATATATATAGTCATCCACATACAGTACTGTTTCGCTGTTTCACAGCTCATCAGTGCGGCTAGACAGGCAACTACCTCAAGCCACGATTGAAACCCGACCGTTTTGTACGGCAGTCAAGGCTCCTAACCATTACGCTATTGGCGGCTGCTTGATATATATGCACACACATAGTTTACAAATATGTCATAAAGGGAGATGGATATAAGTGTAATAGAGAGAGAGATTAATTATCTCAACCTGCTGCCATGCTAGTTGGACGCTAACGTTAGTTTCTATTTGTCTCGTCTTTCATTCCAGTCTTTTCCCCTACTGCGACTAATTTGCTTGCATAGAATGTGTTTATAGCATCAATTTCTTAATAGTAATAGTTATAAAATCGTATAGTAAGCAAATGATTCAACCATTATTGTTATGTTGTTATTAGTTATTTCCACACATTTCCAGTAGATCTCGTACATGCTCTCACTCCTTGGTCTTTTCAGCCTCCTTGATTCTTCATGACGGTTTTGTGTTGTCTCAGCTGAGGCTGATATCATCATATACATGTGTGTAAGATTAATTTTTTTTGCGAGGTATAATGTGGGTGTTTAATGGATTTCTGACAGTTTTCACTTCTTCCCTTATTACTATTATTATTATTATTATTATTATTATTATTATTATTATTACTATTATTATTATTATTATTATTATTATTATTATTGGCTCACATGGAGCTTTCACACAAGTCAACAAACGATCTGATTGGAAACCTGTGGTGTTCTCTGGAAGCTGACTGCCAACAAGTCTCCCCAGATGTCCAGCTCTCTCCACCTCCTTCGATAGCATTTGCGTCATCGCAACAGCCTCTTACCATTGATTTCTCGCTGGCAGTGGCCATTGGTTTATACTGGAATAGGAAAGGCCCCAGTTCTCTTTGTGCTAGTCCAGCCGAGGTCTGGCCCGCGCTTTCTCCTCGGTCTTTCAATCCTTCTTGACCCTTCTCGGCTCTTTGGTATCATTTTTCTATTGGGGGGGGGGGGACAGTGATGAGACGATAGGGAGATGCATGATGGGGGTGTAGAACTTGTAGATATGCAGCTTCAGTGTTCTTCATTCCCTGTAACACTTCTTCATTATATTGTCTTCTTGTATTATTCTCTGCATTCAAGGGTTTTCCTTAATATTTCAGCCGTTTTCATTATCGTTAGTCGTTGTATTTTTGCAGCTATTCCTCTGATTCCAATTTCTGACATTCTTTATTCAAAGTTTTTCGGAATTGTTCATAGTGCTCCTATTATTATCGGTACTATTTTGATTTTCTTCATCATCCAAATCCCTTTTAACTCTCTGGCTAGCTCTGTGTATTTGCTTCATTTATTATTATTATTATTATTATTATTATTATTATTATTATTATTATTATTATTGGCTCACAAGGAGCTTTCACACAGGTCATCAAAGATCTTTCCTTGAAAATAGCCTGTGGTGTTCCCTGGAAGCTGAGTGACAACTAGTCTCCCCAAGTTTCCAGTACTCTCCAGCTCTTTTGATAACATTTGCAAATAAATTTGCATTATCGCAACAGTTGCTTGCCATTGATTTCTCGTTGGCAGCGGCTATTGGTCTGGAATTTGAGTGGCAATAAGCCTCCTCAAGGTCCCAGTTCTCTTTGCACTCATCCGGCAGAGGTCTGCTCAGTTTCTCGATCTTTCCTTCCTCTTTGACTCTATTTAGTTATTTAGTCTCAATCATTTATTTTTTTGGAAGGGGGCAGTGATGTAGCAATGGGAGGATGGGGGGGGGTTAAAGAACTTATAGATATGCGGCTTCAATGTTCTTGGTTCCATGTAATGTTTCATGTTTTGCCTTTGCAGTAGTTTGTCTGGGTCGCACTTGTTGTCCCTTGTGAGTTAGTTTCCACATTCAAGGGTTTTCTTAATATTTCAGCTGTTTTCATTTTTGTTGTTCGTTGTATTTTTCCAGTCATTCTTTTTTCAAAGTTTTTCGGGATTGTTTCTAGTGTTCCTACTATTATAGGTATTATCTCGATTTTCTTCGTCTTCTATATCCCTTTCAGCTCTCTGGCTAACTCTGTTTATTTTCTCCGTTTCTCCTTTTCTTTGATATTTACCCCGTGGTCAGCTAGAACAGCAAAGTCTATGATTTGACAGGATTTTTCTTTCTTGTTAATTATTATGACATCCGGTCTTCTTACTTGGATGAGTTTATCAGTTTGTATGTCCATGTCCCATAGGACTTTGTGATTCTCGGTTTCAAGTACTGTTGCCGACTTATGTTTGTACCACTTGTCTGTGCATTCGAGATGCAGTTGCTTGCATAATTCCCAATGGACTACCCTTCCCACTTTGTCATGTCTGTTTTTGTATTCCTTTTGGACCAGTTTGCTGCATTTACTTATTATATGGTTTATCGTCTCGTCTCTTTGTCCACAGAGTCTGCATTTGTTGTTTTCTTGTGTTTTGTCGATCTTTACTTTGATGTGGTTGGTTCTTATCGAGTTATCTTGTGCTGCAGTTGTTTGGGATTCAGTTTCTCGGCCTTTGTGCCCTTTTCGCATCCATGTCCAAGTGTGTTCATTATTTTCATCTTTTGTCATCCTTTTGAATCTTCCGTGTAGTTGTTCCTCTCCCCATTTGTCTTTTCTTGTCTTATCCTTTCTCTCTCAGTTTCCTGTTTTATTGATTTTTTCAGTGTCTCTCGCTGCTGTGATTATTCTTTCATTGTTTTGCATTATGTATGTTTCTACTTCTTTTCTGATGTATTAACACAATCTTCTATACAAACCAGTCCCCTCCCGTCGTCTTTCCTTTTTACATAGAGTCAGTCGACATCATCCTTTGGGTGTAGTGCGTTGTGGATGGTCATGAGTTTCCTAGTCTTCTGATCGAGCTGTCTCAGTTCTTCTTTAGTTCACCCTATGAACAGTCCAGAGTATCTTACTAGTGATACGGCCCATGTATTTATGCCTTTTATTAGGTTTCTGATAGATAATTTGGTTTTGAGGAGTTTTCTTGTTCTCCTGAGGTATTCTTTTCCAATTCTCTCTTTCATTTCTGTTGCTTTGATGGTGTCTGCTTCCAGTATTCCTAGGTATTTATAGACATCTTGTTCCCCTAGTGCCCTCATCTCTATTTGGTTGGGTAGTTCCATGCCTTCTGTCGTCTCTAGTTTTCCACTTTCTTATAATTAGTAGTGCGCACTTTTCCATGCCAAACTCCATTTGGGTATCCTGACTGAAGATCCTGGTGGTATTTATTAATATCTCTAGTTCATTTTCGGTCCTTGCAAAAAGTTTCAGATCGCTCCTTATTATTATTATCATCATTATTAATACTCACTAGGGGTTCTCATCCAGTTAATCATCAGAATTTACTCTCTGACAACAATCAGTGGTGGTCCCTGGATTCTGTAAGGACCCATGGTTCAGTGGATAGACTACTTGGTCAAATTCTGTTGTAAAAATTATATCCCTAGAGATTGAAGTGTCAATCCTCAGTGTGGGCGATCCAAAAATACAATTGCGAATTATTTAAGCCTTCTACTGAGTCATGGCTGATGGAACGAGAGTATGCAATCCCCATGGATTAAATAAAGTGTTTCATTTGAAATTCTGTGACGATTTTCGAGTTTGGCATAAAGATTCCCGAGTTCAATAGAAAGATTCCCCAGTTCAACAAGATACGCCAGAAGAAGCTCAGCAGATACATCGGACGAAACATTGTGTAAATAACACTGAAGATGAGAACAGTAGTTTGAAGAATCCAAATAATACAAATATTCAATACTTATCTAAAAAATTCAGAAACGTTTGATTTGCTATTTGCATTCTAGTCTCCCTTGACTACGTGGTTTCGTTCGGTATCTAGAAATTTCTATCAAAACTTCTAAGTTTTCATGCAAAATGTGAAGCAACACTTACTCCTTATTTAAAATGTTCAAATTTACTCCTTATTTAAAATGTTCAAACTTACTCCTTATTTAAAATGTTATTAAAGTCACAGATTACATATGTCAAAACAATGACTGGTCAAATGTTTACATTCCAAATGAATGTGCTAAAAACATAAGAAATGTGAAAATTGAAATTGGTCTCTCTTGTTCTCTGACTACATATCAGATGCATAGATGGATACACTGCAAGACTCAATTCAAGTATCATACACTTCAATATGGATGCCATAATATTTCATAGTTGATTAACTTCCCTTCTTGCATGGCTTTCCATTTTATTTCTTTTGTTATTTGATTCAAGATAACTTTCAACAAACGGTTAATCTGGGAATGAATGGATAATTTCACAAAGCAAGTAACCTTTATCAAACACATGATTTTCAACGAGCGAGTAACGATCCATGAAGAGGTAAGCATCATGAAAATGCACAGCCATCAACGCACGTATGCGACATGCTCAGCAATTCTCATTATAATTGACTCAGCTGCTCAGTGCTCATCTTATATTGATCACGGGGTAACTATTTGTTGATTCTATAGTAGTCAACATTTGCTGAACAATCGACATTTGCATGAACTACTTTGCTAAATTAATCCTCCTCCAAGGAACAGGCACAACAATGAAGTACGTTATTTCACTGTTAAGCGTGACAAATCAAAATACTTAAGTAAAACTTAAACATAAGCATTCAACAACAAAATATGAAATTAGAAAATACAAAATAAGATTTTAAATCGGTCTTATATATATATATGTATACATATATATTTATATATATATTTATATATATTTATATATGCGTGTGTGTGTGTGTGTGTGTGTGTGTGTGTGTGTGTGTGTGTGTGTGTGTGTGTGTGTGTGTGTGGAAATATGTTTTTTTTACAATTATATTTCACCTTTTATTAATACCGATCCTTTAATTTATTCAGCTCAATGCAGGTAAAGAGCATATAACAAATGACAACAACCTATATGCCAAATTTCAAGATGTTGTCCATCCAATTTATTCCTTTATGTTGACAGGTTATTTGTTATATATATATATATATATATATATATATATATAAGGGGGTGGTCACATATACATCTTTCTCTCGTTGGAATTTCTTAACCAATTATATATATATATATATATATATATATATATATATATATATATATATATATATATATATATATTCAAAAGAGTTGTAGTTATTTAAAACACTTATTTAAAAAACTTAAAAAAGCATTTCATTCATAAAATTTATTTTGTATTTATTGAAATTTCAATGCAAATCTATAAATTTAATAGTAAAGAAATCACTTTGATTTCTAACTTGCAATTTAGAAATGAAAAATATCGAGTCGGTCCTGCTAAAAGAAGGAATATTCGAACACAAATGGTACATATTAATTCATGAAATAATATTGTAAAAACAGAACTACTAAAATCAAAAGAATCATGAAATTCAAAATACGTAACAAATAATTGCTATTTGCTGTATCTCTTTTCCAAACTAATATGAAAATTAGTTAACCTTGCACTAGTGCATGTACATAAGCAGTATATAAAAATAATGGTGTGTCTGTTTTGTATAAAATTGAATTAACTTGAAAATACGACATTTTTTGACTTGATGTGAGTCTGAGAAATCAACCCAACTTTAGCATTTATTCATTTAGATCAAAATTACCATCGACATTATCTGAAGCCTTTAAAGTTGAAAAAAGTTTTCAAACTTTTCACCCGAAATATAAATATTCATAAATAACAGACATTATTCTAGAATGTATACGGTTTCTCTGTTCTGGGGTTTGTCAAGACAACCTGGTATGAGGATACTTTTCCCTTCAAGTAAACCCTCAAATGTTCGAAATCACACAGTATTCACGACCCAAATAAAATCTTCTCGGCATGGTTAACCAACACAGGTCACAAAGATGATGTTGCCCCAAAGTAACAACACAAAACCGAATTTCCGGCCAGACTAAATGCATTCTTGTTCTGGAATCAGAAAATCCCAAGATATCACAAGAAAGATTACTATAACACATTTAAATGGCCAATTAGAGAGAGGAAAATTATGTTCTCAATTTCTACATCAGCTCAGTGTTTGAGAAATAAAAGAAGAACTAACGGAATATTCAAATATCTATGTATCATATAGAGATCAAGTATTCGGCACAGGAATGGGGGACCCTTGATTTCTGAGAATTCGACTGAAGTAAAATGAAACAAAAGTGAAATATCAGGAGAGAACTTGAATGCCTACTAGACATTATTCTCTTTGGTCTCATTGTCAGGACAACCTGGCATGAATTTAATCCCTCTACGAGTAAATGTTCACCAAATGTTAAAAAACATATTCAAATATAGCACTTTCTTCTATGTTAATAAGAGGATTAGTCTTAATATTCCAACACACTTGATGAATGTATGTCCTGAATTCTGATGTGATCAAGAGACCAAGAAATATACACGCTATAACAAGGGGAAAATTGACGGCTTTTAGTTCGACGCTTGATGAGTAATGAGAACTTCAATTGAATACTCGAAAATGTGTATCTAAGTTTATATATATATATATATATATATATATATATATATATATATATATATATATATATATATATATATATATATATATATGTGTGTGTGTGTGTGTCTGTGTGTGTGTGTGTGTGTGTGTGTGTGTGTGTGTGTGTGTGTGTGTGTGTGTGTGTGTGTGTATATATGTGTGTGTGTGTGTGTATTTTTTCAAGAGACTGTACAAATCTTTTTTCAACGGATGGTAAGAAAAACAGAAAAGATACTTCCATCATTAATTATGCAAAAAAATAAATAAAGTGTAAAACTTTCTGTTATTAATGTTTGCTGAAAAATAAATACAGTAAACTTAACTGAAGTGTTAGCATATGCTGTATCTTAAAAAGTTGGTTCATGATGAAAATTAAATAAAATAAACGTCTAGAAATTAGTAAAAATAAGTAAAATCATGAATGACGGCTCTTGGGGGGGGGGGCAAGTAAGTAGGTATAACACAATCATTTGTGTAAAATAATTAATATTCGAGAAATTGTAATTAATATTCGAGAAATTGTAAACAATAACAAAAATACCTGATACCAAATGCAGTAAAATTCAAGTATCATTTTATACGTGCTGAAACTGTGTTTAAGTTATTTTTATTTCATTTCTTTTATTAAAAGTTGTCTTTCCAACAATTAACCGGTTGCATGTCGTTTAACCATTGGGGACTTCACTCTTGGAAAATTGTATAAAAAATCTATGAATATCACTAACTCTAAATTTGGGAGTGCAACTCGAATTTATGGTTAGTGGTAGATAAGTCATTTGTTAGGTGTGTCAGAAATTTCGTGAAAAATATTGAATAATTCCACCCCGATTTCCAAGCTTATAACTCCTCGAAAAATGTAATTTAAGCCCTAATTTTTTTTTCAATTAAAGGAGCAAGGTCCAAGGTTTCATTTTAAAAAAACAAAAAAAAAACAAACAAACAACGTGTTAAAAAAAGGTTTTAAACTTGGGACTTTACAGGTAAATTTCTAAAAAACACTACTTTTTTTGTTTTAAATTTGAATATATTATTTATTGATCTTTTATCTTCAATTTGTGATATATAAAAGTTTGTTGAGTAAATTAATTATTTACTTTTTAATAGACATTTGAAAGTGGGGGGGTTAAATTAAAAAAAAAAACGTTTGTCTAAAATATTATATTCGGTTTATTGGAAAGAGCATAAAATTTCACATTGACCCTGAAGATGTAAAAATTGAATCAATAGAAAAATTTTGATAGATTTTTAAAGTTTAAAAATTGAAAATACTGAGCTCGTAAAATTCAATTAATTTCGTAAAATTCAATTAATTTCATTACTGTTTAAAAAAAATAATAATATTAATATTTCTATTGCTTTTTATACATCTTTAATAGTTTATTTTGGAAGTATAATCCATAAAGAAAATAAACAACCCACTTTTAAAAGAGAAATTACGAGTTTTTTTATATTTTATTCGCAGTTTCGTGTTAGGGGTGTCAAAAATTCATACTAAATTCTGATACACATTTAAGCCTTACTCCTTAAGCGATAAGCGGACATTTGTTTATTATTATTATTTTTATTCAGTGTGTAAAATCCACTTTGAACAACATATTTGGAAATTAGAAAAATAAAAAAAAAACAAAAAAAACTTTGTTTTAGCATGTTAAATGTATATAGTTTGGTAGATAATTAAATTCTACTGTGTTTGGTATAAGTTTTTCTTTTTGCTGTTGTTTCTTGCTTTTTAGAATTTTTGACTAAGGGGGTTACTTAGATCGTATTTTAAACTAAACTACGGAGGTTGGAATGCCTCCCCCCCTAAAATGTACTTGGAAAAATCGATTTTATAGCGAGATTTAAGAATGGTTAGCCGAAAAAAAAAAGGTGAAAAACAAAACAAATAATCAATGAATAATTGATACCAAAGGCAATAAATGCTACTATTTTTTACTTACATGAATGAGTTTATTTTATGGTTTAAAGTATTTTCAAGCGCTTTTCTTTATTTTTTAATCTAAAATTGCGGGTGTGTGGGTGCAAAACATCTCCAGATTTTCTAGAATTCCCCGCTAGATTGCAAACGAAATCTCCAGATCTAGCGTGAAAACCGCTAAATTGGAAACACTGGTCACGTGAGGCAAGCGGCGCTAAATAATTGTCCATAAATAAAAAAAATGGTTTATCGGTACAAAGAAAACCACCTATTTATTATAGAAAAATTAAGTATAATGTTATAATTAAAAAGAGATATATAGAAACACGCGTGAGTACAATAAACATATTATACCAAAATGTCGAAGCAATCATTTATTTAGTTATTTAGACTATTAATTACGAACGAACCAAGAGTTACATTTATATATATATATATATATATATATATATATATATATATATATATATATATATATATATATACAGAGAGAGAGGGGGGGAGAAAGAGAAAGACTTTATCATTTTATGGCTCATTTATGTTTTCGAAAAAATAAGTCTGCAACGTTAAAGACGTTACTGACCTTTTAATGGAATGGACACACACGAGTTACATGTAAATATTTCTTAATCCCTTTTTTATCTCCTGCTACCGTCATCCACCGTAAATACATCACACCTCTCAATATACCGGAGAAGACCGAAAAAATGGTCGAAAATATGGTTCTTTCAGAAAAAGATTTTTTAAAAGACATTTTGTAATTCTATACGTTTACAAATAAGAAATGAATAAAGAAAAGATATATATATACATAGAGTTTTCATATTGATTATATATATGTGTGTGTGTGTGTCTGTGTATAAAATTCTACCTGATATGTGTGTGTATATATATACGTAAAATGCTACCTGAGAGAAAGATAATAATTTAAGACTGATGAAAACGAAATGCGGAAGTGAATTTCTGAGTCATGTATTTTATAGTTGTGACCATGTTGCTTAATTATACAATGGCTGATGTCTCGTTATCATGTGATCTAAGACTACACATATTAAGGGAAGCCAGTCCCAACATGTAAAACGTTACCAGCAAGATATTGTTTGAGAATATCCTTCAAACCCCATAAAAGTGGGAGCATTAGTTTAAAATCTGATAACAAATTTGTATTTGCACATTCTTGTTTGTCGATAAAGAAAGGAGTTTATTTATCTCCCCCCCCCTCCGATCCCTCTTCCTCTTCCTCGAAAAACCTTGTCGTTTGTCATCAACAATGTCTCATTCCTGCAGACTAACAGTTTGTCTTTTGTGGGATGCACATTTCTTTCAACAATAGGAAAGGGAGGGGTTTGCATCATTATCTTTTACCCCGACCACATTCTTCCCCGCCACCAATCTGATTTGTCTTAGCCAACGCAGAATTTATAGTCAGACACCAAACCACCCCATTTAAACACAACAACAAAAAAAGGGTTGAAAAAATGAGTTGATAAAGCCACAGGAATTCTAAGAATGAACAAAAGATTAAGAGAAAAGAAAAAAAAAAAACAGACAAAAAAAAATTGTCCATCCAAGAGTGGAGAGGATGGAACGTCTGTCTCCCTCTGTCGTTGAGATTGTAACTTCCTCTCCCCGTCGTCTGCAGAATAAATAAATGTTCATGCCTGCATCAATAGTGAGGCCAGATGGCAATAAAGAAGAGGGTGGCTGAGATTAGTGCATGCGCATGCGTATGTGGGTGTGTAATGACTGCTAATTGTCTTTAGATTCCTGCCTTTTCCCAATGAATTCAATTCGTTTCTTTTTAAGTGTTATGATTCATAATAGAAAAGTGTTGCTTCCAAAAATCATGTGCATGTCATACTCCTGGCTTCTTCACGCTTTTGTTCTTAATGGTTGCGAATGTGGAGAATTTCAGGTTTTCAAAAAAAAAGGGCGGATAAAGAAATGGGGGGGGTATTTTACATTTGCTACTTGACTTTCTTTTAGTGTTCTTCACTTCCACCCTCTCCCCCGTCCCGTCATCCATTTCGCTTCCTTTTCATATTTTTACTTTGGTATTCCTTGTTTTTGTTTTTCTTTTTAATTTTTTTGTTCAATTTCCCAATTTTCTTTGACTTTGTTAAAAGTATCCTTGTATCATTAGGAGACCCCCCCCCCCGTGTCGAAAGGTCATTCGATTGAAGTTTTATGAACAAATCTAAAGATTCAAAAATAAGTAAAAAATTTATTCAGGAAAGTTGGTTTGTCGGTTGCAAATTCACTGTGAATGTGTAAACTCTTGAATTAACTGAAGAATTTAGAGGATTTTTTTAAAATGTGATTTCCTTTGCTTAAGTTAATTATTATTGCTGTCTTGTATATGTACATATACCAAATGCATTAATTCCCTTCCATTATCCATCTAACTAGAAGTCGCATTAAAATGTTTACAACCTAGCCCCATAACCCACGCCTTCTGATGAGAAGTATCAGACTTCCAAATACCTTGGTATAAAGAGCATATAACATTTCCCCCAATTACTAAAAGTTCTTAAAAGTCCGAAACACGTTTTGTCACTCATATATATATCGCCATTCTGAAATCGACGAACCCATCAGCCGACTGTACTTATATCACGTGCATCAGCTTCGTAAACGTTTAACAGGCACCGGGAATGTTTATCGCATATATATATATATATATATATATATATATATATATATATATATATATATATATATATATGGCGGCGATACGGTTAGAAATATCAACTCCTGTATTTTTCGAGCACAAACAGACTAGTGATATACTGAAACATTTTTACCCACAATTTGGACCTTACAAACTGCACTCTCCTCAAGACTGAAAATGGTCTAATCCTTTTCTCTAAAACCACGTCCTTTTACCTATGCTTTAGCATTTTTTAACAAATTTCAAACATTCACCTTTTCTGAAGACGTTCTTTGATCCGAATGAGTTAATCTCTTGTTTAATTTTTCTTTCTTACTAGCATTTCAGCCCGGCGTTGCCCGGATGTTTGGAGGTGTATGTTGAGCAAAAAAAAGTGGTAGTAGGAAGGCAGGCTCAAACCCGTACTGCAAAGGAGGAAAAGAACGGGGGGAACAAACCTCACGTCTTTGCTGTAACGACCACCACCAAGCCGGAAGTGACGTAGGTTTAAATTAAGGCTAGACAATCGAAAAGAGGAGATGGCTTTCAAAAATATCGGCGAAAAATCGACCCCTCCCTGTAAAAAAGTGCCCAGTTGAGAGCGAAGAAATTAATGTTTTTAGTCAATTTTTCAGCATTTGTCGTCTGAAGGGTTGAGCTTCAAAACGATCCTGATCTTGTGAAAATCCATCGCCTTTGTCGAAAGTTTTAGGCAGACATGCAAACATACATACATACATTTATATATTGGCAAATAAAAATTTTCAACCCAAACCGATTAAAAATTTTGCGCTATCTCTGCATACCCTTTATGTCAAATTTCAAATGTTTAGACCAGAAATTGTCCGAGTAATTTGGTAGAAACTGCAGAAGTAATTTTTATTAACTTTGACCCCTTAAACTTTATTGTTTTGGGGTCAAATCAAGTTATTAAGTTAGATCCATGTCCAAGGAACCT
This sequence comes from Euprymna scolopes, assembly GCF_053919585.1. NCBI lineage: Eukaryota > Metazoa > Mollusca > Cephalopoda > Sepiida > Sepiolidae > Euprymna > Euprymna scolopes. Next base: position 33,947,595 of record NC_136518.1, on the reverse strand, counting down.
ATATATAAAATTTCAAGTGTTTATACCCAAAATTGGCGGAAGAGTTTGGTAGAGTTCTCAAAGGTCAAATCATTGAACTTTGACCCCTTAATAGCCAAATTTCTGGCCAAACACGAATTACAAAGATTTTCCCAATTCTCAATACCCTGTATATCAAATTTCGAGTCTGTATACTGAAAATTGACAGAGCTATTGTGTAGGGAAATGCACACACACACACACACACTTTCACTTTTATAGATATATAGATTGCGTTTTATTGTTTTCCATTTCTTTTTTTTCTTTCTTATTGTGTTTAATTGTTTTCCATTTCTGTCTCCATGAAATTTCATTTTATATCATGTATTTTTCCTAAAATGTATATATGAATGCATGACAATAATTTAGCTTACCTTTACACTTTATTATTGCTATAAAGATAGATCAACCTGAATATTATTATTTTTTAATCTAACAGACATCGTTGGTATTTGAAACAATTCTTTTTTTAATCAATTAGATTTTTAAAAAAATGGTTACAAATACCAACGATCTCTTTTAGATTTAAACAAATATTCTTATCAATGAAGGTTTGCGCACGGAGAGGCCTTCTTAAGGTTAAAAAAACAATATGGAAACACTCCCTTACAAAGGTTCACAAACTATATTTACTCCAATAAGCTGGTTAGAATTTGGTGGCTTTCCCCCTCCCCCTTAATTTATGCTGATGAGGAGACGATATCCAGAAATATTTTACTTATTTTTTGATGGTTTTATTTGTAAATATCGAATAATAACAGTTATTTGTTTTGCGATATGTTTTGAATGAATTCAATTATTTATACGAAAGTGTATTTTTTACCTACATACGAGTTGGGAATAATTTTCCTTTTTACCAATTTAGTACCCCCAAATGGGGAGGGACATATATATTGTTTTTTTTGTTTTTTTTAATATAATTATCCACTGACACGTGTTTCGTCTTCTACGACTCATCAGAGTGGCTGAATCTAGCAGGATTCGAAATCAGGACCCCACTTCTACCACTGGCCTATCTCACACGACTGTTGAATACATCGCGATTTACGTAGATGTTATTTATTTGCTTTTGTTTTGCGATACCTTTTGAATAATAAGTGCATTTTTTTACGTAAATGCGAGTTGGGAATAATTTTCCCTTTTACTAATTTGGTACCCCTAAATGGTGAGCGAAATATATAATGTTTTCAAAATATAATTATCCACTGACACGTGTTTCATCGTCTGCCAATGAATAAAAGAATATTGATTCGATTGATTGAAACGATCGTGCATATAAATAAGATTTTGTTATGTTTCCTCCTATGAAAACTTGATTGATAATTTCACAGTTATTAATCTCTCAACCTTTATATATATATATATATATATATATATATATATATATATATATATATATATATATATATATATATATATATATATACTAGCATGGGTGCCCGGCGTTACCCGGGTGTTTGGAGGTGTATGCTGAGCAAAAAAAAAACAAAAAAAAACGGTCAATTTTTTAAACTTTGACTCCTATTATGACCCCCTTAAGATTTATTGTTTTGGGCTTAAATCAAGTTATTAAGTTAGATCCATGCCCAAGGAACCTATATATAAAATTTTAAGTGTTTAGACCCCAAATTGTCGGAGAAGTTTAGTAGAGTTCTCAAAGGTCAAATTGTTGAGCTTTGACCCCTTAACAGCCACATTTCTGGCTGAAAACCGGTTACATAGATTTTTCCAATATATATATATATATATATATATATATATATATATATATATATATATATATATATATATATATCGCAAATAATTAACACATAAACGTTTGTGTGTATATTCGAAGCATCTTTCTTTGGTCGGCCATGCTTAAATTCAATACAGAATTAATGCTTCACATTTCTCTATAAACGACTCTATCTGCCCATCGGTCTTTTACACACAAGTTTGAAATAGCATGGCCATCACTAAACGTGCAGATGAGAATTGATCAGTTCTTAAGAGTAGGTACATTTATTTTTGATATTATTTTTGTTCTTTGGCAATCTTTCATTAATTTCTTTTTCTTTTTAAATTTTGACATTCATTTTTTAAAATATTCTCCATTTTATATTTCGTTTTCTCGTTCTTATTTTTCATTTACTTTTCCATTAATTTCTTTCATTTATTTTTTCATTAATTTCTTTCATTTATTTTTTCATTAATTTCTTTCATTCATTTTTTCATTAATTTCTTTCATTTATTTTTTCATTAATTTCTTTCATTTATTTTTTCATTAATTTCTTTCATTCATTTTTCATTAATTTCTTTCATTCATTTTTTCATTAAATACTTTCATTTATTTTTTAATTAATTTCTTTCATTTATTTTTTCATTAATTTCTTTCATTTATTTTTTCATTAATTTCTTTCATTTATTTTTTCATTAATTTCTTTCATTCATTTTTTCATTAATTTCTTTCATTTATTTTTCATTAATTTCTTTCATTCATTTTTTCATTAATTTCTTTCATTTATTTTTTCATTAATTTCTTTCATTTATTTTTTCATTAATTTCTTTCATTCATTTTTTCATTAATTTCTTTCATTTATTTTTTCATTAATTTCTTTCATTTATTTTTTCATTAATTTCTTTCATTTATTTTTTCATTAATTTCTTTCATTTATTTTTTCATTAATTTCTTTCATTCATTTTTTCATTAATTTCTTTCATTTATTTTTTCATTAATTTCTTTCATTTATTTTTTCATTAATTTCTTTCATTTATTTTTTCATTAATTTCTTTCATTCATTTTTTCATTAATTTCTTTCATTTATTTTTTCATTAATTTCTTTCATTTATTTTTTCATTAATTTCTTTCATTTATTTTTTCATTAATTTCTTTCATTTATTTTTTCATTAATTTCTTTCATTTATTATTCTCGCTTTCTTTCAAAATTCTCATTATTTTATTTTTTTTTGTTGTTTTTCGCATTTCATTTTGGTTCCTTATTTACATTTTTTCACTTTTTTTCATTGATTTTTCACTTTTTTGTCAATAATTTTTCTCACTTCTTTACTTATATTCCCTCTATCACACACACGCGCGTGCGCGCACACACACACACATTCACACGCACTCACACGCACATGCACACGCAAGCACACACATACCCCCCACACACATGCATACACAAACGCAAAAACACACATATACAAGCACGCACATGCACACTGACTTGTATATATTTAATGTGTTATTATTTAATCATAAAAAAACATTTTTCTTGCCTGCTCCCTAAAAAGCTGTCACCAACCAAACAATAAAAAAGGGGGCCCACCATAATAGCTGAAGGCATTTTCATCAAACCAAGAAATAAAGGGGAGAGGGAGAAAGCAAAATAAAAAAGATGTCATAATTCTTAGAACTTTTGAATGCCGAGTAGGTGCCATTTGTTTCACACCTCCTACCCATCCCCGTTTCTCTTATACGCAAGCAAAAAGGACAAATTATTATGGAGTTACCAAAAGATTATTGTCATGTAAAGCTATGCAGTAATTTCTTCTGTACATTTAACATTTATACAAAGAATCTCCCTCTCTCTATCTTTTTTCTATCTCTCTCACTCTTTCTTTCACTCTCTATTATTTATTCCTTATTTTTCTCCTCTTGTGTGTATCTATCTATCTATCTATCTATCTACTTATATATATATATATATATATATATATATATATATATATATATATATATATATATATATATATATATAAGTGAGAGAGAAAGTATAGACTGCAGTAAAATCATATTGCTAGCGTTTTCATTGACTAAGTGTGTGAGGAAAATTAATTGATAAGTTTTCTTTTTCTATTGAATTAAAAATACATATTTTAATTATTCATAATTAAATTCCTTTTTTCATGAAAAAATAAATAAAATGTCATCTTTTTCAGATTTTTCTTTGTTTTTATGTTCTTCAAAACATACCTATTTTCTTTTTCTTTCGACAATTCTAAATTTAAATGTTGCAGGGTTCTTTGTCTAAGATAAACTGAAATAATTATGATAAAAATATATATTTTTCTATTTATCTCTTTTTAAAAATAATAAATGAAATCTTTACCGTTCGTAAGACTTAAATTTAAGTTTAAAGCATGTACACCAACATAACGGCATAAATTAGTTTTATCACCCCGATAATTTCCACAGAAAGAAAGGAGTAAGAAAGGAAGTGGGGGGTGGCAAAAATGAATTGTTCTAAAATTTCTTTATATAAACAATATCATCAGTTTTATCTTCATCTTTATTTCTTTCCAAATATGATTATTTTCATTTCCACAACTTATAATGTTGACATTGTATGGGGGAAGGGTTATCATATCGTTACCTAATATACTTACACGCAAGTCATAAACGTCTTTTGAATAGTGCATATGCATACATATAGCATTTACAAAGGTATACGCAATTCCCGAATTGAGAAATGTAATATTATTTATGTTAAGTTAAATGAAGAAGAATGATATTTAGAGTAAAATTTATCAGAAACCTACATGGCTTAATAACGTACATAATAACATTTATCAGAATAATAATAATAATAATAATAATAATAATAATAATAATAATAGCAATAATAATAATAATAATAATAATAATAATAATAATAATAAGAAGAAGAAGAAGAAGAAGAAGAAAATGTAATAATGATGATTATAATAACAAAAATATAATGGTGGTACATGTAATTTATAAAAATCATATTACTAATACTACTACTACTAATAATAATATAACATAATGGTAATGCTAATAACAATATTAATAATACCATTAATACTACAAATAATCTATATATAAATACGCTAATTCGCTTTGACCGTTATCCCATCTTAATATGAAAATGAAATATTCTAAAATGCCCAATAAACAATTGTTTCAAATGGATAAGTTATGGCCAGCCAGTGTAAAGTGGGTGCAGATCACAATATTAATAAGTTATTTATTGCAAGCCAGTGTATGGTAGGTGCAGATCACAATACTAATAAGTTAGTTATCGCCAGCCAGTTTATGGTGGGTGCAGGTTACAATATTTATAAGTTATTTATCTCCAGTCAGTGTCTGGAAAGTACAGATCATAATACTAATAAGTTAGTTATCTGCCAGTGTCTAATTGGTGAAGATTACACTACTAATAAGTTATCGCCAGCAGCGTCGGGTTAGTACAGATCACAATATTAATAAGTTATTTATCGCCAACCAGTGTATGTTAGTTCTATTTCTTGTAATAATATATTTCAGACAGTAGTCCATATTTGTCTACAAAAATACTTTTTATTCACGGTCTGATCAGAACTAATATTCCAGTGATTATTCTATTGAAGGGCATTCGATCGTTTTCTTATGCGATGGTGTTTTCAACTACCGTGGAATTTCCACGGTTTTGCGAGTAATAATTATTATTTCAATCGTATAATGAGGCTATAAGTTAGATAGAAAGGATAGGATAAATGCAAAAGAATATAAATGGCGAAACATGTATACATTTGACTATACGCTTTATATATATAGATAGATAGATAGATTTATTTGCCGATGTAAGAAAGAAGAAAACGTCAATTGGTGGAGGTGTTATATACTCTTTATACCTGGGTATTTCAAAGCCTAATTCTTCTCATCAGAAGAGGGTCTAGGCGGCTAGGTTGCACACAGTTCAATACGACATCTAGCTCATGCTAATTGAGGGAATATTAAGGTATCTGGTCTAAATGGGATAGATGGACGATATGTACGTGGGGTGGAGGGAAATTAAATTAATGCAGGTAAATTTGCTTTTGTTCTTTTTGTTTTTGGTCTTGTTTCTCTTTATATATCTGTGTTTATATTTTTATATTTTCTCTTTATATATCTGTGTTTATATTTTTATATTTTCTCTTTATATATCTGTGTTTATATTTTTATATTTTCTCTTTATATATCTGTGTTTATATTTTTATAAACCTCACACAGATTGTGACAGTGAAAGGAGAACCTTTTCTCTTTACATGACCCTTAGCTTCCCTTCTCCCATTCCCGCCCTCATCTTTATGCTTTCTTTACTAATTATTTATCTATCCATACTCTATCGTTCTCTCTAATTCTCATATTTGTAACCTTATTTTCTTACTTTTTTTCTTAATCTATTTATTAAATTAATTTAATCTAATAGATTTCATCCCTCTATTCATCTTATATATGTTTCTTTGCTCGACAACGTCACCAACCTGCATATTATTCCTCATAGTTCCTATAATTAAAAAAAAAAATTCTCAAGTACATAATAAGGAAAAACATTTGGGCTCAGAAAAACATCCAAATCAGCTTTGAAAAGTTCTTTCCACTGATGAAGCAAAGCAAGCCTTGATGGACCAGACGGGTGGACCAAAGTTCGAAGTCCTCTTTGGTTCCCTACCCTTCATCGATTCCGTCGTGAACAGGGAGGTGGGGGTGTCATGTTTTGGGCTCGTATGATCTGCGATGAACTAATTTGACCATTTTGAGTGCCGGAAGCTGTCAAACTGACAAGCCAGTCTTATATTTTATTTTTAAATAAGCATTTGTCACCATGGCTTGATGATCTTCCATTGGCGTGTCACCGCAAATTCATTTTTATGCACGACAATGCGCATTCCCACTTGTTATAGGGAAGAGCTGTCTCCTTTCCATATAAATAAGAAAAATATTAAATAAGTGACAATGAGATTAGGATAAGCCTAGAATCGAACCCTGTAGGCAAACTTAAGAAATGGAATGTTAGAAATGAAGTCTATTGTTAACTCTTTTTAGAAATCTGAATATTAAATATATCAGTAAAAGAATGAACAATGCAAATTAAATTATATTCTTTAAAATAGATTAGATTAGAATTGAGGATTCTTTTGTTCGCCAGAGGTGTGTTTGGGAAAACATATGTACAGCCATGTGAAATTGGTCACGTTTGAAAAACACACTTCTGACGTCATGGACAAAGGACATTTCTCCATATTATGGGTTCGGATTTTAGTCAGCCAGCAAGAGAGCCAGTCGGAGAGTTGAGTTGGGAGTTGAGTTGAGAGTTGAGAGTCGGAGAGTTAAGAGTCAGTCAGTTGGTCAGTTGATCCCTTGGAAGAGAAGGGAGAACATTTAGACTATGTAGATCCAAATTTGAATTCCTGACTGGCCGATCAGATGAATAAAGAAGTCATCATTATGTTTTGTAACTGTTGTCTTGTCTCATCCTCCATCACGAACGAAAGGTAATTATGTTTATCATCTTATAATGAACATTGTTTAACTCTTCGAAGATTATGTATCTCCCCTCTTCTATGTTAAGAACTGCGGATCATATCGCCTTCTCCTCAGTATGTGATAAGAAGAACAATACCCTCAAAAATTTTCACAGACGTCGTCATGATGCAATATATATAAATGTCATTATCATTCTATCGGTGTTATAAGAACTGTTAATACGAAGTACCCAAGAAATATAAGAACTGTTAATACGAAGTTTCCAAGAAATATAAGAACTGTTAATACGAAGTTTCAAAGAAATATAAGAACTGTTAATACAAAGTACACAAGAAATATAAGCACTGTTACAACAAAGTACCCAAAAAATATAAGAACTGTTAATACGAAGTACCCAAGAAATATAAGAACTGTTAATATAAACTACCCAAAAATATAAGAACTGTTAATACGAAGTACCCAAGAAATATAAGAACTGTTAATACGAAGTTTCCAAGAAATATAAGAACTGTTAATAGGAAGTACCCAAGAAATATAAGAACTGTTAATATGAACTACCCAAAAAATATAAGAACTGTTGATACGAAGTACCCAAAAAATATAAGAACTGTTAATACGAAGTTTCCAAGAAATATAAAAACTGTTAATATGAACTACCCAAAAAATATTATAACTGTTAATACGAAGTACCCAAAAAATATAAGAACTGTTAATACGAAGTTTCCAAGAAATATAAGAACTGTTAATACAAAATTTCCAAGAAATATAAGAACAGTCAATACGAAGTACCCAAAAAATATAAAAACTGTTAATACGAAGTACCCAAGAAATATAAGAACTGTTAATACGAAGTTTCCAAGAAATATAAGGACTGTTAATACAAAGTTTCAAAGAAATATAACAACTGTTAATACGAAGTACCCAAGAAATATAAGAACTGTTAATACAAAATTTCCAAGAAATATAAGAACTGTTAATACTAAGTTTCCAAGAAATATAAGAACTGTTAATATGAACTACCCAAAAAATATAAGAACTGTTAGTACGAATTACCCAAAAAATATAAGAACTGTTAATACGAAGTTTCCAAGAAATATAAAAACTCTTAATACAAAATTTCCAAGAAATATAACAACTGTTAATACAAAGTTTCCAAGAAATATAAGAACTGTTAATACAAAATTTCCAAGAAATATAAGAACTGTTAATAGAAAGTACCCAAAAAATATAAGAACTATTAATACGAAGTTTCCAAGAAATATAGGAACCGTTAATACAAAATTTCCAAGAAATATAAGAACTGTTAATACGAAGTACCCAAAAAATATAAGAACTGTTAATACGAAGTACCCAAAAAATATAAGAACTGTTAATACGAAGTACCCAAAAAATATAAGAACTGTTAATACAAAATTTCCAAGAAATATAAGAACTGTTAATACAAAGTTTCAAAGAAATATAACAACTGTTAATACGAAGTACCCAAGAAATATAAGAACTGTTAATACAAAATTTCCAAGAAATATAAGAACTGTTTATACGAAGTACCAAAGAAATATAAGAACTGTTATTATGAACTACCCAAAAAATATAAGAACTGTTAGTACGAAGTACCCAAAAAATATAAGAACTGTTAATACGAAGTTTCCAAGAAATATAAAAACTCTTAATACAAAATTTCCAAGAAATATAAGAACTGTTAATGCGAAGTACCCAAAAAATTTAAGAACTTTTAATACGAAGTACCCAAGAAATATAAGAACTGTTAATACGAAGTTTCCAAGAAATATAAGAACTGTTAATACGAAGTACCCAAAAAATATAAGAACTGGTCATACGAAGTACCCAAGAAATATAAGAACTGTAAATACGAAGTACCCAAAAAATATAAGAACTGTTAATACGAAGTACCCAAAAAATATAAGAACTGTTAATACAAAATTTCCAAGAAATATAAGAACTGTTAATACAAAGTTTCCAAGAAATATAACAACTGTTAATACGAAGTACCCAAGAAATATAAGAACTGTTAATACAAACTTTCCAAGAAATATAACAACTGTTAATACAAAATTTCCAAGAAATATAAGAACAATTAATACGAAGTACCCAAAAAATATAAGAACTGTTAATACGAAGTACCCAAGAAATATAAGAACTGTTAATACGAAGTACCCAAGAAATATAAGAACTGTTAATACGAAGTTTCCAAGAAATATAAGAACTGTTAATACGAAGTACCCAAAAAATATAAGAACTGTTAATACGAAGTACCCAAGAAATATGAGAACTGTTAATACAAAATTTCCAAGAAATATAAGAACTGTTAATACGAAGTACCCAAAAAATATAAGAACTGTTAATACGAAGTTTCCAAGCAATATAAGAACTGTTAATACAAAATTTCCAAGAAATATAAGAACTGTTAATACGAAGTACCCAAGAAATATAAGAACTGTTAATACGAAGTTTTCAAGAAATATAAGAACTGTTAATACGAAGTTTCCAAGAAATATAACAACTGTTAATACGAAGTACCCAAGAAATATAAGAACTGTTAATACAAAATTTCCAAGAAATATAAGAACTGTTAATATAAAATTTTCAAAGCAATATAAGAACTGTTAATACAAAGTTTCCAAGAAATATAACAACTGTTAATACGAAGTACCCAAGAAATATAAGAACTGTTAATACAAAATTTCCAAGAAATATAAGAACTGTTTATACGAAGTTTCCAAGAAATATAAGAACTGTTAATACGAAGTATCCAAAAAATATAAGAACTGTTAGTACGAAGTACCCAAAAAATATAAGAACTGTTAATACGAAGTTTCCAAGAAATATAAAAACTCTTAATACAAAATTTCCAAGAAATATAAGAACTGTTAATACGAAGTACCCAAAAAATATTAGAACTTTTAATACGAAGTACCCAAGAAATATAAGAACTGTTAATACGAAGTACCCAAAAAATATAAGAACTGGTCATACGAAGTTTCCAAGAAATATAAAAACTCTTAATACAAAATTTCCAAGAAATATAAGAACTGTTAATACGAAGTACCCAAAAAATATAAGAACTGGTCATACGAAGTACCCAAGAAATATAAGAACTGTTAATACGAAGTACCCAAAAAATATAAGAACTGTTAATACGAAGTACCCAAAAAATATAAGAACTGTTAATACAAAATTTCCAAGAAATATAAGAACTGTTAATACAAAGTTTCCAAGAAATATAACAACTGTTAATACGAAGTACCCAAGAAATATAAGAACTGTTAATACAAACTTTCCAAGAAATATAACAACTGTTAATACAAAATTTCCAAGAAATATAAGAACAATTAATACGAAGTACCCAAAAAATATAAGAACTGTTAATACGAAGTACCCAAGAAATATAAGAACTGTTAATACGAAGTTTCCAAGAAATAAAAGAACTGTTATTACGAAGTACCCAAAAAATATAAGAACTGTTAATACGAAGTACCCAAGAAATATAAGAACTGTTAATAAAAAATTTCCAAGAAATATAAGAACTGTTAATACGAAGTACCCAAAAAATATAAGAACTGTTAATACGAAGTTTCCAAGAAATATAAGAACTGTTAATACAAAATTTCCAAGAAATATAAGAACTGTTAATACGAAGTACCCAAGAAATATAAGAACTGTTAATACGAAGTTTTCAAGAAATATAAGAACTGTTAATACGAAGTTTCCAAGAAATATAAGAACTGTTAATACGAAGTACCCAAAAAATATAATAACTGTTAATACGAAGTACCCAAGAAATATAAGAACTGTTAATACAAAATTTCCAAGAAATATAAAAACTGTTAATACGAAGTACCCAAAAAATATAAGAACTGTTAATACGAAGTTTCCAAGCAATATAAGAACTGTTAATACAAAATTTCCAAGAAATATAAGAACTGTTAATACGAAGTACCCAAGAAATATAAGAACTGTTAATACGAAGTTTTCAAGAAATATAAGAACTGTTAATACGAAGTTTCCAAGAAATATAACAACTGTTAATACGAAGTACCCAAGAAATATAAGAACTGTTAATACAAAATTTCCAAGAAATATAAGAACTGTTAATATAAAATTTTCAAAGAAATATAAGAACTGTTAATACAAAGTTTCCAAGAAATATAACAACTGTTAATACGAAGTACCCAAGAAATATAAGAACTGTTAATACAAAATTTCCAAGAAATATAAGAACTGTTTATACGAAGTTTCCAAGAAATATAAGAACTGTTAATACGAAGTATCAAAAAAATATAAGAACTGTTAGTACGAAGTACCCAAAAAATATAAGAACTGTTAATACGAAGTTTCCAAGAAATATAAAAACTCTTAATACAAAATTTCCAAGAAATATAAGAACTGTTAATACGAAGTACCCAAAAAATATTAGAACTTTTAATACGAAGTACCCAAGAAATATAAGAACTGTTAATACGAAGTACCCAAAAAATATAAGAACTGGTCATACGAAGTTTCCAAGAAATATAAAAACTCTTAATACAAAATTTCCAAGCAATATAAAAACTGTTAATACGAATTACCCAAAAAATATAAGAACTGTTAATACAAAATTTCCAACAATATAAGAACTGTAAATACAAAGTTTCCAAGAAATATAAGAACTGTTAATACAAAATTTCCAAGAAATATAAGAACTGTTAATACGAAATACCCAAGAAATATAAGAACTGTTAATACGAAGTTTCCAAGAAATATAAGAACTGTTAATACAAAATTTCCAAGAAATATAAGAACTGTTAATACGAAGTTTCAAAGAAATATAAGAACTGTTAATATGAACTACACAAAAAATATAAGAACTGTTAATACAAAGTTTCAAAGAAATATAACAACTGTTAATACGAAGTACCCAAGAAATATAAGAACTGTTAATACAAAATTTCCAAGAAATATAAGAACTGTTAATACAAAATTTCCAAGAAATATAAGAACTGTTAATACGAAGTACCCAAAAAATATAAGAACTGTTAATACGAAGTAGCCAAGAAATATAGGAACTGTTAATACGAGGTTTCCAAGAAATAAAAGAACTGTTAATACGAAGTACCCAAAAAATATAAGAACTGTTAATACGAAGTACCCAAGAAATATAAGAACTGTTAATACAAAATTTCCAAGAAATATAAGAACTGTTTATACGAAGCACCCAAAAATATAAGAACTGTTAATACGAAGTTTCCAAGAAATATAAGAACTGTTAATACAAAATTTCCAAGAAATATAAGAACTGTTAATACGAAGTACCCAGGAAATATAAGAACTGTTAATACGAAGTTTTCAAGAAATATAAGAACTGTTAATACGAAGTTTCCAAGAAATATAAGAACTGTTAATACGAAGTACCCAAAAAATATAAGAACTGTTAATACGAAGTACCCAAAAAATATAAGAACTGTTAATACAAAATTTCCAAGAAATATAAGAACTGTTAATACGAAGTACCCAAAAAATATAAGAACTGTTAATACAAAGTTTCCAAGCAATATAAGAACTGTTTATACAAAATTTCCAAGAAATATAAGAACTGTTAATACAAAATTTCCAAGAAATATAAGAACTGTTTATACGAAGTTTTCAAGAAACATAAGAACTGTTAATACGAAGTTTCCAAGAAATATAAGAACTGTTAATACAAAATTTCCAAGAAATATAAGAACTGGTAATACGAAGTTTTAAAGAAATATAAGAACTGTTAATACGAAGTACCCAAGAAATATAAGAACTGTTAATACGAAGTACCCAAAAAATATAAGAACTGTTAATACGAAGTACCCAAAAAATATAAGAACTGTTAATACGAAGTACCCAAGAAATATAAGAACTGTTAATACAAAGTTTCAAAGAAATATAAGAACTGTTAATACGAAGTACCCAAGAAATATAAGAACTGTTAATACAAAATTTCCTAGAAATATAAGAACTGTTAATACGAAGTTTCCAAGAAATATAAGAACTGTTAATATGAACTACCCAAAAAATATAAGAACTGTTAGTACGAAGTACCCAAAAAATATAAGAACTGTTAATACGAAGTTTCCAAGAAATATAAAAACTCTTAATACAAAATTTCCAAGAAATATAAGAACTGTTAATACGAAGTACCCAAAAAATTTAAGAACTTTTAATACGAAGTACCCAAGAAATATAAGAACTGTTAATACGAAGTACCCCAAAAATATAAGAACTGGTCATACGAAGTTTCCAAGAAATATAAAAACTCTTAATACAAAATTTCTAAGAAATATAAGAACTGTTAATACAAAGTTTCCAAGAAATATAAGAACTGTTAATACAAAATTTCCAAGAAATATAAGAACTGTTAATACGAAATACCCAAGCAATATAAGAACTGTTAATACGAAGTTTCCAAGAAATATAAGAACTGTTAATACAAAATTTCCAAGAAATATAAGAACTGTTAATACGAAGTTTCCAAGAAATATAAGAACTGTTAATATAAACTCCCCCAAAAATATAAGAACTGCTAATACAAAGTTTCCAAGAAATATAACAACTGTTAATACGAAGTACCCAAGATATATAAGAACTGTTAATACAAAATTTCCAAGAAATATAAGAACTGTTAATACAAGATCTCAAAGTAATATTAGAACTGTTAATACGAAGTACCCAAGAAATATAAGAACTGTTAATACGAAGTACCCAAGAAATATAAGAACTGTTAATACGAAGTACCCAAGAAATAAATAAACTGTTAATACGAAGTACCAAAAAAATATAAGAACTGTTAATACGAAGTACCCAAAAAATATAAGACCTGTTAATACAAAATTTCCAAGAAATATAAGAACTGTTAATACAAAGTTTCCAAGAAATATAAGAACTGTTAATACGAAGTTTCCAAGAAATATAAGAACTGTTAATACAAAATTTCCAAGAAATATAAGAAATGTTAATACGAAGTACCCAAGAAATATAAGAACTGTTAATACGAAGTTTTCAAGAAATATAAGAACTGTTAATACGAGGTTTCCAAGAAATATAAGAACTGTTTATACGAAGTACCCAAAAAATATAAGAACTGTTAATACGAAGTACCCAAGAAATATAAGAACTGTTAATACAAAATTTCCAAGAAATATAAGAACTGTTAATACGAAGTACCCAAAAAATATAAGAACTGTTAATACGAAGTTTCCAAGCAATATAAGAACTGTTAATACAAATTTCCAAGAAATATAAGAACTGTTAATACAAAATTTCCAAGAAATATAAGAACTGTTAATACGAAGTTTTCAAGAAATATAAGAACTGTTAATACGAAGTTTTCAAGAAATATAAGAACTGTTAATACAAGATTTCCAAGAAATATAAGAACTGGTAATACGAAGTTTTCAAGAAATATAAGAACTGTTAATACGAAGTACCCAAGAAATATAAGAACTGTATATATGAAGTACCCAAAAAATATAAGAACTGTTAATACGAAGTACCCAAAAAATATAAGAACTATTAATACAAAATTTCCAAGAAATATAAGAACTGTTAATACAAAGTTTCAAAGAAATATAACAACTGTTAATACGAAGTACCCAAGAAATATAAGAACTGTTAATACAAAATTTCCTAGAAATATAAGAACTGTTAATACGAAGTTTCCAAGAAATATAAGAACTGTTAATATGAACTACCCAAAAAATATAAGAACTGTTAGTACGAAGTACCCAAAAAATATAAGAACTGTTAATACAAAATTTCTAAGAAATATAAAAACTCTTAATACAAAATTTGCCAAGAAATATAAGAACTGTTAATACGAAGTACCCAAAAAATTTAAGAACTTTTAATACGAAGTACCCAAGAAATATAAGAACTGTTAATACGAAGTACCCAAAAAATATAAGAACTGGTCATACGAGGTTTCCAAGAAATATAAAAACTCTTAATACAAAATTGCCAAGAAATATAAGAACTGTTAATACGAAGTACCCAAAAAAATATAAGAACTGTTAATACGAAGTTTCCAAGAAATATAAGAACTGTTAATACAAAATTTCCAAGAAATATAAGAACTGTTAATACGAAGTACCCAAGAAATATAAGAACTGTTAATACGAAGTTTTCAAGAAATATAAGAACTGTTAATACGAATTTTCCAAGAAATATAACAACTGTTAATACGAAGTACCCAAAAAATATAAGAACTGTTAATACGAAGTACCCAAGAAATATAAGAACTGTTAATACAAAATTTCCAAGAAATATAAGAACTGTTAATACGAAGTACCCAAAAAATATAAGAACTGTTAATACGAAGTGTCCAAGCAATATAAGAACTGTTAATACAAAATTTCCAAGAAATATAAGAACTGTTAATACGAAGTTTCCAAGAAATATAAGAACTGTTAATACGAAGTTTCCAAGAAATATAAGAACTGTTAATACGAAGTTTCCAAGAAATATAATCACTGTTAATACGAAGTTTTCAAGAAATATAATCACTGTTAATACGAAGTCTCCAAGAAATATAAGAACTGTTAATACGAAGTTTCCAAGAAATATAAGAACTGTATAAATGTCTCTCTCATCATCGCTATATATGTTCCCGTCATCTTTTAATATGTACCCCTATTATGGAATCCAATAATGCAACACCACTCAGCCAAGGCTACGATATCCTACCTTAATCATTAGGCATTAGTGTAGAAAATTTAATGACATGGCCACCTTGTTCTCCAGATATAAAATTAATTGAGCAGCTCTGGTCAATAATAAAGATAAACGTTTATGAAGGAGGTGTTCAATTTCTGTCAAAGGATGACGTTTGGAGGAAGATTTTGGAAATTTCCTATAGCATCACATCATCTCAAATCCGCCGATTGACATCATCAGTTGATAAGATGCTATTCAAAGCGATTTTGAAGCATGGGAGTTATGTTGATAAATAAATATTTCCTTAAACAAAATAATGTGAAATTCGTTCTTGTTATTGGTTTATATTGATACTGTATATGTTCTTTATTTCATATAAATAGAAATATGAAGTTAGAATATTGTTATATTACCAAAAATATACATTTTTGGACACTTGCAATAAAGTGATACACACTTAAAATTACCAGAAAATAGAAAAATTAAGATAACTTTAAAAAATTGTGTTTAAATTCCACAAAAATCAGGGAAATGAAGCACCTTGTTATGCTCTTCCAGTGTTATACCAAATTTCATATCTCTGCGTTTCATAGCAATTTTAAAATTAAAACAACAGTGACCTGCAATAAAGCGATACACAGGGTTTAGTTGAGACAACAAAGAAAAATAGACTTTTTATTAAAAGCTTCCGCATGCCATAAAGTCATATAAATAGCCATAAAACCTTCCAACACTTATTGATCGATTAAAATCGGATAAAAGAGAAATTTGTTAAAAAATAAAATGAGGCGAACTATGTGAGCCATGAATACCAAGTTTTGCTTATGGAGGTTTTTCAACTCGGGAATCATAGCAGGTTTGATCATTTCATCTTCGTATTTTTATTGATGTTTGAATCCACAAATTCCTCACTCAATCATAACCCTAACCCTAACCCTTTGATCACTGGCACCCACCCCATCCATACCCTGCACAGAAAAATATAACTATCAAATATCAGCGATAACTCACCATGCATTATTGAAACAGATTCATATAATTATGTATGTTTCTCTTTGTTCTGTATATTAGGGTTTTTCTAACCAATTTATGAGATGTATAATGTTAACCTTTGAAAAAATATGGGGAATGTAAAAAACGAACATTGCAATGGCGGAAAGGGAAAGGTACTGAGTTGTTATGTTCATCTTTACAAATGCACTGCCGGTTTACAAATGGCAACATTTCAGAATTTCAAGTTTTTACTTACATAATCGAAAGATGTTCCCAGCCTATCTTTATGTTTGTTTAAGATTGTAGTAATTAATATCATTTCATTGTAATAATATAATCACGTTTGAAATAAATTTTTAAGCTTAACAAGTTTTCAACAATAACCTTGTCCACTTTCATTAATTGAATGGAAATTGTAAAGAAAATATGTCTTCTTAAAAATGAATTATGATTACCTGAAGAAAAAAGATAGACCGTGCATTCGAGACCATTTTTCGATTTTGTGGATTTCCAAATTCAAATTTCAAAGGACCAGCCATTTAGTACCGTGCTATTACCAAAGCACCAATCAAATTTAGTACATTTCTAATTTCTATATCCAGAGTTCCATTTTATTTTTAAAAAATAGATCATTTTAATATCTTTTTTGTAAACAACTGTTTTAAGTTTAATATTCTACTTTTAAACGTAATATATTTTAGGTTTTAATATTTTAGGTTTTAATATTTCAGGTTTTAATATTTAAGGTTTTAATGAGTTAAAATATTTTAGTTTTCAAAAATTCAAAACATTCTACTTGTATATCACATAAAATGTCAACACGCATTACAATCAATTTTAAAATTACATTAAAAAACATTAAATTATCCAAATTTTCTCAATTAAACATTGATTAAATATAATAAATATCACTTTCCAGTATCAGCTAGAGGGCTTCTCCCATACATACACCCTCTCTCTATCTCTTTCTCTGTCTAACTGTCTGTCTGTCTTTCTCTCATATATATATATATATATATATATATATATATATATATATATATAAAGCAGAATGCGTGTGTGTGTATGTGGTCACTAATAGGCTCCTATTTGACTATTTTAAAAAACTGATTACATATAATGAAGCAGATGTATCGAGACACAGGAATGGGTATATTTGATCTGGCAGAACGGTAGTTCATTAAAATTGTGGAGTCTGCGTTCGCACCTGGTCCACAAAGTATGGAAATAAAATATTTAAAAATTAAAACAAAACGTTTACAAGTGTTTTTGATATAGATGTACATAATAATACTTTGATAAGAATGTTTTAACTTAAATAGGGATGGTATGATAAAATTGTGGTGTCTACGTTCGCGCCTGGCCTCCATAGAATGGAAATGGGCACAAACTTTAATAAAGATTTTTCATATCTATCTGCATAATTATACTTTGATAATTATGTTTCAGTTTGAAGAAATATGGTATAATAAAATTATGGGGTGTTCGTTCGCACCGGACCTCCATAGAATGGAAATATGTCACAAGATTTAACAAGTTTTTTTTTAATATAGATCCACAGAATATTGTGATAAGTGTTTCAGTGTGAACAGGTATGGTATAATAAATGATGGGGTTTATCTATTTTATTTTTACTTTCATCATATTTTGCTTTGGTTTTGATACTCCCAAATTTAACCCAAATTGTCAACCCTTCCTTTTCATAACCTATCATACTTTCATAAATCAGAGTTCATTTTCTGTAGGCTGTTTTTGAACCCAGTCAACGACGGGTACTTTTGCTAGTATATATATTGCAACCACAAAATTCGCGCATAAGCCTAACGAATCCTACAGTGGATGAAACGCAGAATATTCAGTGTAGCTTAATCGCCATATATATTTTATAAATTACTAACTAGCTCTACCTACGTATTGAGCACTTTTTAAGTAAATACTTAAAGTTTACGCATAAATCTATACTTTCGTATATTAAATTTGTGTGAGTAAATGAAGTAGTTATATATATATATATATATATAAATATATGTAAAATAAAAAAAATATACATGTAATATATATATATATATATATATATATATATATATATATATATAGATAGATAGATAGATAGATAGATATTAAATTAATAAGGTATTGTCTCAGCTATAGTTATTTCGTGACTGTAGAGACAATTTTTTATTTGGAAAAATTACATTAAAGAGTTCATTGATTATATTAATGTAATCCTAGGGGCATAATAAATAAATAAGACAAACACATCAACGGAAAAAAGTTGGAATAATCAGAATAATACAATGTGTAGCTTCTACTTTTTCACACATTACAGTGAGTTACAGTCAAACTATTATATACTTAGCGGAAGAGTTCGTTGTTTATCTGAATAGGGATGGTGCTACAAGGTGATAGCATCAAATATGCATATATATATATATATATATATATATATATATATATATATATATATATATATATATATATATATAAATTTTACTTATGTCTCGGCAACAGTGTGAAAAGCATTCGATTTTACAAAATGAAAAATTTTAAAAGCTTAAAGAGTATATATAAAAATTAATGCTAATATTTATAGAACAACGATCAATATACGAGATAGAGCATCGGTTTATGTGAAGGAAATTAAAATGTCAATTTTATTTTAATCTTTTATCATTTCATTTTACATGCTGGCATGTGTTGGATGGCTTTCAGAAATGAAGTTTAGTATTTTTGATTAAGTCATCATTCAAACAATGAAATGCGACAGATTTTCTTTCAGAATCATTTTCGTGGTTGCGGCAAGATTTTTTATAGACCCAAGTTAAAGAGCGCCTCATCTGCCCCGTTCGGTTATCAATATCATAATAATAATAACAACAACAACAACAACAATAATAACAATAATAATAATAATAATAATAATAATAATAACAACAATAATATAAGCAAAATGACAACAGTTATATGCAATATGTTTTCACTGCTAACGAGTTTTCGTTGCAAGTGATAAGGAGGCAGGTTTTAGTTATTGGTATCCTAGTTTCGAATCTTGCTAGGCCTAACCACGTTGATGAGTTTATATATATATATATATATATATATATATATATATATATATATATATATATATATATATATATATATATATATATGAATAAATGATTAATAAAACATGTTAAAAAACATCTTGAAAAAGAGTTAAAAACATATTTAATTTTAAAAAGGAAGCACAAGATAGTCCTTAATCCACGAATCCTTCTCATCAGAGGGAAGGAATTAGCAAAATGCGGGATCGGATTTTGCATGTAAAAATATTTAATGAAACCACAAGTAAGTCACAGATCTTACTTGGTTAAAAAAAGGGTGAAGTAAGGGGAATAGGAGGTAAAAGAAAAAATGATAAAAAGATTTCACATGAATGGCTAGTCCGGTGAAGGGTAAAAATCCATATATATATATATATATATATATATATATATATATATATATATATATATATATATATATATATATATGAGAGAGAGGGAGAGAAAGAGAAAGAGAGAGAGAGAGAGAGAGAGAGAGAGAGAGAGAGAGAGAATCATCAATTATGAGATTATTGTTCACTTGTACCGGCGGTGTCTCAGAGGAGACAGTTTTTGTTTCTCCTCTTTTTGAAGAAATGGATTAATTGAACCTTATTTAATTATTCCATTTATGCAAAAATTGGTACTTGTGCATTTAACGAACCAGACGTAACTCAGCATTTGCTCGGCTTTGTCCGGCGCATGACGTCAACAGCCGAATGTTGGCGATAAAATAAAAACAACACTACAACAAAATAACTGTACAATGAAATTGTAAAATGTAGAAACATAAAAAAATTAAATAAGTAAAAAGCAAAAACCTACCGTTCATTTATGTTTTTTTTTATTAATATTGTTTGAAATTGTTTTCAAAATAAATACATATAAAACAAGTTTTTTGTTAAATAATAGGAAACTTTTTTTTTGTCTGAACTGTTTTTTGGTTTTTCAATTTTTAACGTAAAAAAAACATTGTCTATGTCTTAAACACGTAAAAGTTAATTTTTTTTTTTTTTTTTGCAACTCTTTATGTCAAATAAATAGAAAAGCCTAAAAAGGGCAATAAAAAGCATTGGGGGGGATAGAAACAAGGATTATTTGTACATTTTTTTTCGCCAGAAACAAGGATTTTTTTTTTTTATTATTCATTAGTGGAAGGAGGGGTTCGGCGTTCCTATTTGGTACAGTGACTAAGAAACCCTCCTATTCGGCGGGGCTCGTATCCACCGAAGACCCAGACCACCACCGGTGTCAAAAGTCTGCCGACGTTGTGTTTTCTGCGGTTAAAAACGGACTCGTCGATTTCTACCGTATGGCCTGGACCTCCAATCTGCCGGGGATTCATAAGAAAAAAATTCCTGCATATATCACGGAGGAAAATTTTCCAATCCACAATTGTGTGGCGAGAACGTAACCCACATTCGCGATGGAGATTTTTTTGTAGATGCCATCTCGAACGCCCATAAGTATATTATTTTTATTATACACGCGATGGTTAGTCGGGATTTTGAGAAGGTCCCAATCCTAATGGAGGTCCATCGACGACATGTTACACTTCTACACCTCCAACCGTAACCGTCGGGAAGGCTTGTTCTCTTTGCAAGTACACAATCCTGGCCAAAATGTAAACACCTTTTCTCTTCTGCCAACAATTTCCGTTGCTGGCAAAAGTTTAGTGCAGCCTCTGTGGTCTGGTCAGCAAGGTTTGTAATATTCATTTTATTTCGTCAGTTATCTTCTTAAAACAATTTTTTTTTAACTTTCTTCAAATAAGCGTTTGTTGTGACACTCTTCCAATTGATAGCGAAATTCTCGTCTGCTTAATCGGCAACGCTCGGTTATATTCGGTTGTTGACGTCATGCGTCGGACAAAGCCGAGCAAATGCTGAGTTACGTCTTGTTCGTTAAATGCACAAGTACCCAAAAATTATATATATAACCTTATTGATCGAAACGTACATTACGCGCTTATTAACGTGAAACTTTGTGGATCTTCTCTGTTTATTATCTTGTCACCATGCATGCTGGATGATGTCACAAAGCTAATTTTCATCCTTTGATCGTTATGCATATATATATATATATATATATATATATATATATATATATATATATATATATATATATATATCCAGGCTTGAGATGTTCAAAGTAGGAACTAATGAACTCAACGAGATTGTTAGATAGTGCTCGATAACAAGAGCAAAATATTTTTTATTTATTAGAAGGTAAACAGTTTGGTCGTTACAAACAGCCATTTGTTTCAGTCAATGACTTCATCAATCGACCAAATGTTTACTTTCTAAAAAATAATATATATATATATATATATATATATGTAATACTTTATAATTAAATAATCCTTTATTTTAATTCTTTATCTCTTCTTTGCATGGCCGGTTTTTATCTGCATTTTCTGCTTTATTCTTTAAACTTTCCTATCTATCTAATATATCAATCTACTCACACTTTCATATCTTGTATGTGTATTTACTTATATTTTACTATATGCATTTACTTACTTTTTTCTTGCTTTTTTCTGAATTTGCAGATACCGGTCATCCTCTCCCCTTAAATAATTTTTATTTTTTATTTTATATTTTATTTTTTATTTTTTTATTTATTGTTTATTTATTATTTATTTTCTATTTATTTACTAATTTATTTATTTTCCATTTAGTGTCTTCTAACAACTCTTGCTGACATTTTTTTTAAGTGATGACCTGTACATTTCAGTTGACCTATATTATTTTGCCCTATATATTTTTTCATGCCTTTAACATTTCCTGTCTGGGTCACTTTGACTTTTGTTTCTCTATTTTATATTTAACTCTATCACCATTTTTTTCTCTTTTTCTTTCCTGATCTTTCTTATTTATATTTGTGTCTCAGCAGTAGAGTGAAAAGCATATCTTATTTTTCTTTTATTAATATTATTGGAATTTTTTCCTTTTTTCCTTGTACACATTTTTGTGAATTATTCCATGAATTTCTGCCTTTGGATTATTATGGACCATCTTCTTCCAATTACGGGATTTTTGGATTTTACTTGTGCAAATGGAAATTCAAATAACTTTCTTAAAGTTACATATTTGGATTTTACCGTCACTGGATTATTTATCTTCCACCAGACTATCCATTCATGTGCAATCACCTTTTTCTTCACCATATTCCCTCTGTTTCACTTTTTTTGTTTTCAAGTATGATCTTTGACTTACTTGTTGTTTCATCAAATACTTTTGCATGCAAAATCCGATCCCGCATTTTGCTAATTCCTATCCTCTGATGAGAAGGAAAGTATTTCTTCGAAACTCCGCAGATTAAGGACTATCCACTTATCTAGTATTTCCTTTTCAGATTTAATATGTTTTAACTCATTTTAAAGTGTCTTTTATCATGTTTTGTTAACTGTTTGCTCGTATTATAAGCTCTATCTCCTATTAGGTTTTATCGAGCTTTTATATCTAGCTGAGATAACTTTATAAATATTAATTCTTTAATATTTATAATATACTTTAATTTTACCATCTTGGATCATTTCGGTAAATGTAATTGTAAATTTTATCTTATCTTATATATATATATATATATATATATATATATATATATAATGTGGATGTATTTCTTTTTTAATAATTCAGAAGCAATAGAATGAATAAAAGAAAAACAAAGAAAAAAAGGAGAAATAGAGAACCTTATATTAATTGACTAGCGGGGCACCCGGCGTTGACCGGGTGTTTGGAGGTGTGTGTGGTGTTAAATAAAAAAGAAACCAGGGGAGGGGGGAGGATCGAACCCGAAGCCCTGAGGCGAAGTTTGAAAATAAAATCGACCAGCCAGAATGAGTTACTGAAAGATTTTTGAATTTATTTAAGTAAGAACTAAATTAACAGGTGCGCGCATGGACGACAACGTAAGCAATAGTTATTCAGCAAATTCAGCAAATGAGGTCAATGACCAGGTTTGTTTGTTATAAGCGAAGTAAAAAAAGAAAACAACGTTAAAACTTAAGCAGGGAGGGGTAATCAAAACATCGAAAAAAACACAAAAAAATCTAACGTACGGCAAACGAACGATGTTAAATGTAAAAATCGAAAAAACAAAAAAGAAATGATTTAAATAAACCTGTTTCGATATTAAAATTTAAAAAATCGGTGGGTACCCAGGTGTTTTAGGGTGTATGGTCGGGGGTGGTAAGCGAAGTAAAAAAAAAAAAAAAAAAAAAAAAACAGAAAAACGAAGGTTTCGTGAAAAATGACTTAAATAACAATGGTTCAATATTTAAATTTAAAAAATCGGAAAAAAGAAGACATCTCACACCACGATTCGAACCCAAGACGTTTAGATAACGATTTAACGCGCTAACCAACTTCGCTAACGCGACGTACATGAAACTTAGTCAGTTTTTAAACTATTTAAAGTAATTCAGGTCATGACATCATCTGAAGCATGCATAGAACCTGTCGTCGTCACGAGAGGACCGTTTTTGTTGACCCCCCCCCCACCTCTGTCGAAAATTGTCGATTTCGGGGTGAAAAAAATGAACGTTTTGGCCAATTTTTCGATATTTTTCGAGCTAAGGATGGAGCTTCAATATGATACCGCGTTTGTGAATATTCGTCGTGTCTGTTGAAAGTTTTTAGCGGACACACAAACACACATACATACATACAAACATACATACACACATTTTCGCTTTTATATATATATATATATATATATATATAGATTAATTAAGTTCATCTAATATTTCTTCAAAAGTGTCCAATACGCGTTTAGAGCTTTTATATCAACATTGTGAGGAGTCTACGTGGATCGGACAACGTTTCTACATTCTACATGTATCAGCAGGACTTTTGATAAAGTATATAGAAACGTTTGGTGATCCTCGTAGACTCCCTACAATGCTTATATATATAT
This sequence comes from Euprymna scolopes, assembly GCF_053919585.1. Lineage (NCBI taxonomy): Eukaryota > Metazoa > Mollusca > Cephalopoda > Sepiida > Sepiolidae > Euprymna > Euprymna scolopes. The sequence continues at coordinate 33,922,683 of NC_136518.1, read as the reverse complement.
ATATATATATATATATATATATATATATGCGCAACGAAAAATTAAGAAATCTCTCATCTATAATATAAATCTCACCTGTCTGTTTAAATGTATGTATGTATGTCTGCCTAAAACTTTCGACAGAGGCGACGGATTGTCAAGAGATCGGTATCGTTTTAAAGTTCGACCCTTCGGACGAACAATAATCGAAAAATTGGCTAAAAAACATTAATTATTAATTCCTTCACCCTCTAGGCAATTTTCTACAGGAAGGGTCCTTTTTTCGCCGCTATTTTCGAAAGTCATCTTCTCTTTTCGATTGACAAGCCCTAATTTAAACCTACATCACTTCCGGTTTAGCGATGGGCGCAACAGCAAAGATGTCACTTTTTCCCGTTCTTTTCTTCATTCCTGGTACGGCTTCGAGCCTTCCTGCCTACTACCACTTTTTTTTTTTTTTGCTCAACACATATCTCCAAAAAACCGGGCAACGCCTGGCACCCATGCTAGTATAAATGAAAATAAAAGGATAATTAATTCTAAATTGTAACATTTAATAGATGTCTGTTTAAAAATATAAGTATACTTAATATAAATATTTATTCATTATAATAATTAGGTGAAGGCCGAAATATATTTAACTTATACAAAATAAGTTGAAATAAGAATAAACGTAAGCAAATTCTATGAATACACCTATTATAGAATTAAGCTTTGTTAACATATTCTTAGGCAATAAATATTAACTCTTTCTGAATAATATTTTTTTTAAAATTATATAAGATACTAGACCACCCGTGACCCGTTGGGTCAGTACGTTATATTAGCGATGGAATTCGTGTATGAGCGTGACACTTGTGGCATAAAGAAAATAGTTTTTTTTTTACATAACAGAAGCATTTCTATGAAAGTATATTAAAATGAAAAAAGAATATAGATAGATTTCTATGAGTCGTTCTGTTTATTATAATTGTTATTTTTTTTTAAATTACAGTTACTGAATTATAAGTGGTTGGTCATACTTATAGGTAAATATGCACTGAACAGGTATCATAATCCTTATTATAGTTAAATTCAAATTTTGATATATCATCTTTTAAATGAAATTGTTAGTTGAAAGTACAGAATAATAAAAAAAACACTCTCCACATGTTAATAATGGCTTTTTAAATAGAAAATGAAAATAAAATGTAACTTTTTTCATTTAATTTAAGCAAACATTCAGTACCCATTGTGTAAAATATTTAATTTGTATGTTAATAATAAGGTCAATAAAATTAAGACAATTCTTTTCTATTTACATTTTTTGTACAATTAATTTTTATTAAAGAAAACTTTTGTTATCCTTTTGCTTAATTGAGACTTCTTATCAGGTTCTAACTCTCTTATATCCAGATTAATTATATTAATCAATTTATTTTATTGAATATGTATCGCTGAAAAGCATGGGTGCTTAAGCACTTATTGTACAGAAAATAAATATTGTATTCATATGCTAATAATAAGGTCACTAAAACTAAGACAATACTTTTCTATTTACAACATTTTTTGTACAATTTGAGTGTTTTAAAAAAACTTTTATGTTTTCCTTTCGCTTAACTATCCAGTTTTACATCGCTCCCTTTTTCTCTCTCTCACACATACACGTAACTATTTCTCGCGTACGTAACGAAAACAGAGGGAGTAGGAGTGTTGAAATCTATGAGAGTGAAAGTGAGAGGTGTTTTCTTTCACCGCCGCTGTTTCTATTAATAATGAGTGTTGTTTTTTAAAAGGGAGAAGTTTTTTTGAAACTGCGACAAACTTTACGAAGTTGAATGTTTTTAGCCGTTAAAAAAAACAAAAAAAAACTACGGTTGATTTTATAAAATTATTTATTTATAATGACATGAATTAAAGATTTCTCGCGTACGTAACGAAAACAGAGGGAGTAGGAGTGTTGAAATCTATTAGAGGGAAAGTGAGAGGTGTTTTCTTTCACCGCCGCTGTTTCTATTAATAATGAGTGTTGTTTTTCTTGTTTGTTTACTTTTGTTTTTTTAAAAGGGAGAAGTTTTTTTGAAACTGCGACAGACTTTACGAAGTTGAATGTTTTTAGCCGTTAAAAAAAAAAAAAACTATTTGATCAAATTAAATGAAATTGTTTGTATTAAAAGCGATATAAAAATTCCGGAATTGGAATAACGGATTGAAGACGTTGCTATTTACGCATGCGCAACCGGATGTTGAAAACCGGAAATCTGATTGCAAACATACAAGATCCATAGACTTTTAGTATTATATAGATTTTCAATGTTTATTAAATCAATATGGACACATATTAATACGTTAATAAGTCGTGAATGGCTCTGCCAGAAAAACCAAAGATTGCGTAGATATCATAAAAACAATGCAACTACTCTTCGCTTTTTTGGGAGTGGGGTGTTGAATAATCATTTTTTTTTAATGATAATGAGTTTTTATTTTTCTGATGAGCCAGGGCCGAAAATATTCAGAAAATGACATGATAATTATAAGATCCTTTCTGTGCTACGAAACAGGTGCTGTCAAGAATTGAACATTTAAACATGCTGAAATAAATAGACGGTAAGATGAACAACATCTTGTAATTTGGAGTATAGACTTTTTGTCATTTATATATGTGTGTGTGTGTGTGTATGTGTGTGTATGTGTGTGTGTGTGTGTGTGTGTGTGTGTGTGTGTGTGTGTGAAAATAAAATAAAAATACCAGCGATGATTGACGTTATGTTGTTTTGAAAAAAGAAAAACCGAATGAAATTATGAAATAATCAACGTTTCGTCCCTATTTCAGAGGACATCTTCAGGATATTAAAAGGAAAAATGCAAGAAAAGAAAAAGATCATAGACCATACGAAAATGAGAAGAAAACAGTGTTTGAATCCTACCCATATCGGGAAAGACAAACGTGTGTGTGTATGGGAAGATTGGGTTGTTCAATGTCTATATATATACACTTTTAAAATGCGTTAAATAAATATGTACACTTCTCTCTCTCTCTCTCTCTCTCTTTCTCTTTCTCTCTCTTTCTCTCTCTCTCTCTCTCTCTCTCTCTAAACTTATTCATTTTGTTGAAATATTTAAGGAAAAACGGTTAACCAGAATTTGTTTTGATATTTTGTTCTTTGATTATTATTTTCCCTATGCTAGGGGCTAAATGGTAGAAGCCCTTTTTTTGCGTAATAGTATTAGTGTTTAATATTAGTGCTGATTCTAAAAGTCTTCTTTTAGCTCTATCTATCACGTATTTTATAATTTTCGCATGATCTAAATTAAATGAATGATCGGGTTCTGCACAATGGCAAAAGAGTGCATTTAGGGCGTTTCCATTCCTTATATTTCTTTTGTGTTCGTAAAGTCTTAGTTTCAATTTACGCTGTGTTTCACCTATGTACGCTTGTTGACATTTGTTACATGGGATGGAATATATACTGGCGTCGGATGTGAGGGTTTTGGGAGAGTGCTCGGTAGTTTTTAATGTCTGTTTTATTGTTGTGGAAGTTGTTTGTATCAAGTGAAAACCAAGTCTATTAAGAGTGTCGTATATTTTTGTATTTTTGGTGTGGGTGGGAATGAAAAGATGTCTGTTTAATAGTGAGGTATTTGTTTTATTTTTCTGTCTGTTTATATTATAGTGTATTTTCGTAGCTTTTTTCTTTGCATAAGAAATGAAATAGGATGGGTACTGTAGTTTTTTAAAACATTCGTAATGTATTGAAATTCATCATTAAGATATTGGAGGCTGCATATTCTAAAGGCACGAAAGAAAAAAAACAATGATCATGCCAATCTTTATTTTATCATTGTGGTGCGAGTAGTAATGAATATAATCGTTTTTGTGCGTGGTTTTTCTATGTACTTTAAAACTCAGATCGGTTTCTGATCTGATGAGGAGTATGTCTAGAAAAGCTAGGGAGTGGTCTTGTTCGGATTCATGTGTAAATTTTATAGATGGTTCTACTGAATTTAATTTATTTCTAATTTGTTCTATTTGTGTGTTCCTAGGGAGAAAAATAAGAATATTATCTATATATCTAAAATATATGGAGTTGTTAGGAAGTCTGTATTTAAAAGAGTTGGTCTCTAAGAATTCTAACAATAAGCAGGCTAGTACACCACATAGGGAGTCCAAATTTCTGCGGGTAGTAAGAATTATTAAACTGAAAGTAGTTTCTATCGGTGATGAGTTTTATGATTTCTATTAGTGTATCTGAGGAAAAAGGTAGGTCGGCTTTAATTTTGATTAGGTGCTTGTGAAGAAGATTGAGGCATTTTTTGATTGGAATATTGGTGTAGAAGGAGATTATGTCTAATATGTATATGTATATATATATATATATATATATATATATATATATATATATATATATATATGTGTGTGTGTGTATGCGTGTGTGTTAGTGTGTGTGTGTGTTTAAGGATAAAATACACAAAATATCATGAAATGTTATGAAGACAGGATGTATGAAAACACAGAAATGAAAGCATATATACATACATATACGCACACATATTGAGGCGGAATTACCTACGAATGAACTGGCCCATATACATAAATAATGGAAGACAAGGCATTAATGCAGCGTTTAGATCCAGACAGTCAACAGAACTTACACTTTTGTATGTTCTTGTGATACATTTTCTACTATATTCCCGTAGGGTTATAACACTGGCGGGCGAGGATTCGAAAGTACGTGTTCACAACATTTACTATAACGATCATCAAGGGACACCACATCTCAATAACTTTAGTTAAGTTTGCTATAGCACTAGCAAGCGAAGCACACCTATAATATTTGGCGACTATTTGCGAACTCAACGTGGAGTCCAAACACAGTGTTTTCTCTTTTCAACTCTAACATTGGGTGAACCTTCACGAAAAACTCTAACATTGGGTGAACCTTCACGAAAAATCAAATAATATAAAACTGACATAAAAAAGACAGCGAAATAACATCTTCGGATTCGAGGAAAATACTAACCACTGAGTAATGTAAGAAGGATATGTGACTAAGTCAATATTCATAAAATATTTGGAATAAAGAAGAAAATTCTTTTTTCTTTTCTCGTTGATTTTTAAAACGTTCAGCAAGGTATCACTCTAAAAAAGACCAAAAAATTATCTTTTATTTCTTTTTCTTCTTTCTCTGTTTGTCTACCACAAACAGTAAATACTTCAGAACAGTTTTGGTTCGGAACACTTTTTATTATTTAAAAAGAAAAGCAGACAACTATTTTGAAGGAAAAAGCATTGTTCCCAAGGGAGCTAAACTGTAAATAAAACATTTTTTTTGCAAACTAGTGGGAAAAGAATTACCCCCCCCCCCTCAGCTGTTCTAAACAGACTAAACAGTTTAAACTTCGTCAAATCGAACATGACTGTTCTCAAGAAAATCTTTACATTCTTTGGTTTTACTAATTATATTAATACAAAAATGGATGAAGTCCAGGCAGTCATGACGCAATTGCTAAAACTGCAGATTCAACAGCAAGAAATGTGGAATGAAAAACAAGAACAACTACTCGAATGACAGCAACGAACAGAAGTGAACTGAAAATTTCATAAAACAATAATGCGTAGACGGATAATAATACAATATTTACACAAGATTCAATATGGAATGCAATTGACAATTTCTGCTATGTACTGGATGGCTATAAGTCGTTTGCGGCATACTATAGACGGTAAGAAGTTTTATTTGCCGCGAAGAGGGAAAAGAACAAGAAAAAAGTGACGTCTTTGCTGTTGCGTCCATCGCCAAACCGGAAGTAACTTAGGTTTAAATTAAGGCTAGCCAATTGAAAAGGGGATAACTTTCGAATATATCGGCGAAAAAACGGCCTTCTCTGTAGAAAATTGCCCAATTGAGGACGAAAAATTATTACTTTAGCCAATTTTTCAATATCTTTCATCCGAAGGGTTGAGCTTTAAAACGATACCGATCTCGTGAAAATCCGTCGCTTCTGTCGAAAGTTTTAGGCAGACATACATATATATATACATACATACATACATACATACATACATACATACATACATACATACATTTAAACAGGCAAGTGATATTTATAGTATAGATGAGGAGGAAAGCACCAAGGTCTCAAAATCACATGCTAAATCTCTACCAAAACCAGTATTGAAAACTACTGCGAAACAAACCACACTAAATAGAACCTCTACTGTATGAATCAAAAAGTAAAACCTTAGAAATAACGTTTACTTTTGGGAACTGTAGAAGATAATACAAAGGATTGGCAACGTTAACTACATAATCCAAGCCACCAGATTCAACCACAAAAGGCGTGTGAACCACATGTATCTTATTAATTTGATATCGTAAAAAATCCATCAGAGAAGGAGTTATTTTTGTTGTTTTTCCATTAATAAAATATCCGTGTCCTCGTATCAAGGGTATTTTTTTTTACATAGGCATCACCACTTATCAAGGTCAAGAGGCCACTCGAGGATAAGGGTTAAAGAGTGTACAGTAGAAATTGGACAATATAGAAATCGTTAGTAATGGAAATTCGGTAAATTTGTTAACAAGTGGAACGGCTTATGTTTACGTTAGACTTGAAGACAACCATATTGTAGTCAGCTGGAAAGTAGGAAAACGGAAGATAATTCCACAGGCGTGCAGTTCTAAGAAAGAAACTTTGTTCATGGAATCCACGTTACGGTTTAGGCACAAATACCGAGTGGTGGGAATTATTCATAGTTTTTTCAGCTAGACGAGTGTTTTTTGTGAAAGTTTGGTGAAGGGGGACCATAGATTGAAGCTCAGTCGAGCACTTTCCATGAAAATAACGATACAGCAGAGACAAACTCGCAACATCTCTTCTGTGAGATAGAGGTTGCAGGGAAGAGAAAAGGACATGTCCTATGAGGCTACAAAGTCTATTTTGAACTCTATCAAGGCAGGACAAGTCCTTTCTAGCAGCTCCTGCCCAGATGTGGCAACAGTACTCCATCCTTGGACGTAGCTGGCTCTTATATAAATAGAGAATTGCATCAGCAGTGAGATATCTACTGGATCGATAGAAGGATCCCACCATTTTTCCAGCGGCCTTGGCAACAGATTTGATGTACGTGTTCCATTTAAGATCAGGAGTAAAGGTCAAGCCCAGAAGCTTGTCAAAACTATAGGCCTCCTCAAGATGCGAGCCATTCATTTCAATTGATGCCAGATAGAGATCAGAACGTTGATGATGTAAAGAGAAAAGCTTGGTTTTAGATGCATTAAAAGTAACCAGCCCCTCCTTTCCCCATTGTACCACGTGCTCAAGATCAAAGGAGAGAGACTCAGAGAGAACTTGGTCTTAGATGTGCTACCATAGATGTGTTGATATTAATTGCACGTGGAATTTTTTTTACTTTTAATAAAATCTTTACACTTTCAAATGGTTTTAAAAACAGTTTATCTGTTTATTTTCTAAAATTATTAATTTTGTTAATGGTGGTTCTTAGAGCCTTTGCAATATATATATATATATATATATATATATATATATATATATATATATATATTATAAGATAAAATTAAAAGCCAAGAACAATGCGAGATTTTTTTTTTTATATAGAGTAAAATTAAATGCAAACAAAAGAAATAAATTTCTTTTTTTTTGTTGTTGTTTGTTTTTTCTTTTTCACACAAATTTTAACTCTAAACAACAGTAATTTTTTTTTCTGTTGTATTCAATGGTGTTATAAATCTCAATATAATTTGAGATTTACAACACCATTGAATACAACAGAAAAAAAAATTACTGTTGTTTAGAGTTAAAATTTGTGTGAAAAAGAAAAAACAAACAACAACAAAAAAAAAGAAATTTATTTCTTTTGTTTGCATTTAATTTTACTCTATATAAAAAAAAATATCGCATTGTTCTTGGCTTTTAATTTTATCTTATAATTTTCTTCAACTATGCTTCAAGCAAACTACAACCTACTTATATATATATATATATATATATATATTGCAAAGGTGTAATTTGTGTGTGTATATATATATATATATATATATATATATATATATATATATTGCAAAGGTGTAATTTGTGTGTGTGTATATATATATATATATATATATATATATATATATATATATATGCATATATATTTTGCAAAGGCTCTAAGAAGCACTATTAACAAAATTAATAATTATATATATATATATATATATATATATATATATATATATATATATACGCTGGAAAGATGGTGGGCTCCTTCTACCGCTCCAGAAGATATCTCACTACTGATGCAATTCTCTATCTATATAAAAGCCAAGTACGTCCAAAGATGGAATACTGTTGCCATATCTGGGCAGGAGCTGCTAAAAACTGCCTATCCTGCCTTGACAGAGTACAAAATAGACTTCGTGGCTTAGTGGGGGATGCCCTTATCTCTACCCTGCAACCTCTCTCCCACAGAAGAGACGTTGCGAGCCTATCCTTGTTTTATCGTTATTTCCATGGCAGGTGCTCGTCTGAACTCCAATCTCTGGTCCCCCCTTGCCAATTTTTCACGAAAAACAACAGTCTAGCTGAATCCACTGTGAAAAATTTTCCCCACTCTATATCTGTGCCTAAATCAAAACGCAGATTCCATGAACAAAGCTTCTTTCTTAGAACTGCACGCCTGTGGAACTCTATTCCGTCTGCCTGCTTCCCACCAGACTACAACTTGGATGTCTTCAAGTCCAATGTTAACAAATTCCTAATGAACCGCCCCCTTAAGTAAACACTTCATCAAATCTCCACACTAATGTAATGTACTTGCAATAACCCTTATCCCTGAGTGGCTTCCGGGCCTTGATAAGTGGTGATCACTGTGTAAAAAATATATATATATATATATATATATTTAAAAACAAAATTTAGTTTTCAACAGAATACCTCCAATAAATAAAGACGGTTAATATATCCTTATTCCACCGAGTTTCAAAGAATACAAAATTCTTCCCTTCAAAGATAGCAATGCTAAAACCATTATTTTGCATGATAGTGGTCATAGTGTTACATGATAAGGGCTGTCCCCTTTTCATGTAAGTATAAAAATGGAGAATTTAGTTTAAAATGAAAATGAAATGGCATAGGCGAAATTCGAACCTCGTAATCTAGTTTAGAAATAGATTACGTGTGAGAATTTAAAAATGTAAAACAAAACATTTGTTTAGAAATAGATAAATATTTAAAGAAAAGAATGTGAGCTGTCAAGTTTATTATGAAATTTTAAATTGAAAGAATGCAGCTTATAAGATAATGTTTTAACATATTGAATATAGGTTAAAATTCCTTTTGTAGAAATAGGAAAAGTTTAGGACACGTATGTCCAGGACACGTGGAAGAATGCACATGTTTTAACATGTGTATGACGTCACGGAAAATAGAAAGTTCTAGAATAGAGAAAAACTTTAGTTAGAGACAGTCAGTTAGAAGAGACAGTCAGTGAGAAAACTCAGAGAGATTCAGACGTCTAGGAGCGAGACGTCACTTCAAGAAAAAATGTGAAACTTTGAATTCTTGGTGATGGATCACGGCCGTGTGAAGAATAAACCATTATGTTTTTGTAAAGCTCGTCTTGTGTCTTATGATTCCTACAGAAAAGTAAAGTCCAATTGTATTATGTATTTGTGTTAATATATGTCTTTACATACACGTCTCAACATCATCATGTCTACATAATGTCCGAACTGTCTGAACACTATATCCCTTCACTCCAAGAGCTTTCTCCTTCTTCCATCAGCAAGATCTAAGAAAGAACATTTTAATATATAAGAATTATAATATGAACTATCTCTCTAAGTCTCCTACAACAACTTATACAACTTCTCTCTTTCTCTCACTAAGACTCGTATCTTTACTAATAAGAACTCACGTAACATACGCACAAGTGGTACCCTCTTCTAATATAACCAATATGCAACAATAGAATGCAAAATAATGTTTGTAGAATGTTTGTCAAGATAAATAAAGAGGAGAAAAAAGGAGCAAAAAAGACAAAACGGAATGGATGATTCCAAAGGTGTAATACAATATTTTATAGATATCCAAAAGCGAAGGAAGTATATATTTGTTTTCAGAGTTTCAAACAGTCTCAATAGACAATGGTGAAAATTGGTGATAGTTCAATCCTGTGTGATCAAGGTGAACACACACACACACACACACACACACACACACACACACACACACACACACACACACACACACACACACATATCATTATTCAATTCTTACAACTTGTTAATACATGCTGCATGGCAACACATCAATGGTCCAAAGGATAAGACTATGTGAAAGTTTCAAAAGTGTTTGCCTATTTTGGTTTAGAATAAATAATCCATCAACTTTAACATCAAAAATATGACGTTAACCAAATACAATGTCTACATGTATCAAAAAAACAACATAAAAAAAACGTTAAACGCGAAATGATTTCAGAAGTGATGCCTTCTTAAACTGACATCGTTCTTAATCGGAGAAAATATTTGTCAATAATTATCTGTTTCTGAATTATTTTGCTCTGCCCTCGACCCCCTTCTCCGTTGTTGTCACCCAGTTAATTGCTTCTGTGTCGACTGATATGTGAATGTCTCTTATGAAAATATGTTTTGCTTTGAAGAGGCCGACATTTTTATGTCCATTCTTATAGCTTAATGTTTGTTGCCATTCCTCTCCAAATCTTGGCATTCGATAATGAGGAAATGCACTTTCTTTGCTCCGTTCTAACCAAGATGCCATTCTTTGCTTTAGTAGATTCCACAAATTCAAAATTCCAGTTTACAATAAATACAGGACTTTTTGTACTTGTTTTTCATAGTCCCCATTCCAAGGGCCAATGGACAATTATCCAATAATTATCAAATATTACCTTAGTCGAATGTTGCTTCGAAATTGGGTCATAAAATACTTAATGGCTTATTATTTAGAATGATAAAATTTAGGATGACTTTCTTTTTGTTTGGCTCTTTTATGGCATATCTACCAATTTAATGATTAAATCTTTGTTAAGAATCATCTATTCAAAATTATTTGTAACATAAATAAATGTAATAACAATATGTTAACGTGGTTTGCTTTAAGAATTTTTAGTGTCTATATAAATTTATAGGAGGCAATGCCATACAGAGGATTGATACAAACTGAATCAGATTAAGAAATATATAACAGTGAAATGACTTTTATAGTTTCTTTTTATTAATAAAATATCATACGAGGTGCCTTGGCGGAGTTGTACAGCCATCACCCCCCCCACTGAGTAATTTGTATACTGATAGGTTTTTTTCATTTTTTTTTTCACTGGATTATTATTGATTGGACATTAATTAACCAGATTATGAAAAAAAAAAATGAAAAAAAAATCAGTATTTCGATATTTGAAATGAGTGTTCACTCTTTAGTTACCAATAACAACGCGGGTATATCAAAACCATAGAAAGTAAAAATGACATGAGCCTACCGCATTTGTAAGTCAGAAATATTTATTTTGTTTCTCAAAGAAAAAAAAATAGAATGAAAACGATTTTTTTTTACTTTTTAACATTTTTTTTGTTTTTATGAATATAAAGTTTCGAGTTTTTTGTTTTTTTAACTTAGTTTTTGGTTGATGAAAAGGAGTTTGTGATTTTTTAAATTTGTTTTTATGAAAGGTGAGTTTATCGATGTTTCATTCGATTTCTTCATTAATTCCCATCTTGGGTTTCCGGAGGTAACCATAATTTCTTTATTAGCACGTGTTCACAATAGAAAAAGCAAGCAAGAATTAAAAAAAGGGGCAATAAAATTTTTTAAAATGGCAATTTATTCATTTCCGTGTTTACTGTTTAGAAAATAGGAAAAAAAATGGGTGACCGATCATTTAGATAGGCTGTCTACAACAATAAGATAGTAGAAACTATGAATCCAAGACTAAGGTCGGCCCGCTTTTGCCCTGGAATTGAGTCAGAGGAGCTTTCATAGCTAATGCACATCCTCTACACTCCCTGATTTTTCATTCTATATCCTTAACCATATTTGACCAATAAACGAAAGAGCGCATAAGGCTTTTCATTCTTGATATATGTAGATGTCCTACATGGAATTCCTTGAGCATTCTTTTCTGTAATGTCGCAGGAATTACAACTCTGTCGCTATATAACAGGACGTTATCGCAAATTGAATAAATTTCTTCATCCAGTTCATTATTGTTGATCCTTTCTTTCGTGCATATAATAAATTCGTCCACCTCTGCCTTGCTCTTAATCTCATAAAGCGTTACTGGAAGTTCTTTTATTGTGTCACATAACGTATTTTTTACTTCAACTTCCGCTTGAATAGCTGCTATTACCATATCCTCCAATGGTTCTGTCTGCTTAGGTATTAACCTTGATAACCCGTCTGCATGACCAAATTTTTTAGATGGTACATACTCCATTTGAAAATTGTAATTCAGAAGTATTTGGAGTCTATTCGTCGTATGTTATGGTAGTCCCTTTTCCGATCCGAAAATCGTTAATAATGGTTTGTGGTCGGTTTGTAACAGAAATTGCCTACCGTGCATGAAACGATGAAATTTCTTTACCGTGAATATAATGCTCAGCGCCTCTTTTTCAATTTGTGAGTAGTTCTTTTCGGTTGGCAAAAGTGATCGGGATGAATGTGTTATGGGTTTCACTTTTCCATCATCCATTTTGTGTAGGAGCTGGCATCGCTTGCAACTATAATTTCATGCTTGGGATTATGTACCAGAAGTCAGACGTTAAAGTCTCTTTAATTCCCCTAAATGCTTCTTTGCACTCTTGCGTCCAGACCTATTTTTGGTCTTTCATTAACAGTTCATTTAAAGGCGACCTTAGTTTATACATATTTGTATACATACATTGTAGTAATTTGCCAAACCTAAGAAACTTTGTAAAGATGCAATATTTTCTGGAGCAGGCATATTCTTTATTGCACTCGATCTATCTGGATCTGCCCTTCTTCCATGTTTAGCGATGATTTGCCCCAAGTACTTTATTTACTTCATGAAAAATGTACATTTTTCCTGTTTTACTTTAAATCCATAATCCTGGATCCTTTTGAATACTTAGTTTACATGAGCTTTGTGTTGTTCTTTGCTAGCACTTTTTATTAACACATCGTCCAGGTACCCTACTGCGAAATCCAACCCATTTAACATAATGTCTATAATTTTCTGAAAAATCGCAGGGGCGACTTTGGCCCAAAAAGAAAGTCTGTTAAACTTGTACAGTCCCTTATGAGTATTAATACATAACAGCTTTGAACACTCCTCATTGACTGGAACTTGTAAGTACGCGTCACTGAGGTCGATTTTAGAAAAATATTTCCCTCCACTCAGTTTCGCAAATATCTCTTCAGAGCTCGGAAGAGGATAATGGAGATCTTGTAATGCCCTGTTTAAGCCTGTCGTGAAGTCGGCGCAAACCCGAATCTCCTTACTTACGTTGCTGATCAATTTTTCCGATGACACTCATGTTTTCGAGTCTTTCTAATTCACCGTCTATCTGTTCTATAGCGGTGTATGGAACATTTCTCTCCTTTCTGAACACTGGCTGTTCATTTACTTTTACGTCAAATTTTGCTACCGCTTTTGTACACCTTCCCAAACCGCCTGAAAATATGTCTGGGAAATTCTCTTTTAACTACCTCTTAAGTTTTTCTGCCTCCACATTCGAATCCTCAACCTTTTGGCAAAATGAGCTGAAAGGCAGATCCCATAGTCTAAACTTTTCGAACAGATCAGTTCCAAAGAGGTTGTTTGATTTTCGCATGACAAAAATTATTGCTTTTTTGGCCCTGTTCTGGAAAAAAATAGTCGTCAATAATTCTCCTTCGAAGGTAATTTTTTCGCCACTGACGCTTCTCGCCGTTTTATGCGATTTAATCATGGTGGGTCTCCCAAGCCTCTTCCATGTCTGTACATTAATAATAGAAATGTCAGACCCACTATTAAGCTGTAGTCTTACTTTCTTTTTAAACATTTTGACCTGTACATATTTCCGGATATTTTGTTCCTCAGGTTCAATTTTCGTAAGTTTAATGGATGTCTTTCTACCAGATTCTTTTCTACAATGCGATGCTTTATGCCCTTTCTGGTGGCAGTTGTCACATTGTTTGAATTTGTAGGGACACTCATTATACCAATGTTTATTTCCACACCTCCAACATGGTCCAGGTGGGTCTTTTCCCTGTTTCTTTCTCTGGTTATTTTTTGAAGTCGAATTTTTCTTTTGATGGATCTTTTTAATATGCGCCACTCCGCTTTCCTCTATGTCACGACTGTCTTGTTTCAACGCTATAAACCCTTCACAGTTTTCCGCTAAGTTTTGTAGTTTTAAATTCTGTTCGTTTTCGAGTTTATTTTAAACACAACACCTGATTTCAGCGTCTTTATTTAAGACCAGCCCTTGCACAAATATTAAACATTTAAAATTATGTGATGATAATTCCTCCAGTTTAAACTCGTCGCAATACTTGTTCACTATACTTGCATAAATAGTGTAGTCGTCTTCCTTTCTTCTAGTAACATTGATACATTTATATCGCCTATGGAAAAGAGATGTTTTTGCAGAAAACAGTTCTGTAAGTATCGTAACTGTTTCTTGGAAGCTCAACTCACTGGTCTTTTTTCGGGAGAATAAAATTCATGAACTTTGTATGTTCGGCTGTTCCCAATTTCCTTAGCAAAAGCCTAATTTTTTCGTGTCTAACCAGGTACTACAATCCGATATAAAAATATCCTCATATCGTCTATAGTACTGGACAAAAGTGACATCGTCTTCTAGATTATAATTGAAATTTTCATTAGCGGCCTACACAGCTGTTTGAGAAAATGCGTTATGATTATTGTACGCTTTAGTTAACTGTGTCGCCTCCAGAATTTTTCTTTGTTCCTCTTGTGTTCCTCAATATTTCCTCGAAGCGTTTCTGTTGTTGAAGCATTTTTCTTCAAATACTTGTTTAAATCTCTCTTCTCTTTCTACTTGTTGAATTTGCTGCTTTTGCAACGCGAGATTTTGCTCTGCCTGTAATTGGAACAATTCCAACAGTGGATCTTTGAATTTTGCATCCATCATACGAATTCGGTTTACAATTAACGCTTGTATTAAAGAAATATTCCTTAGTAAAAAAAATCAACCAAGTTTTCTTTTCCAATTCTTTTGTTTGAAGAACAATAGTTTAGCAGTCCTTTTGTAACTTAATTTGATGAACGCTATATTTCTAGTTTTACTAGAAACAATCCAGCGAAATAACATTTGTTTAACATTTTTTTTATTTGCACGCATTTTTACGTAGCAAAAATAAAATCCGTCGATTTAAATATCTGACGAATTATTATGGAAACTTTTAGGGGTATTTTTACCCTCTTTGCCTTTTGCAAAAAATAACTTGATTCTTTACGTGTTTGCTAAGCACAAATGACGTACGCGAATAATTATTTTTCACGGTCTGTCTCTTTTTCTCTTGACAAAGTCAAGCGTGTTTTTTTTTGTTGTTTTTTCAAATCCCATATGTTATCAAAATAACGGTAAGCTTACACAGTATTTGCTAGTTGGTTTTGGACATTTAACTTTGCAGAAGAAAATTCTTACCGTAGGAAAAATGGCTTCTGATGAAGAAAAATTAACCCTTTTCCCCTTTCTAAAGCACTTGGTAAGTGTGTTCAATTATTAAATAATTGACAACATTCGCGTTTTTCGCTGTAGATTTTGGTAGCAAGTTTTTTCCTGTCGTAAAATTACTATTGTAGTAATTAATTCACTGTTAATCCTTGCGCATCCAAATATCTGTTGAAATGATGAAGGTGTTCTGCCGTAAAGATTTTACGAATCTTTATTTTAATCAATTTTGGTGATTCTCTGCAGTGACGGTCATTTCGATTCCTTGTCACCAATCTGTTGTGTCGTGGAACAACAGTGAAAATAAGAACCATAAAGTCGAGGTTCGGTTAAGGAACAAGTGTATTAACAATAATGTACAAAGATAGGAGAGCATGTATATCTGCTGGGTACCCGGCTAGCAGTTGAAGTGCGGTCGCATCTCTCTCACCGGTGTTGGAATTATTAACGTTATTTATAGTGCAAATCGGTGTAAATTCCTCTGTTCCAGGAAGGGCGGTATAACAATTATATTTATATACATAATGATATTTAGATGTAGGTGTGTGTAGTAAATTTCCAGTTGAAATTAATAATTAAGTAGACCGGAATTTTCCAAGTCTAAGTCGTAAGGGCTATATTTTCTTTCAGTGACGTCACAGGAACAGGAAGCTGCTAAGCTGACGTGGCGAATGAGTAGAGATATTTCTCTTTTGATTGAACCAGCAGAGGGTAGAGAGATAGAGCTGTGCTCCTAATGGTTTGTATGTTTTATGCATACATGTGCTGTAAGATAAAAATGAAATTTCAACGACATTTTTGCATTCTAATTGCATTTGTGATGTTTCTTTATTAATAATATTTATGAAAGCTGTTATTGAGAAAAAGAAAAAGCACAATATCTATTGCCACTTCACCAGTGTGACTACAGAAATACGATCATCATATTCTGCTGAAGAAATGGATGCACAGTGCAAACCTACGAAAATCTCAGCTCAGTTTCATATTTCTGTGTTGCTTTGTGAATATCGATAACCCCGCGATGTGCTATTGGATGGTAAAGCCGCCCAATGACTTTGGACCAATTTTGTCATACCCTATTTTATTTAAAACGATCCAAGTTGACCAATGTGACATGGTTCTTCGATATTTGCTAAAGGTGCCGAGAGATAAGATAGAACTTGTAACCAACTGATTAGAAATGTGACTTTAAAATCAGCTTGAGCTGCCTTTTTCATAAAATCTGTGGTTTTGTTTGCAACCAAACATATCTGTAGCAGAACAGATTGGGGTGCTATATATAGATAGATGATGGACTCTTCCATCAATTTCGACATATGAGCTTCCGCTACAAAAACTAAGTTGCTCAGAAATCCACACAGATTATTTGTTTATAGTGGTGAAGACTTTGTTTAGAACCAACCACACTTTTTGGTATTACTGCTAACCTTTTTCCGTGTAAAAGACTGCCACAGGATAGAATATATAGTAGACCACAGACTTTTACATAAGCATTTTGTTCTTCTGGATGAATGTTTTAACGAATACTGTGGGTGTATCTTTCCCAGATATCAACCTGGAAACTTCTACGAATCGGCGCGGTACATACAGTACCTAGCCTTCATAAATGGTCACCCATCTAGTACTGGCCAGGATCAACGTTGCTTAACTTAAGTGATCTAGCGAGAACTGGTGTGTGAACGTAATTGTGCTTGTGCCTTTATATATATATATATATATATATATAACTGCATTAAAAATAAACCTATTAAGAGCGTAATAACATATAATATGGCAATGTCTTCCCGTATACGAGTTAAGAAAAATAACCAGGAGACAAAAAAAGATAAAACCAAACTACAAATATTAGATAATAATATAAATAAACAACAAACTAAAACCCGCAAACGTAAGAATAGACACAAGGAGATCCTATGGTTCAACCCCCCGTATTCCAAAAACCTAGAAACAAACATAGCTAGAGAATTTTTTAAAATATTAGATAAGAACTTTAAAGCCCCCCATAGATATAATAAGATTTTCAATAAGAACACAATTAAAGTCTCTTACTCTACTATGCCTAACCTTCATCAGAAAATAATTAGCTCTAATAATAATAAAATTAATAAACTACAAAATGCAACTATACAAAATACATCGGACTGTAACTGTAGAAGAAAAAATAAATGTCCCCTACAAGGCTCATGTAAAATTAAAAATGTTATCTATAGCTGCACAGTATCAAAAACTCCAAATATACAAGAACCTATCAACAGCCATAACTCAACTACCAGATTAAATAATAACACCAACTTAAATCAATCTACCGATCAATTATTAACCAACCCACCACATTATAATCCAACAATAGACCTAACGGAAAATAATCATAATAATCAAGAGGTAATATATATTGGTTCCACATCTGGCCCAATAAAACATAGAATTTCAACGCACAAACATTCTTTTAAAAATAACTCTCTATCAAACCAAACTACTCTATCCAACTATATTTGGCAACTAAAAAATAGCAATATTTCTTTCAACTTAAAATGGCAAATAATTGAGACTTGCAAATCATATAAACCAGGAGATAAATTTTGTACATTATGTACAAAAGAAACCCTAAAAATTTTAAAATATGAAGATATAAAAAGCACAACCAAACTAGTAAATTCAAGACACGAGCTTCTATCGTGTAATCATAAACGTTGGTTTAAATTTAATAAATATAAACCACCTTAAATCATTAAAAATTACTCATTAGTAAAAATAGATTTTTTTTTTTTTTTTTTTTTTTTTTTAATAAATTAAGTTAAACCAATTACCGCCCTTAGACTCGTAAATCAAATAATAAATAAAACCATGACAATTATCTCCCCTTAAAAACTTGCAAAAAAAAAAAAAAAAAAAAAAAAAAAAACTCTCTCTCTATAGATATTAACTGTAGCGTCTCTAAATCAAAATACGCTAACGGAAACAATTTACTGCACGAGCGTCGCCCTTTTAAAATTCATCATTCAATAAAATAAAAAGCTATAGCAAACATCTAAATGACTACTTTAAATACAGTTCCTGATTTCAAAAAAAGAAAAACCAAAAGGTAATTATATATCTATATATTTTTAAATCAAATTTATTATGTAAATTCAAAAATATATATATTTTTTCTACTCATTTCTATCTCTAACCTATATCAATTTTCTTATTAATTTTCTTATAAATTTTATATCCAAACCTTTTACTTCAATTTTTCAGATTCATCTGCCTTACTTTTAATGCTAGGTTTATTTTTGGTGTCTTTTCAATTCAATAGAAATCCTCCTAAATTTGCTGATGAGGAGACCGTGCTTACCAAAAAAACTATGTATAATTATTCTACGTGACTTCATGTATACCACAAATAAAAAGCACGGATTTCCGAAACGATCGTACAGATAATTGACTTTGTTGTTGTTCCTTCTTATGAAACTGATTTTTAATTTAATTAAATTTTGATTTTTAAATTTTAAAAATTTTAAAACTTTTAAATTATAAATCACATTACTTAATATATATATATATATATATATATATATATATATATATATATATATATATATATATATATATATAATTATTTACTGTAATAATTATTAAACTGTAATAGTTATTAAATACCTACAGACACTAGTGTTTCATCCCTTCGGAAATCTTCAGTACAGAGTGTCACGATTAACATCAGTCAATAGATTCGAAGCTGGCGAGAGAAGCCATCTCCATTCCATATCCATTCGGCTGCCGTTAACCACGAGAAATGTAGTTGATTTTTAAACATATATATATATATATATATATATATATATATATATATATATATATATATATATATATATATCACTTGTGTGTATGGAGGGGGTGCTTCTCAAACACATTAATATGCTTCCATATGAAAGATAAAAGATAAAAATATTTGATAAAATGGAGATAATAAAAGAGAGAAAAGGCAGAAGACGATAGATTTTTTGTTTCATGTGAACTTCACAAAATGATCAATTTATTTTGGAAGTGAATATTGCATTTACAAACGGATAGAAAATGGTTGAAAGCAATCGCCATCAATCCTAAAAATATGATCGATGCCAAAGCAGGTGCTGTCTACTCAAAACCAAACAACAAAGATGGTAATTATAGAATGCATAGAATGTCAAAGAATATGGCGAAAAATCCGAAAATTCAAAGGAAATTCTAGATGAACATTATTATATTTAGAATTTGCAGTTGACCAAGATTTGCATTAATGAAATATATATTTAATTTAACATATTATTTGTTTTTCTTTGTTCTCTTTTTATTTCCAAGAAGTCACAATTATTCAAGGTGGAAAGCTACTAGAGGATAAGAATGGTTAATGAAGATAGACTGACAATTGAACGCTGAATGGGATGATTTGGTTACTTATGAGGTGATTTATAACAAGTATTTGTTGACATTGCATTTGAAGACGACCATGTTGTATCAATCAATGGAGCAGTCCTATGTTAATGTATTCCATGGATATTAATTTCTTGGAAAGAAAATCTGTTAATGGAAATTTTTTTGGATGCTAAGAAGAAGGAAAGAAAGATTTTTGACGTTGTGATAAGAAGATGAGTTCTTGTTGTGAATGTCTTATAAACAGGAATGATTGAATCTCAGTTCAGCAGTTTTCATGGAAATAACGATGGAATAGAGAGAGACTAGCAACGTCTCGATTCTGTGGCAAAAGAGATCATCACTAGATTGTAAAATCGATTTTGTGTCAAAATAAGTAATGGTGGCTCCACCTCAGATGTAGTGTCAGTACTCCTTCTTAAAAAATTTCGATATTTGTAAAAATTATCTTTTGTCGACGTTGCTTTTTTTTCGTCTACAAAACTATGAAATGTGAAAGAATAGTTGAATAATGAGAAATAAATTTGGAAATTTGAAAAAATGGCACGAAAATACTTCAAAACAAACAAAAAGCAATTATTATGACAGAAATTGTGTGAAAATAGATTACACTGGGCAACGATTTTTTTTACTTTTTGAATGTCTAGATTTTTTGAATGTCCAGATTTTTTGAATGTCTAGATTTTTTGAATGACTAGATTTTTTGAATGTCTTGATTTTTTGAATGTCTAGATTTTTTGAATGTCTTGATTTTTTGAATGTCTAGATTTTTTGAATGTCTTGATTTTTTGAATGTCTGGATTTTTTGAATGTCTAGACTTTTTGAATGTCTAGATTTTTTGAAAGTCTAGATTTTTTGAATGTCTAGATTTTTTTAATGTCTTGATTTTTTGAATGTCTAGATTTTTTGAATGTCTAGATTTTTTGAATGTCTAGATTTTTTGAATGTCTAGATTTTTTGAATGTCTAGACTTTTTGAATGTCTAGATTTTTGGAATGTCCAGATTTTTGGAATGTCCAGATTTTTTGAATGTCTAGATTTTTTGAATGTCTAGACTTTTTGAATGTCTAGATTTTTTGAATGTCCAGATTTTTTGAATGTCTTGATTTTTTGAATGTCTAGATTTTTTGAATGTCTAGATTTTTTGAATGTCTAGATTTTTTGAATGTCTAGACTTTTTGAATGTCTAGATTTTTTGAATGTCTAGATTTTTTGAATGTCTAGATTTTTTGAATGTCTTGATTTTTTGAATGTCTAGATTTTTTGAATGTCTAGATTTTTTGAATGTCCAGATTTTTTGAATGTCTAGATTTTTTGAATGTCTAGATTTTTTGAATGTCCAGATTTTTTGAATGTCCAGATTTTTTGAATGTCTAGATTTTTTGAATGTCTAGATTTTTTGAATGTCTAGATTTTTTGAATGACTAGATTTTTTGAATGTCTAGATTTTTTGAATGTCTGGATTTTTTGAATGTCTAGACTTTTTGAATGTCTAGATTTTTTGAAAGTCTATATTTTTTGAATGTCTAGATTTTTTTAATGTCTTGATTTTTTGAATGTCTAGATTTTTTGAATGTCTAGATTTTTTGAATGTCTAGACTTTTTGAATGTCTAGATTTTTTGAATGTCTAGATTTTTTGAATGTCTAGATTTTTTGAATGTCTTGATTTTTTGAATGTCTTGATTTTTTGAATGTCTAGATTTTTTGAATGTCTTGATTTTTTGAATGTCTGGATTTTTTGAATGTCTAGACTTTTTGAATGTCTAGATTTTTTGAAAGTCTAGATTTTTTGAATGTCTAGATTTTTTTAATGTCTTGATTTTTTGAATGTCTAGATTTTTTGAATGTCTAGATTTTTTGAATGTCTAGATTTTTTGAATGTCTAGATTTTTTTGAATGTCTAGACTTTTTGAATGTCTAGATTTTTTGAAAGTCTAGATTTTTTGAATGTCTAGATTTTTTTAATGTCTTGATTTTTTGAATGTCTAGATTTTTGGAATGTCTAGATTTTTTGAATGTCTAGATTTTTTGAATGTCTAGATTTTTTGAATGTCTAGACTTTTTGAATGTCTAGACTTTTTGAATGTCCAGATTTTTGGAATGTCCAGATTTTTTGAATGTCTAGATTTTTTGAATGTCTAGATTTTTGAATGTCTAGATTTTTTGAATGTCTAGATTTTTTGAATGTCTTGATTTTTTGAATGTCTAGATTTTTTGAATGTCTAGATTTTTTGAATGTCTAGATTTTTTGAATGTCTAGACTTTTTGAAAGTCTAGATTTTTTGAATGTCTAGATTTTTTTAATGTCTTGATTTTTTGAATGTCTAGATTTTTTGAATGTCTAGATTTTTTGAATGTCTAGATTTTTTGAATGTCTAGATTTTTTGAATGTCTAGACTTTTTGAATGTCTAGATTTTTGGAATGTCCAGATTTTTGGAATGTCCAGATTTTTTGAATGTCTAGATTTTTTGAATGTCTAGACTTTTTGAATGTCTAGATTTTTTGAATGTCTAGATTTTTTGAATGTCTTGATTTTTTGAATGTCTAGATTTTTTGAATGTCTAGATTTTTTGAATGTCTAGATTTTTTGAATGTCTAGACTTTTTGAATGTCTAGATTTTTTGAATGTCTAGATTTTTTGAATGTCTAGATTTTTTGAATGTCTTGATTTTTTGAATGTCTAGATTTTTTGAATGTCTAGATGTTTTGAATGTCCAGATTTTTTGAATGTCTAGATTTTTTGAATGTCTAGATTTTTTGAATGTCCAGATTTTTTGAATGTCCAGATTTTTTGAATGTCTAGATTTTTTGAATGTCTAGATTTTTTGAATGTCTAGATTTTTTGAATGACTAGATTTTTTGAATGTCTAGATTTTTTGAATGTCTGGATTTTTTGAATGTCTAGACTTTTTGAATGTCTAGATTTTTTGAAAGTCTATATTTTTTGAATGTCTAGATTTTTTTAATGTCTTGATTTTTTGAATGTCTAGATTTTTTGAATGTCTAGATTTTTTGAATGTCTAGACTTTTTGAATGTCTAGATTTTTTGAATGTCTAGATTTTTTGAATGTCTAGATTTTTTGAATGTCTTGATTTTTTGAATGTCTAGATTTTTTGAATGTCTAGATTTTTTGAATGTCTAGATTTTTTGAATGTCTAGACCTTTTGAATGTCTAGATTTTTGAATGTCTAGATTTTTTGAATGTCCAGATTTTTTGAATGTCCAGATTTTTTTGAATGTCTAGATTTTTTGAATGTCTTGATTTTTTGAATGTCTAGATTTTTTGAATGTCTTGATTTTTTGAATGTCTAGATTTTTTGAATGTCTTGATTTTTGAATGTCTAGATTTTTTGAATGTCTAGACTTTTTGAATGTCTAGATTTTTTGAATGTCTAGATTTTTTTAATGTCTAGATTTTTTGAATGTCCAGATTTTTTGAATGTCTTGATTTTTTGAATGTCTAGATTTTTTGAATGTCTAGACTTTTTGAATGTCTAGATTTTTTGAATGTCTAGATTTTTTGAATGTTTAGATTTTTTGAATGACTAGATTTTTTGAATGTTTAGATTTTTTGAATGTCTAGATTTTTTGAATGTCTAGATTTTTTGAATGTCTTGATTTTTTGAATGTCTAGATTTTTGGAATGTCTAGATTTTTTGAATGTCTAGACTTTTTGAATGTCTAGATTTTTGGAATGTCTAGATTTTTTGAATGTCTAGACTTTTTGAATGTTTAGATTTTTTGAATGTCTAGATTTTTTGAATGTCTAGATTTCCACGACTGATTTAGGAAATGGCATCTGTTTCTCTCCATCAGGTCAGTGTTTGCACTAAGTTGGTTTGAAAAAAATTAGTAGATCTTGTGACAAAATCGATTATATTTCTGTGGTATTATCAGCTGATTTTTGTCAAGTATGTTTTTAAGAAAAAAATGATTTGCCAACAACATATATTGATTAGCTGATAGAAACATCAATTACTGTAAATTGATAAACGTAAGTACACGTAAATTGCATGTTGTTTCACTTTTGTTCAAACTTCAGGGCTTGAACTTCCTTTTCTTCAAACTTCTGGAATACTGAGATGCAGGGAGATCTCTCTTCAGATTTCAATAGTTGTCAGCCATCATGACCATGATACCTGGCCTCCATCTCTTCCAGGTCCTGATGGAATCTCTCCCTCTGCTCGGCACTCATTGAACCCAAGTTCTAAGGAAACCGGTCCACGTGTGAAAATAGTACATCTTGATGCTCATGTTGAAGCCTAGCTTTCTGAAAGCAGTCAGCATGTTGTCGAGAAATTCTTCATAGTTTCTGGCTTTATTGTTGCTAAAAAAGTTCTTCATTACCAGAACAAATGTCTTCCATGCTTTCAGTTCTTTGTTTATTGAGTTTTTGAACTCTGGATATCTAATGAGCTGCCTGATCTGAAGACTGTCAAAGATGCCAGCTTTCAACTTCTCCATGGTTAATCCTGGGAAAGCCTTGCACAAGTAAGTCAAGAAGTCTCCATCTTGTCCAGAGCCTTAGTGAACTGCTTGACCAAACCGAGCTTAATGTGCAGCGGTGGGAAGAGTATTCTTTGTCCACCAGAGATTTGTTGATGACGTTCCTTTCTTTGCAAGGCCAATCATTCTTCATGTATGCTAAGTACAAATTTGAGGATGATTTCGAGGTTTTCTGAGTTCAAACTGATCCTTTTTCGATATAATCACTCAGAATTATTGGAACTGAATACTTTATGCCATTAAAATAATCATTTCCAATTATTCGACATGGCATTTTACCTCCACCAACTTATTTAAAATGCTCCACATATGTATACATGTGAACAAAAACGTAAAAATGGTATGTGGCCATAACTCAAAAGCTTAATTTTTGTAGAAGCATAGTGCACTTAGAGTCTTTAAAGAAAATCAATAAATACGACACCATGAGGGTGATCTACATAGCTAGGGTATAATTCATACTAAATTCTGATCGACAAATTTCTTCTTTCATATAGAGAGATTTCTTTTTATCATAAAATAAAGGAATGTGGTATTATAAGGTAAAAATTATAAAGTAAAAATTTAAAGTGAAAATTATAAGTAAAAATTTTAAGAGAAAATTATAAGTGAAAATTATAAGTAAAAATTATAAGTGAACATTATAAGGTAAAAATTATAAGTGAAAATTATAAGTGAACATTATAAGTGAAAATTATAAGTAAAAATTATAAGTAAAAATTATAAGTAAAAATTATAAGTGAAAATTATAAGTGAAAATTATAAGTGAAAATTATAAGTAAAAATTATAAGTAAAAATTATAAGTGAAAATTATAAGTAAAAATTATAAGTGAAAATTATAAGTGAAAATTATAAGTGAACATTATAAGGTAAAAATTATAAGTGAAAATTATAAGTGAAAATTATAAGTAAAAATTATAAGTAAAAATTATAAGTAAAAATTATAAGTGAAAATTATAAGTAAAAATTATAAGTGAAAATTATAAGTAAAAATTATAAGTGAACATTATAAGGTAAAAATTATAAGTGAAAATTATAAGTGAAAATTATCAGTGAAAATGGTGAATTGTTTGAATTATTCAGACGATGTTCTCATCTTGCATATTATTCTCACAACATTTCGGCAGATGTAACTTCCAAGCTTCTTAAAATACGTTTTGTCAAACTCAGGAATCTGTATGGTATTTGGAATGGAACCCTTTATTTAATTCCCGGAGTAGACTGTTCTCATTCTGTCAGTCATAACTGGGTTAAAGTCTTAAGTAATTCAATATCAATAGTTTTAGCAACATTTGTGCGCAGGATTGAACCGAACTGATTAGCACTTTATGTCGCAGATTGATGTAGATGCTCGAATCTGACAAGAGGCACCTGAAGAGGGTTGTAGGTTATATTGGCTGAAACGTTGTGAAAATAGCATCCAAGATTTAAATAAAGCAAATTATCAATTTCATTTCAAAATTTCAAAAATGTCAAAGAAAAACAACTAATCAAAAGGTCACATGAAACAAAAAAGATTGAATGAGTTGGCACTGATGTTAAAAAAATGTGGAAGCAGAATTTGTTCATCTTTCAGTCGTGTCTTCTGGGATATCAGCGTTTCTTTTGACTAATTTAATGCTTTTTTTAAAGTATCATTTTTATGATGTTTGTATAGAATGAAGTGTGTCAAAATAGATTCCTTTTTGTTTGTTATTACTTTCATGTAGGCATTTACTGCCGGTCCCAAAAGTCTCTTCATTGTTGCTAAATATAGCTGATCAGATGTCGTGTGTGTGTGTGTGTGTGTGTGTGTGTGTGTGTGTATGTATGTGTGTGTGTGTGTGTGTGTGTGTGTGCGTGCGTGCGTGCGTGCGTGTTTAAATACGAATGTAAACGATTTGTAAAAGTATAAGTTGGCATTTTATTTATATATCGTTATGAATAAATATTATTTGTTTAAGAAAGCCAAATGATATTTTTTTCTTTAATGTTTATTTACTTTACAAACTTTCACAAAAACACTCGTCTAGCTACAATAAATATCAACAGTTTCCCCCACTTTCTATCTTTGTCTAAATCTAAACACAATTTCCGTGAACAAAATTTATTTCCTAGAACTGTAAAACTCTGTTCCACTGGCTTGCTTTCCAGCTGACTACAATATAGTCGGCTTCAAATCCAATGTAAAGTTCTTGTTGATCGGCCCCCTCCTCAATAATCCATTTCTACCCCATTTCCACCACTTACTATTAATACGATGTTATCTCAGTGACTATCAGATACTCATTTACCCATATCCTCGAATGGCCTTCAGACCTTGATATATATAAAAAAAAATTTAATTAAAAATAAAAACTTTCAAAATATGAAGCAAACTTTTTCCCTGAACCGGGCTTTATCGGGTGATTTCTTTTTATTAATCATTTTTTCCACACTTTGAGATGTAAAAGTTTTTAAGTCTTTGTAAGTGCAGCATGCGGCCCACATGACAATGTTATAAAAATCTTTTGGTACTTTTTTTTTAAATATCGTTATGAATGAATATTAAAATTATTTTTTAAGAAATTAAAAATATTTTTTTTTCTTTAAAAGAGATGTTTATTTACCTATAAAGATATGGAACAGTTGTTAGATTTGGGAAGTGATGAGGAAAGCGAATTGCAAGGATGCTAAAAGTTAGATCGTATGTCAAGCAACTCGTATCTGCCAGCATTTATGTTTTACAATTATTTTATCGATTATATTAATGAACCATTGTTAAACTACCAACATTATCGGAAATTTTTTTTGAGTTGACTTTTACTTTCCTCTTTTTGATGTGGTGATCATCACACTCTTAACATCCGTATTATTTATGAATTCAAGAGATACAACTAGAAAAGTTGTAAAGATGTCTCGTTTGATAGAAAGAGTAACAGAGCGTGTGGATATGTTGAAGGGGTGGAGACGATAGGAACGCAAAGAGATTGCACCCCATCTCATCCCAAAATAATGAAACGCTCTAGACAGACATGTACGCAGATAAAGTGACAATAAAAGCATTAATTTTTCTATCACTTCGCCTCTGAAATAAATAAATAAATAAGTAAATAAATAAAATAATAACTTATAGATGAAAAAAAAACAAGCATTCATTTTGATTCAATTGTACCATAGGAACCGTTGGAATATCCCATCTATTTCGATTTGTATTCGCCTAAATGTTTGATAAAATCGATTACTTTTGGTTGGAAATAGAATTCTAGTTAGCTTTTGAAAGTATATAAAATTAAACGAAATTGCTGTGAAGATGTCACGAAGGGTATTAGTTACTTTGAATAACCCGACAAAAATGTAGGTTAAAAACATAAGAACATCTGTAAATTGGTTTTATCGAAAATTTATTAATACTAAAAGTATAATATTTCTTTTACAATCGAGTCACCACTTATCAACGCCCAAAGGCCACCCGAGGATAAAAGTGTAAGGTGATCATTAAATTTGCATTTAGATTTAAGTACAGATAGAGAGTAGGGGAAATTGTTGATAATGGTTGATGCTAGAAGAGTGATTGTTGTGAGGATTCTGTAGGAGCGGATCATAAATTGAAGCTCAGACGAGCGCTTGCTATGAAAATAACGATAGAGTAAAGATAGACTCGCAATGTCTCTTCTGTGGGAAAGATGTTACAGGGTGGAGAAAAGAACATTACCCACCACGTTTGAAGCAAGTTTTGAACTTTGTCAAAGCAAGATAGGTGCTCCGAGCAGCTCCTCCCCAGATGTGTAAACAGTACTCCATTTTGAAACGTATTTGGCTCTTATACAGGTCTGCATTGAGGTATACATCTGCATTGAGATACCTTTTGAAACAATAGAATGATAGAACGATAGAATGATGCAATCATTTTTCCAATGATTTTGACATCAGGCGGGAAGGTCAGTCCCAGAGATTTATTGAAGTAGGGTGCTTCTTGGAGACGCTGGCACTAGATGGGGATCAAAGCGTTGGTGGTTGGATGCATTAATATCAATCAACTGTTTTGCTCCGTTACACCATATGCTCAAGATCGTTTTTCCACCTTGCACCATATGCACACAGAGATTTTGGTCGTTACTGCCATAGATGGTAGTGTCGTCTGCATATATATGGACGAATGAACTTAAACTGTGATTTGGGAGATGACATTGATGAAGATAAGGAAAAGAGTTAGACCCAGGATAGATCCTTGAGGCATGTCAGGATTGATAGTTTGAGCTTCACTTTTGCTAAACCTATCTAAAATAAAGGATTTGATGATTGAAAAGACATTTCCAGATATTCCATAGCTAGAAATATTGACAAGCAGAGATTTATGCTGAACCAAATTAAATATCGTTGATATTTTAACAATATCTAGAGACGAAATCCCTGGCGAGAGATTCACTGATCCTATGCAAAATTAGTCAGTACATCAGCTATAGATCTCATAGGATGGAAACCATATTGCTTGTCATTATTTATGCTGTTTTTTTTTTTTGTTGTTGTTTTTTTGGAGAGAGGACCAGTTGCAGAGTTGTTGATGAACAATGGCCCTGCTTTTCGACCGGAAGTTTTCAAGGAGGTGTGTGACAAGTGGGTTGTTCAGCAAATTTTGGGGGCAGCACATCAACCAAGTGGCAATAGAATAGTGAAAAAGCATCATCGTACGATCAAAACTGCTGCAGAGAGAAGCTGCATTTCCCCCATGGAGACAGTATTCTGGTACAACATGTCGCCAAAGACCGGACTAAATGAAACAACAGTACCTCATAGGGCCATCTTTACTTATGAGTGACGGCATCCTTACAACAAGAGGAGCTGAGGGTGATGAAGCCACCATCGACATGAGTGAGGAGGTGTGGGTGAAGCCTCCCAATGCGACGTGTACTACTCGCTGGGGAAGGGGAATAGTAATGGGAATGCAGTCAAAGAATAATGTAATTGTAGATATATCTTAGACCTGCATCGTGTTTCCCTGCTGGTGAGGAGTTGGAGGTCGAGATCCGTCAAGAAGCGAATGGTGCGCCCCAACTCGACTTAGACTCATGCTGTGTTTCCTTATGGTCGGATTGGAATGACTGTAACGAAGCTGAGAATGTCATCCCCCAAGAAGAAATCGTCCAAAGGCCTCAGCGTGAGAGGAGGAGGCCTTCTTGGAAGAAGGACTATGAGGTATTTTATTGATCTCGGAGATCAGGGAGGCATGTGGTGTATCTGCAAACAAAATGAAAGGCTTACCTGTGTTGCTTCATGTGAAAGAAGAGAGACAAAATGGCCGACTCATTTATGCACTTGGAATGCTTGATGGGAAAGGTAATTGGGGGGGGGTTCTTAAGTAGGACATAAAAGGAAGTGAACGGGTTATTAAGGTCAGACTGGAGGAAGGAGAAACGTGTACCTTTGTGTTAGGTGAGCACTTTTAACCAGCCTACTCTTCCTTAGAGCACATAGGAATAGTTATTTTAGTTACATATTTTTAAATATTTTTAGTTATACATTTTTAAAATATTTTTAGTTATATATTTTTAAATATTTTTAGTTATACATTTTTAAAATATTTTTAGTTAGATATTTTTAAATATTTGTAGTTATATATTGTTGTAGACCTGTGCTAGGGATCACAAATGAAAGAAACCACAAGTAGTGTAAAGTGTATAAAATATAATATGTATTTATCATAAAAAATACAGGAGCCACTAAAGTCGTATGAGAGGAACGTGTTTGTTTCATGCGGTTAAACATGGTATGAATGTCTCCATTTAGTCACTGAAACCAGAG
Organism: Euprymna scolopes; assembly: GCF_053919585.1. Lineage (NCBI taxonomy): Eukaryota > Metazoa > Mollusca > Cephalopoda > Sepiida > Sepiolidae > Euprymna > Euprymna scolopes. The sequence goes on along the minus strand of NC_136518.1, from coordinate 33,892,400 downwards.
GTATTCATAGGACTAGTTGATTCCACTTAGTTCTGAAATAGGGGTGATTTTTACCCCACAACGTATATTTTAAAATATTTTTAGTTACATATTTTTAAATATTTTTAGTTACATATTTTTAAATATTTTTAGTTACATATTTTTAAATATTTTTAGTTATATATTTAAAAAATATTTTTAGTTATATATCTTTAAATATTTTTAGTTATATATTTTTAAATATTTTTAGTTAGATATTACAGTATGCTGATCGCTTGAGGCAATTTGATGATGAATGTTGCAAATTTTACATTTGTCCAGAGTTTTATTCCCTCCTCCATTCATGTGTGGGAGGGGGGGGGTTCTACTAAAAACTGTCTTTTGTCCAACTTTGCCGCAGTGAGGGGAGGAGGCGGGTAAATAAACTTACTTTATAGTCAATGTAAATGAAATCACTAATTGTCGCAGCACCTATATTATTATTATTATTATTATTATTATTATTATTATTATTATTATAATAATAATAATAATAATAATAATAATAATAAAAAGCTTTCATTCATTTTACAATGAAGGTAGAATAGCGCAATAAAAAATAAATAATTGAAACCATTTTTTCGATAATTGTGCTTGAATTTTCTTTCTGTGTAGACGCCACAAACAGATGATTCCCCCTCCCTCTCTCTCTCTCTCTCTCTCTCCCTCTCTCTCTCCCATAAGTAAGCATAAAATAAACCTCACACGTCTTTATATGCATAACTAGCGCGTGTGCGTTTGTGTTCATACACACACAAGTGCGTGCTTAGAAACGGACGTAAATGGCGCATTGCGCGGTAAGTCGTTTAAGTATACATTACCAAAAAAAAGTGTACGCGTTATTATGCCCGTTTTTCTCCCATATTCTTCCCCTTTTCTCTCCAAAAAATGATGATCTATCTTGACAGATACACACGAAAGCATAAACAGCGATTACCAGACTGTATTTTTAGTTTTTGCTTTTTTGGGGGGAGGGGGGGTTCGTTTTTGTTTCAGTAGACTGAAGACTTCCCCGATGGCGGGTGGCACAAACATCCGTTTTTTCCCCTGATTTTATCCTCAAAAGTTGGTGCAGAAAATGAGAGTAGGTCGAGGGGTGGGAGTTTGACGTAGTACATGTCCCACCCACACTGACCCCCGCTGGGCTTCCCCTGTTGCCTAGTTTTTTTCCTGTTCCCTTTTTGTACTTGGGCCGGTAAAAGAAGAATTCTTCAACTTCTTCCTTTTCTTTTCTTCAACTTTTTTCTTTTCCTTTTCAACCTTGCGTTTTTATAACTTAAAGCTAATTCCCCTTTTCTCATCTACAATTTCTTATATCACAGTTATTTTAGCTGGTCTTCCAAATTACTGGTGGTCGAGCTAAAAAACGTACCAGTTTACGGACTTGTGTATATTATCTCGGCGGTTACGGTACTTCTCTTAAGTTAATTCAACTCTCTCTCTCTCTCTCTCTCTCTCTCTCTCTCTCTCTCTCTCTCTCTCTCTCTCTCTCTCTCTCTCTCTCTCTCACACACACACACACACATATATATATATATATATATATATATATATATATATATATATATATATATATATAATTTTATATTTATCTTTATTTATCCGCATTTTACAATTTTACAAAGTCAGCTTTCAAAAAGGTTAGTGAGATTTGTGAAATTCGATTTTCAAGATTATTATCAATGTTTGATTTTAAATTGCTACGTCAAAAGCTCATGAATTAATTTCATTCGATGTGTTGACTTCACATATTGGTTCCATTTTAATTTAAATTCTATCATAACATTTTGTGTTTCACAGGTTTTATTATGCAAATGCAAGTCCCATCAGCGGATCTGATGAACTGACACTGCGAGCCTGATCCGGCCTACGGGCTATAGTTTGATCTAAGAGATAACGTGTGTTCCTTAGTACTCATCCAGCCAAAATCACAATCAATAAATTCCCCCACTCTCTATCGATGCCTAAACCTAATCGCTAATTCCATGAACAAAGGTTCTTTCCTAGAACTGTTCACTTGTGGAACTCTGTTCTGCTGGTTTGCTTTCCAGTTAACTACAATATTGTCATCTTCAAGTTTACCGTAAACAAGTTCTTATTGAACTGTCCTCGTAAATAATCTAATTCTACCAAATTTCCACCACAAACGGTTGCTATGCTACTGTCCCAATGACTACCATACACACATTAACCCTTATCCTCGAGTGGCGTCCGAGCCTTGATATGTGATAACCACTTTATAAAATAAGAGAACACCAGTCATTGAAAGACCTATTCCCACATATAGAGATGAACGACTTTTATAGACCTCACAATTAGGGTAAAAAATAAAATGTTTTAACGGCCCCTACTAAGATTGACCTTAAGTTTGAATAATTTCGTTGGCCTTTATTGATTTTGTTTGATAAGAAAAGAAAAGACAAAAATTTAATCTCCTTAATTTGTGTTAGTGTATTTAATCAGTGTTAGTGTATTTAATTAGTGTTAGTGTATTTAATCAGTGTTAGTGTATTTAATCAGTGTTAGTGTATTATATGAGTATTAGTGTATTTAATTAGTGTTAGTGTATTTAATCAGTGTTACTGTATTTAATCAGTGTTAGTGTATTTAATCAATGTTAGTGTGTTTAATCAGTGTTAGTTTATTTAATTAGTGTTAGTGTATTTAATCAGTGTTAGTGTATTTAATCAGTGTTAATGTATTTAATTAGTGTTAGTGTATTTAATTAGTGTTAGTTATTTAATCAGTGTTAGTGTATTTAATCAATTTTAGTGTATTTAATTAGTGTTAGTGTATTTAATCAGTGTTGGTTTATTTAATTAGTGTTAGTGTATTTAATCAGTGTTAGTGTATTTAATAAGTGTTAGTGTATTTAATTAGTGTTAGTGTATTCAATTAGTGTTACTGTATTTAATAAGTGTTAGTGTATTTAATCAGTGTTAGTGTATTTAATTAGTGTTAGTGTATTTAATCAGTGTTAGTGTATTAAATGAGTATTAGTGTATTTAATTAGTGTTAGTGTATTTAATCAGTGTTAGTGTATTTAATAAGTGTTAGTGTATTTAATTAGTGTTAGTGTATTTAATTAGTGTTAGTGTATTTAATCAGTGTTAGTGTATTTAATCAGTGTTAGTGTATTTAATCAGTGTTGGTTAATTTAATTAGTGTTAGTGTATTTAATCAGTGTTAGTGTATTTAATAAGTGTTAGTGTATTTAATTAGTGTTAGTGTATTTAATTAGTGTTAGTGTATTTAATTAGTGTTACTGTATTTAATAAGTGTTAGTGTATTTAATCAGTGTTAGTGTATTTAATTAGTGTTAGTGTATTTAATCAGTGTTAGTGTATTATATGAGTATTAGTGTATTTAATTAGTGTTAGTGTATTTAATCAGTGTTACTGTATTTAATCAGTGTTAGTGTATTTAATCAATGTTAGTGTGTTTAATCAGTGTTAGTTTATTTAATTAGTGTTAGTGTATTTAATCAGTGTTAGTGTATTTAATCAGTGTTAGTGTATTTAATTAGTGTTAGTGTATTTAATTAGTGTTAGTTATTTAATCAGTGTTAGTGTATTTAATCAATTTTAGTGTATTTAATTAGTGTTAGTGTATTTAATCAGTGTTGGTTTATTTAATTAGTGTTAGTGTATTTAATCAGTGTTAGTGTATTTAATAAGTGTTAGTGTATTTAATTAGTGTTAGTGTATTTAATTAGTGTTACTGTATTTAATAAGTGTTAGTGTATTTAATCAGTGTTAGTGTATTTAATTAGTGTTAGTGTATTTAATCAGTGTTAGTGTATTAAATGAGTATTAGTGTATTTAATTAGTGTTAGTGTATTTAATCAGTGTTAGTGTATTTAATAAGTGTTAGTGTATTTAATTAGTGTTAGTGTATTTAATTAGTGTTAGTGTATTTAATCAGCGTTAGTGTATTTAATTAGTGTTAGTGTATTTAATACAGTTGTGAATATTAATCATATCAGAGAGAGGGGGAGGGGTTAAATGAAGATTAAACATTTCTGTTAAAATCACTGCAGCATCGGCACCCAACGGATGTTTATGAATCCTGCATTAAAAATTAAAACGGTAATGGATGCGACACACACACACACACACACACACATCGATTGCGTATGTTTTTTTTCCATGTAACAAATGAAACCGGTTGGAAAGAAAAAAAAATAACATGAAGAGCAAAAATCAATTAATTAAGAGGGAGAAACGAAAATTGCATGGTTTTATCAATCATTAAATTAATTTGTTTTAATCTTGGATAATAACGAACGCGCCTGGTTGTGCCATGATGCACATGGATGGCAACACAACGATGTGTGCGCACCTTGTGCGTATTTTGTGCACTAATGCGCATAAAATCATCTAAATTAAGTTCGGAACGTTTATGAATTAGTGTGGATCAATTTTTCTCATTTATTTGATAACAGTTAAAAATATTTCTATAAACTCTGTAAGGATTAGGTGGAGTTTTTTTTTTCTCCCCAGAAAAAAAAATAATAAAGGAAGCAATAAAATATTAATTAAGTTGATTTATTTATAATAATTTCGCATAAACCCTAAAATCTTAATTGAGGCTAATTTTCGAAAGAAATCAAAAATCCTCATTAGTTGATTAGTTGCTTATTAATTTAGCTAAGCAGTTAATAAGCTTCAATTAATTGGAGACTTCACTGCATTAAACTATAACTAAGATACTTGGCATTTTTTAAATTTTTTTTAGATCAAACTGCGTCTTTTCTGGCAGTTTTCAAGCGACTATCCTTCCAGGTATTATCTCTTATTGTTGACTGCAGGACTGCTGACGGGGCAAATCATAACAAATTTCATTCCCTATCAGATTGCCCGGCATTTCACCAAAAATAGCAAATAGAAATGTTATACTTTTCCAACAAATCGTTTAGAAAACGACAAACTTTTTATATCACAATAAAAATGTATTTAATTAAATCATCAACTGTCGTCGTCATAATTATCCAAATTGTTCTTGATTACAACGTAGCATCAAACGAACACAATTCTCACTTCCTATTTAATACTTCGTGTTAACTGCTCTTGATATTATATACTTAGTGTTACGCACACATTATATGTGTGTGTGTGTGTGTGTGTGCGTGTGCGTGTGCGTGTGCGTGTGTGTGTGTGTGTGTGTGTGTGTGTGTGTGTGTGTGTGTGTGAAATGATTACAAGTATTGCCCAACGCTAAACAAGTCCATTCCCTTAGATGTAACCTTCCACTTACAAAAAAGGACGTATGAACTATTTACAAAAGATAATGCAAATCCAATTTACGTCCACCGACTCTCAAACTACCGAAAATCAGCCATCACATAAATAGTTAAAGCGACAGGAAAAAGAATCAGTAACAACTCATCAAGCGAAGAAACATAAATTGCTTTATGACAAAGTAGTAAAAGACAATAACTAAAAAAATTGTAAAACCAGCAGCTTTCATCAATATATCCAAAAGAATAGGAAATAGGAGAATTATCTTATTTACACCTTCATACAATCAAGATTAAACTTGGATAAAAGTTTTTAGATTTAATCAACCTTTATTTTCCAACCAATAACATTATATATAAAGTTCTTAACAAAAATACACTTAAATTAAGTTACAGTTTCAGCTTAGAAAATCAACTTAGAAAAATAATGAAAAAACAAAACAAAATATTAAGAAGCAATGTACTAAGATGCAATGACACCAACCATGATTCAAATATTAAAATTAAGGGAAAAAATATTTGTCATTGTAATAATAAAAATACGAGGAAAGTATTTATTATTCTCTCTAGTTACCTAACTACGAATACAAGTATAGACCACCCAAGGAACATAATATTTAGGCATTAACGAGACGCTCCTTTAATATTATTAAATATATTTATTTATATCCTTTAATATTATTAAATATATTTATTTATATGCTTTACTATTATTAAATATATTTATTTATATCCTTTAATATTATTAAATATATTTATTTATATCCTTTAATATTATTAAATATATTATTTATATCCTTTAATATTATTAAATATATTTATTTATATCCTTTAATATTATTAAATATATTTATTTATATCCTTAATATTATTAAATATATTTATATCCTTTAATATTATTAAATATATTTATTTATATCCTTTAGTATTATTAAATATATTTATTTATATCCTTTAATATAATTAAATATATTTATTTATATCCTTTAATATTATTAAATATATTTATTTATATCCTTTAATATTATTAAATATATTTATTTATATCCTTTAATATTATTAAATATATTTATTTATATCCTTTAATATTATTAAATATATTTATTTATATCCTTTAATATTATTAAATATATTTATTTATATCCTTTAATATTATTAAATATATTTATGCATATCCTTTAATATTATTCAATATATTTATTTATATTCTTTAATATTATTAAATATATTTATTTATATCCTTTAGTATTATTAAATATATTTATTTATATCCTTTAATATTATTAAATATATTTATTTATACTCTTTAATATTATTAAATATATTTATTTATATCCTTTAATATTATTAAATATATTTATTTATATCCTTAATATTATTAAATATATTCATATCCTTTAATATTATTAAATATATTTATTTATATCCTTTAGTATTATTAAATATATTTATTTATATCCTTTAATATTATTAAATATATTTATTTATATCCTTTAATATTATTAAATATATTTATTTATATCCTTTAATATTATTAAATATATTTATTTATATCCTTTAATATTATTAAATATATTTATTTATATCCTTTAATATTATTAAATATATTTATTTATATCCTTTAATATTATTAAATATATTTATTTATATCCTTTAGTATTATTAAATATATTTATTTATATACTTTAGTATTATTAAATATATTTATTTATATCCTTTAATATTATTAAATATATTTATTTATATCCTTTTATATTATTAAATATATTTATTTATATCCTTTAGTATTATTAAATATATTTATTTATATCCTTTAATATTATTAAATATATTTATTTATATCCTTTAATATTATTAAATATATTTATTTATATCCTTTAATAATATTAAATATATTTATATCCTTTAATATTATTAAATATATTTATTTATATGCTTTAATATTATTAAATATATTTATTCATATTCTTTAAGATTATTAAATATATTTATTTATATCCTTTAATATTATTAAATATATTTATTTATATCCTTACTATTATAAAATATATTTATTTATATCCTTTAATATTATTAAATATATTTATTTATATCCTTTAATAATATGTAATATATTTATATCCTTTAATATTATTAAATATATTTATTTGTATGCTTTAATATTATTAAATATATTTATTCATATTCTTTAAGATTATTAAATATATTATTTATATCCTTTAATATTATTAAATATATTTATTTATATCCTTTAATATTATTAAATATATTTATTTATATCCTTGAATATTATTAAATATATTTATTTATATCCTTAAATATTATTAAATATATTTATTTATATCCTTTAATATTATTAAATATATTTATTTATATCCTTTAATATTATTAAATATATTATTTATATTCTTTAATATTATTAAATATGTTTATTTATATCCTTTAATATTATTAAATATATTTATTTATATTCATTAATATTATTAAATATATTTATTTATATCCTTTAATATTATTAAATATATTTATGTATATCCTTTAATATTATTCAATATATTTATTTATATTCTTTAATATTATTAAATATATTTATTTATATCCTTTAATATTATTAAATATATTTATTTATATCCTTTAATATTATTAAATATATTTATTTATATTCTTTAATATTATTAAATATATTTATTTATATCCTTTAATATTATTAAATATATTTATTTATATCCCTTAATATTATTAAATATATTTATATCCTTTAATATTATTAAATATATTTATGTATATCCTTTAATATTATTCAATATATTTATTTATATTCTTTAATATTATTAAATATATTTATTTATATCCTTTAATATTATTAAATATATTTATTTATATCCTTTAATATTATTAAATATATTTATTTATATCCTTTAATATTATTAAATATATTTATTTATATCCTTTAATATTCATGAATATATTTATTTATATCCTTTAATAATATTAAATATATTTATATCCTTTAATATTATTAAATATATTTATTTATATGCTTTAATATTATTAAATATATTTATTCATATTCTTTAAGATTATTAAATATATTTATTTATATCCTTTAATATTATTAAATATATTTAATTATATCCTTACTATTATAAAATATATTTATTTATATCCTTTAATATTATTAAATATATTTATTTATATCCCTTAATATTATTAAATATATGTATTTATATTCTTTAATATTATTAAATATATTTATTTATATCCTTTAATATTATTAAATATATTTATTTATATCCTTAATATTATTAAATATATTTATATCCTTTAATATTATTAAATATATTTATTTATATCCTTTAATATTATTTAATATATTTATTTATATTCTTTAATATTATTAAATTTATTTATTTATATCCTTTAATATTATTAAATATATTTATTTATATTCTTTAATATTATTAAATATATTTATTTATATCCTTTAATATTATTAAATATATTTATATCCTTTAATATTATTAAATATATTTATTTATATTCTTTAATATTATTAAATATATTTATTTATATCCTTTAATATTATTCAATATATTTATTTATATCCTTTAATATTATTAAATATATTTATATTCTTTAATATTATTAAATATATTTATTTATATCCTTTAATATTATTAAATATATTTACATCCTTTAATATTATTAAATATATTTATTTATATTCTTTAATATTATTAAATATATTTATTTATATCCTTTAATATTATTCAATATATTTATTTATATCCTTTAATATTATTAAATATATTTATATTCTTTAATATTATTAACTATATTTATTTATATCCTTTAATATTATTAAATATATTTATTTATATTCTTTTATATTATTAAATATATTTATTTATATCCTTTAATATTATTCAATATATTTATTTATATCCTTTAATATTATTAAATATATTTATTTATATTCTTTAATATTATTAAATATATTTTTTATATCCTTTAATATGATTAAATGTTTTTATTTATATCCTTAATATTATTAAATGTATTTATTTATATCCTTAATATTATTAAATATATTTATTTATATTCTTTAATATTATTCAATATATTTATTTATATCCTTAATATTATTAAATATATTTATTTATATCCTTTAATATTATTAAATATATTTATTTATATCCTTTAATATTATTACATATATTTTTTATATCCTTTAATATTATTAATTTAATAATATTATTTATATTATATTATTTATTTATATCCTTTAATATAAATAAATATATTTATTTATATCCTTTAATATTATTAAATATATTTATTTATATCCTTTAATATTATTAAATATATTTATTTTTATCCTTTAATATTATTCAATATATTTATTTATTTATTTCCTTTAATATTATTAAATATATTTATTTATATCCTTTAATATTATTAAATATATTTATTTATATCCTTTAATATTATTAAATATATTTATTCATATTCGTTAATATTATTAAATATATTTCTTTATATTCTTTAATATTATTAAATATATTTATTTATATTCTTTAGTATTATTAAACATATTTATTTATATCCTTTAATATTATTAAATATATTTATTTATATCCTTTAATATTATTAAATATATTTATTTATATCCTTTAATATTATAAAATTTATGTATTTATATCCTTAATATTATTAAATATATTTATTTATATTCTTTAATATTATTAAATATATTTATTTATATCCTTTGATATTATTAAATATATTTATTTATATCCTTAATATTATTAAATATATTTATTTATATCCTTTAATATTATTAAATATATTTATTTATATCCTTTAATATTATTAAATATATTATTTATATCCTTTAATATTATTAAATATTGCAACAAACCCTCACTTTTCCAAATTATAAAACAACAATAGTTAAGTAGACTTTTGTTTGAAAAAACTGTATATTACTACACATTGTTGTTTAATGTGTTAATGAGATACTTCAAATGATTAAAAAGATGGTGATTAAATATATAATAAGCTACATACACTAATTTGCATATAGCACTGTTAATTTATAATTGGCCCATTAAAACCAGATCAAATAATATTACTAATCTATAATATCAATCTATCTTACAAACAAAGACGTTGCAACCAGCCATATGTTATATATTTGATTTTGGTGAATTGTTTTGGGTATAGTTGCATATGTTTGGAATCATATTTTTATATTTATTGTATGTATATGTTATGCAAAATTATTCAAATGATGTATTTTGAAGTTAAACTGTATGGTTGGTTGCCTGACGGTATGCCTGATGTATAATGTATCTGTAGTCATCGTTTTTGGTTTGTGACTTTTATTGAAAAAAATGCTATAAAACTGTATCTAAGATTGCCCCTCTTAAATCTATAGTTTTTTTTAATCGACTATTCAGTGTTATTACATTTATTGTTGTATGTTTAACGTTTTAAATTTGAAGGTTCTCCCATGTGAACACTTAAAATTAATAGCACAATAAGATATGAACATATTAGTCGATGTGTGTGGGTTATACTTTGCACTAAATTTGTTTTATACCGTGCACTAGTTACTTGTCCAAACTCATAAAAGTTTATAAGGGTTATTTACAGGCCCTCAATTTAAGTTGTTATACAATGATAATCCGACTCGTTTAAAATGATAAATTGTGTGCTTTTTTGCCGTTATATTTATCATTCTTGTAAGCATCACTATTTTGAATTGCGTTGTTTTATTTAAAATATTTTATTATGTTAGATTACTATTCGTATACATATTATTTATTTTTTTAATTTTAATTTTTTATTTTTAATTATAATTTCTATTTCGGTAAATCTTTATTTTGTTATTGTTTATTTACTATCATAACTTATATTATCATGATTCATTATTATTATTATTATTATTAGTAGTAGTAGTAGTAGTAGTAGTAGTAGTAACAATTTTATTATTTTTAATATTGAATTAATATGTAATCAGTTAACTTTAATATAAATAATAATTCGTTTTTATATAAAATAAAATAGTATATATTATTTAATAATAATAATAATAATAATAATAATAATAATAATAATAATAATAATTAAAATAGTATATATTATTTAATAATAATAATAATAATAATAATAATAATAATTAAAATAGTATATATTATTTAATAATAATAATAATAATAATAATAATTAAAATAGTATACATTATTTAATAATAATAATAATAATAATAATAATTAAAATAGTATATATTATTTAATAATAATAATAATAATAATAATAATAATTAAAATAGTATATATTATTTAATAATAATAATAATAATAATAATAATAATAATTAAAATAGTATATATTATATAATAATAATAATAATAATAATAATAATAATAATAATAATAATAATAATAATTAAAATAGTATATATAATTTAATTATTGGAATTCTTTTGAGATGAATAAGTTACATATTTTATTGATTTGCCAACTATTATCCTCATCTTTATTGGCGTTGTTGTTTAACGATGTTTCGGCAAACTATTCCTCTGGCCTTCGTCAGGTTGTTAACCGCAAAGGGATAAGAATGCTGAATCTTTAACCGTATGTTCAGTAATTACTGCCTTCCATAGTTGTTGTCGTCTCATTACGTTTTGGCCAACAAATCCTCTGGCCGGCTTTGGGTAGGATTGAAACCACTATCTCACCTAGAACTGTAGAGATTCAACGTCTCTATCCACTGTACCACGGACCCGAAGTGAGGTCAAGGTTGGATATTTTGGTCTTATAAATCTTTACAGTTCCAGGTGAGCATTGTCTGAAGATAATAACAACGAATCATTACGATAGTCAGTACCGTGGAACCAGACGACTAAACGTTTTAAGGATCAGGAAGACCCTAAATGTTACATTGAACTCTACAAGTTATTGAAGAATTGTTTTTCTAGGAACCGCCAAAAAACGAAAAAAAAAAATGATAAGATTGTTCAACGGGTAAAAAGTTATAAAGTTGATTATTTTTTGTTGAAATTAAAAATTAATTTTCAGTTTTGTTTTTTTATTTTGTTTTCTTTCAAAGATAAAATTTTATGTTGTGACAAAAAAACTTTACCATTTTTCTGACATCGAACAAAAGAAAGCGAGAGAAAGATAGAAAAAAAAATCAAGTTCTGTTTACGGAATTTACAAACTCAGGAACGATAAACGTCAAAAACTACGAAAACTCTGATTTTGCCTTGCAATGATTTGACTACCTTCCGTAAAATATTTTTAAAATTTGAACTGTATTCTTTCATAACTAAGCTGAAACACTTCAACATTGCTCCAGTAAATTTTTTGAAAATCCAAGAAAAAAACATACATCCTTCCTATTTAAAAAGTTCAGTTTTTCCCATTCAGCATATTAGAATAAATTTGGTTATAAATATTTAGAAGAATATGTTGGAATTACTTTATTTTTACTAACAGAAATAAAGAAAGAATATAGAAGGAAACGCAATTTTAATGAAAAAAGAATAAAATAGAAATGTCGAACATACATATTGCTTTAGGTCGGTGTTGTAGGCACTAAGACATTTTTATTTAGATTTAATTATTCGTGTTTATTTTGTGAATTTGTGAGTTTTCTTTTCTTGGTTTTCACGAGGGGAAAAGAATATTACAAAAGATTATCGTTCAGAGATGTTCTGATTACCCACAACTGTTCAGGGTTCTTTATTATGCAGGTTTAATTGAAGTCTTGTAAAGATTTTTTTTTTTTTTTGGAAAGGGAATTATGTAACAGGACGCATATATGCACGTAGCAAAATATCAGCAGGAGCTGTATGGTTGCTGGCGTGCGAGATTTTTGCAGCAGTAGTCGAATAACACATATGCAAATTAGGGCATGGCGTGGGTTTGGTGACAAGAAAAAGAAAAAAAAACATGTGATCGGAAGAAGAAAATGTGTAGTTGAAAGATGGATGTGTTAAGCTGGTATTTAGAAAAACGTAAGCCAGTGAAGACGGGTATGTGGTCTCACAGTCGCAGTAAAAGACTTTTAAAACTGGTGTCAAGACGGGGAGAAAGAAAAACAGTAATAAATATCTTGCATTACAAAAGAAAAACCGAATCGGATGTATTTTGTTCGGGGTTTTTTTTTTGTTGTTTTTTTGTTTTTTGGGGTTTTTTTTTCCTTTCGATGGTGCCTGATGGCGGAGGGTTCCAAGAAACGTTTGAACTGTAATGAACATAGTTTCAGTGTAACGGCCTCGTTACATATGCAGACTTTCTATTAAACTGTCTGTATCCGTTTGATATGCATTGCTTTAGCTCGATGTTGTAGGCACTGATGATTTCTATAAATTGTGGCAATTGAAAATGAGGTATTGTTCAGTGAAAGTTGGATTTTGGTTTGGGTTAGCAGCACATTTCTGAACGATAATCTTTGTAATATTCTTTTTCCCTCGTGCACTATATAGATCGACGGATAGAATTCACATGGTCTGGTAATGTTTGAACATCTTTCTGATGGAGCCACAGTAATATTTCAGAAACATCCAAATAAACTAAGATCAATTCAGAGATTTATATCAATAATGAGAATACACTACCAAATTTAACAAATAAAACCCAAGTCATGGAACGGAATATAGCATTTTCACAAAACGCACTCTGGAGCGCTACTGATAATTTGCTTTATGCCCCAGATGGTGACAGTACTACTGCCTAGTATTTTAGATAGTGTGAGGACCTGAATAACATTGACTCTGATGATTAGGCGAACTCTGAAAAGGTCAACTTATTGTGTCGAAAACTGGGATTCACAGAACACAACAAATTCGATGATTACATTTTACTACGGAAAACGTGTGATTTAACTTTCTTCTGAAACCGAGAAACTTTTAAAGGAGCTCTTCAGCCTGAAAGCGTTGTTATTTCAGAGAAGGTAGAAATGCCTGAATGCAAAAAATGATGACGAGGACTATTAAAATTTTGCCTCAATAGTCTACAAACATGGTGACGATTTTAAACTAGCTGAACTGAGTGCTGGTGATTTCAAAAGCCTGATATTTGTACAAGGATTAGTATTAGCAGAATACTTTGTAATTCGACGCAGAGTTTTAAGTAAATTATAAAATAACTAAAATGTTACACTACAAATTTAGACAGAAAACTGCCAACGAGTCATTATCGTTAAAAAGCATTCAAAGAACATCGAAGAATCCAGCGTCTTTTACAAAAGAAATATACATGAAAAGTCAAAACCCTATTCTCCAGAGAAAATAAAAAAGAAAAGACAATATTCCGCCCGCACACCGAACAGACAATGCACCTAAAATGAAAGTCCTGTATTAGGGCAAAAACTGCTCATACCGCACTAAAACTTACCTGAGAGTAAAGGACAAAATTAATATTTTTGGGTACGACACACGAGAACAAGCGAAAAAGACGATAAAAATATAGGTAAATATGTGCTGGTGAAAATATTAAATAAAAATGTAAAGGTTCGGTTAGATATGGAATCAAACTTATAAATCATAAATTTGCATGTAAAAGATTAATAAACGTATCATGATAACATTTTGTAAAACAGCCAGAAGGGTGAAAATAATGAAAATGGTCGAAAATTAATTTTAGAGGAGAAGAAATCACTAATAGTACATTTAACGGTATGACAAAGGAATTAATATACTTCGTGTATATTAACTGTATAGTAAACAGCGGAAATCTTTTTTGGACAGATTGGATACATAACTTCAATTTTTGATATTATAAATATTTTTTGTTAAAAAGTGGAAAATCTAACGACAGAGAAGGGAAATCTCATGTCAGAATTACAAGAAAGTTTTTCTATCGGCATTGTATCGAAACTTGGATTCAGTCAATGGGCAGCCCCTACCGTCAAAAAGAAGTTAAAAGAAATCTGTTTGCACCACTTCTCTATAGGTTTGAACTCAGTACTAAAAGACTAATATTACCCACTTTTTAGCCCTGAAGAAGTTTTTACTAAGTTAAATGGAGAATCTGAGTGACACATACCTTCAAATTTCTGTCGAGGAATATAGTTTGTAATTTGCTTTGTATTAAACCCCATAAGAAGTTATTCAAGTTCAAAAGGAAAGTTTTGGGAAGTAAAGGTAGCACCCGCCATTTTTTCAAGAAATTATGGATCCTATGTTGGGCAGCCTTGATTTTGTAATTGCATACCTGGATGAGATTATCATAATAAGTGAGACCAGACTACAACATCGAGAACATGTTCGCAGTTACATATTCCACCGATATTTACACAGGCTATTTTTTATGCTGTAGACCGACCATGAACTGCTATTGACCATCTTTGGGTCAAAAAAGGACTACCTGACTGGACTGCTAAGATGAGGCACTATTCTGCTGAATTATGAGCATATCGGATATGTGGACGGACTTTCACAGTTAGTTCCAAGACAGAGTGAACATTTTGAGAATTCCGTAATTGCTTCCTTATGTACCGAAAGTGGAATTAAAAAGCATGATGTGCAATACTATCAGAGAGCTTCCAGCCATGATGCATAAGGATGAGCAGTAAATACAGTTCATCTATGTTTGATAGCGCCCTACTACTATATACGAAAAGCATTACAAAAAAAGAATAAACAGAATGAAGAGCCTCATGCGTAATTACGTATATAATAAAGGAATCAAAAACATAGTCGACTCATGCAATGCTTTGACAACAAAGGCACCTCTAATCACTTTTAATCTATGGCCTAAAACAGACCAACCCTGGTCTAGGATATATATATATGAAGGATTGGTATTGCCTAAGTGGATAGCTATACAAAATAGACAGAATTGTTCAGATGTAAAAGACCTACTACAGAGGAAGTTATTAATTTCCTCTTTGAATTATTTACCCGATTTAGATTTGTCGACTGCTTTGTAAGTGACAACGGGGCACAACTTACGTCTACGAACTTCAAGAAGTTCTGTGAGACGTTCCAATGTAAACATGTCACGACTTCCCAGGTAAAATGGAGAGGCAGAACGCTTCGTCGACACTTAGAAACGAGCACTCGAAATGCAAGTGACATACCTATAGAAACGGTACTGCAACAGTTTTTACAAGTATGTAGGATCAAACCAGCGGAGACTATGTTCTAATGAAAAATAAGACCCGTATTTGAAATACTGTTGCCAAAGCAAACAAAATTGAGAAGGGATTCTATTGTGCCAGAGAAACGCTATGATTGAAGAAGAAAAAATTCTACAAAACCTTCTAAAACAACACATCTTTCTGGGAACCAGACACAATAGACAAAAGTATCAAAAATATGGTGTACATCATTCAAGGTCCTAAATTACAGCATAAAATACACCTTAACCAAATGAGAAAGCATCAGTTGGATGACCCCATATATACACCTCATGAAGAAGAAGCCATTAAGACTATATATGAAGCTTTCAACAAGTACAAAATATTCTTTCAACAAGTACAAAATATTCTTTCTACTTTAACCTGTATGAAACTTTCTTTATGGCCCTTTCCTAGGACCATAGCAATAAGTTTACTGCTAAAATTAAAAGGTATAATTAAGTGTTAACACTCCAAATTGTGTTTTGTGAAAATGAGGTATTATCTTTAACATTTTGGCATTTATTCGGAAATTCTTATGTTTTCCTGTTCTTGTTAAGTATAAAGAAACATTTTCACAAATATTTTTCATTTCACACAATTTTTTCTTTGTTCCATTTTTCATTTCATACAATTGTTTCTTTGATCCATTTTTCCTTGAAATTTCCTTGTTCCATTTTTCCTTGAAATTTCTCCTCAAACCGAAGCTTTGTTATTTGTATCTTTTTCTGATATTTCATTTTTTATTTGTTTTTCTTGGAATATCACTTCTTGTTCTTATTAGTGTTTGATGATAACACGACACTTTAAATTCACCCATTTTCATTCCTTAAAATATACTACCAACTTTTTTCTGTATTTTTACACGGTCGTTATTATCGGTGTTTTTGTAACAATTACAAGAGTTAATGAGTAAGTTCTCATACTTACATTTGTTGAAATGGTATGATTATTGAATAAATAATTTAGTCCTTACAATTTTAAATATCTAATCTTCGCATAAAGTTTGGTATAAAATCAGGAAGCTGAAATCAGAAGGGGCCTTAATAAATATAGAGCATGAATCTGGTTAAATACTTTGACATAACTGTCAATATTTTATTAGTGCTCACCAATATTCAAGATACATTAAAAAAGTAGATTTTCAAATATTAGTTAAATCCGTAACAAAAAGCAAAATTACTAAGTAAATTTGATCAGCCAAAGAAAAATAATTGACCTTCTAAATCGTTTTTGGTTGTTGGAAATTGCATTAGTACAAAGCTTGTTCATACAAAATGAAAGTGTTTTAATTGTAGTCGCGTGAGTCTCAAACGTATACACTGCAAAGTTAAAAATAAAGCCAAAGAAATATTAAAATTGCTAAAAATAACGGAATATTCGAAATTTTGTGTAAGCGAAAATATAGAATACAAATCTTCAGTTACTTCGTTTAACGTCTGTCGATAATAAATCTTCATGTGTGGAAAATGTTGGAATAACAACTTTTATGAGGACGAGAAACATAACTAAAAGTGCCACTGCTGAAGGGATAAAATTTAAAGGCAAGCTAATTGATAAGGCTACATTAAAATTAAAGACTTTAAAATTTAGAATGTTCGTAGTGTAAAAACTGTCTTGGCCACGGACGGGATGGATTAATTTCAGTTATGAAATATGGTTATGTTTTTCAAAATATTTAAACTGTTAATGCAGAAATAGAGAGACTAAGGAAAGAATTTTTTTTTAAAGATTGCTCTTGTGGATTTAAAAATGTAAAAGAATGACAGCTAAGTTTGAATTAATAGCAAATATTCAACAAGTTTTAAAAAGAAAAGAACTGCTGTATATGAGTCATAGGGATTAGACAGAATCCAAGAAATGAAAGTATTATCAAAAATAGAATACAGCGAGTGGCCTACAGCATATGTAAAAAATAAAGTAATCAGTGTTTGCGCAGATTTATCCACAGGATTAAACCATGCACTAAGTATCACCACTTCTCTGCCTCGTCTAGAAGAGATTTTCTCTAAACTCAACAAAGGAAAACTTTTTAAAAGGTTGATTACTTATCTACTAGTAGCTGTGAACGAAATGTTCTCGAAGCTACTTCATATAAATACCCATAATGATGTGTATAATTTGAAAAATGGCCATTTAGGGTTAAGGTTGCACCAATCACTTTTCAACAACTAATGGACACATTGGTTAATGGACTGGAATTTGAGGCAATCTACCTAAATGGCATTTTAGAAATCAGTTTATACATCGAGCAACAAAATTACATGTTCACAAAGTATTTATGGGAATCCAGGATTATGGACTTAAATTAAATGAGAAAAAGTATGTATTTTTTGTCTCTATGTGTTAGTTGGTTCCCTATAGACTCGGAAAAAGCTGCACCGATTTTTATTAAATTTCACACGAAGATACTTAATGCGTTTTAGAGTGTTCTTATGTAGGTTTTGTATTAGAATGCGTCTGATAAGTATCGAAAATCGATAATTGATAAAATCCGATTAAATAAGGAAGTCTTATTTTGACCACAGTTAACACTTTTATACACCATAGCATAGTAAGTGCATTTGAGAAATTTTATTACCGCACAAGTAGAAACGCCTAGCCTATAAAATCAACTGTAGATTCTTTTATAAGACAGGGGACGTTCCAAAATGAATATTCTTGTTTTTTTTTTGTTTTTTGAGAGAGCACAACTGAACCATGATACTTAACTATTTTAAAATTAACTTTAATTCAGGTTATTATGAAAAATGATTTCATAAAATCATGGGTTACTTCTTTGATAAGACAGAGGTGCGTTCGAGATGAATGTTTCTATTTAGAGTACAATTGAATCACGATACTTGATTTTTGCATTTTAAACTTTCGTAAAACCATTGCAAATAATTTTATGAAATTAACAGTAGATTCTCTACAGTGCAATATAGAGTACAGTGTATTGTGGACTAAGTTACCATGGGGAGGCATGTGAAACTTTCTTCCGGTACACTGCAGGGGGTCCTTAACTAGAGAAGGCAATTTGATTAAAAATTTCACCGATTTCGATGACAATAAAAGTATGGAAGGCTGGAACTTTTTTTGATCCTCATTCAATCCTGGACAACGTCGAGTTTCCTTGCTAGTATATATATATATATATATATATATATATATATATATATATATATATATATATATATATATAAAGAGAGAGAGAGAGGGGGGGAGATAGATGTGCAATGTAATGGGTCTGGTGTCACAAACAATTTATTTAATCGTTGTGTACTACAGTAATAAAAAAAGTCATGAGTTGCAATATTCTGTATTTTAATGTTTTTTTTCTATCGGCCGATATCATGCACACACACACACACACACACACACGCACACACACACACACACGCACACACACATACATGTGCACATACGCGGGATGAGAGTCATAATTTATTTCAATGCTGAACAATAAAGTGTATAGTTTTCCTTTGAGTTTAATGCACTATGCCATCTTCTCTACCCTATGATTTTATGCACTATTGGAAAGATTCTGTTTGGGATGCGATATATCTTTCTTTAGATAATCATAACACAGTACATTCACGTTAATACAAAGATTTATTTACAAAGGGTGTACAAGGTGAGAGTCTGTCTCTCTTGCTGTATTAGAACTCTCTGATTCCCGGAGGAGTATATCTATATTGTCTGTATAATATTGTACGGAGGGGTGCTAGGTCATTCCATTATAACACCTTCCCCAAAGCTAAATTCTTCCCTAGAATTTGGTTTTACCATTTAGTTCTTTTTGAGCTTGAACCAAAATATTCAGCTCTTTTCTTTTTTCTTTCACTTCTCTTTACAGTTTGCATTTGTGAATTCTTCGATTTTGGAGAGTGACTAGTTTTCGGAGTTACTGGTACTTCTCTTGGGATTTCCTTGTTGTTTGGGGTTCAATTTGGAAAGTGTCGTACAACGCTTCCATTCGTAGCTCTCGGTTTTCGAGCGTTTCCATGTATCTTGGTCTCAATTGGTTTATATATCTTTTATGGGAAAATGTGAGTCTTTTTATGATATAGACCACTCTCCTGATTCTTTTTGAGACTATTCCGTCTTCCCAAAAATTCTTTCCTGCCCGATAGCTTTTAAAGAAAACTTTATCACCGTCTTTATACGTCCTGTACTTTGTATTATCTTTAATAATTTTTTTTCTCTTTTTTTCTCGGAATTAATCGGTCGAACACAGAACGTACTTTCCTTGTAAAAATTATTTCAGCTGGTGATAAATATACATTAGTATAGTTTGGCGTTCTCCTATAAATTGTTAGGATTTTTTTATACTCTTTTCTTCAGTGTTGATGTTGCTACTCTTTTTTATGCTCTTTTGAAGGTATCAATAAACCTTTCTGCTTGCCCGTTAGACCGAGGGTTATAAGTTGATGTTGTGATATGTTCCATGACCAGTGACTTACAGTAGTCCTTAAATTCTGTCCTGTGAATATGGTACCATTGTCACCAACAATTATTTTAGTATTCCAAAACGACCAAATACCTCGTCTAACGCCTTTATAGTGTTTGCAGTTGTGGGATGTTTGTATTTATAAATTTCCAGCCATTTTGAAAATCTATCCATGATTACCAGGTAATAATATCCGTTCAGTGGTTCTGCGTAATCTACATGGAGGAGTGTCCAGGGTACATTTGTTTTAGGCCAAGGTTGCGTCTTTATGGGCGGAGCTTTCGTTGCTAGTTGGCAACCTTTGCAAAGTTTTACCATTTTTCTATGTCCTGGTCCATTTTGGGCCAGTATGTATATCCTCTCATTAGAGTTTTCATTATGGAGATTCCAGGAAGACCAATATGAATTTTTTTCAGAATTTTCATTTGTAACACTTGCGGTTTTACCACTCTATCTTCATATATTAGAGTTTTGTCACATATCGAAAACACTTTTAATCCTTTTTCTTCTTTTCATTTTGCCACACTTGTTAATGTATTCATCCATTTTCGCTGCTTTTTTTATTTCTTTCAGTGTTACATGTAGTTCTCTAATAATATTTATTAGTATGTCTGTTAGTTCATTTTCTTTTTTTTAGTGCTACTATAACCGTTTCTTGGAGCAATTCCGTTTTACTTGGAATCAATCTGGACAGACGATCTGCAGGCGAAATTTTATTAGATGGTAAGTTCTGCATTTTATTAGATAATAAGTGCTGCATTTTAAAATTGTAGTTGAGCAAAATAATGCTCCATCGCTGTAATCTCTTCGCGGTATGGGTAGGAACACCTTCTTATTTTTAACCAAAAATCGACAGTAATGGTTTATGGTCAGTTTGCAAAACAAATGATCATCCATTGATCAATCTATGAAACTTTTTCATAGCGCACACAATTTCCAGACCTTCTTTCTCAATCTGATTAATTTCGTTCTGCGGGAAATAAAAACTCTTGAGGCGTGGGCAATTGATTTAGTAGATCAATCTTCTAATCTATGTAGAAGCACAGCTCCTAAACCATATTTGCTCGCATTTGTTGCTACAATTAACTCCTTTTTCAGATCGTAATGTGCCAAAGCAAGATCAAATAACAAACGTTTTCATTTTTTGTGCCATTTTTATTCTTCAATAATTTATTTAATGGTTCTCTTAATTCATGCATATTTGGGATAGAAGGATTATAGTAGTTCGCTGGACCAAGAATTGCTATAATTTCACTGCATTGTCTGGTCTAGGCATGTCTTTAATTGCTTCTGTCCTATTTGGGTTAGGTTTTCTACCTTCTCGATCAATTATTTGTCCTAAATATTCAATTTTGTCCATACCAAATTCACATTTTTCAGGAGCCACTTGGAATCCGTAGTTTGCAATTCTCTTGAATACCTTACGAATATGGATTTTATGTTCTTCAACATTCTTGCTTCTTATTAGAATGTCGTCTAAGTAAACCATTGCAAAATCTAGGCCTGCTAACATGGTATCCATAATTTGTTGGAATAAATTTGAGGCTACTTTCAACTCAAAAGTCAACCGTTTTAGGGCAAATAATCCTTTATGGGTATTTATTGTCAGGTATTTTTAACAATCTTCCTGGACTTTAAACTGCAAATGTGCCTCTGATAAATCAACTTTTGAGAAAAAATTTTCCCCATTCAACTTAGAAAAAAGTTTCTCGGGTGTAGGAAGCGGATAGTTATGATCCTTTAAGCAATCATTTAGTTCAGTTGATAAATCCGCAAATACCTTGATCTGTTTATTTTATTTTATTTTATTTTTGTTTTTTGTTTTTTTTTGCATATACCGTGGGTGATGCCCACTCAGAGTGGTCCACTTTTTCAGTTACTCCATTTTCTTCGAGTCTCTAGTTCTTCATCTATTGTTTCGCGTGAAGAGAATGGGATCTTTTTTTAGGTCTGAACACCGGTTTAGCTTTGTCCTTCAGTTCAAATTTCACTTCAAGCTCAGTGCAACAAGCCAGTCTCTCAGAAAATGCATTTTAAAAATTCTTTTTTTTTAATCCTTAATAAAAATTTTCAGCTAGTTTGGAATTTTCTACCTGACACATTTACTTTTCTACACAACTAGTGTATGGGTTTCTCCCATAAATTGAATAGTATCATCAAATCGATACTAAATAAATTAGAATTTTTTTTCCTGGTATGACATAAATTTTGGTCTTTATTGTATTTTTATTCAATGTCACATTTGAATAAAATTCACCTTTGAATTTTAGTCTATTTTCAGAAACACCTCTGACATTTTTTCCGTATTTTGTAACTTTGGATATCCAATTTTCTTCCAAGTTACTTCATCAATTAGAGATATATCACTTCTGGTATCCAGAAGACAGTTTACTTTCCAGCTATTAATTTTCTTTTCTTACAATTCCAGGACTCTTTCTTTAGATCTGATTGTATGTATTCTTCCAAGCTTACGGTTTTTTCGTCTTTTTTCTTTTTGCACACCGTTGATTTGTGACCTTATGTCCGCACACATGACATATTTTATTTTTAAAGTAACACTCTTTTATTAAGTGATTTTTTTCCCTCCACATATTTTTCATAGTGAACACGTTGTTTAACCCTTTGTACTATGGCAATATTATTTCATCAATACTCGTATTGTTCTGTTTTAAATTCAACAGCTTTTGATACTCTTCCGTAACTTTTTGTAAAGTTATCTCAATGTCTAGATTCATGATTGATAATATCCTTGAACGAATCTCTTTATCTTTAGCGGCTGTTAAACCCTGAACAAATATTAAACAATTAAACAAATCTTCTTTGAGGTCTTTTATCCTGAATAATTCACATAGGGCATTTATTTTTCCTGCATAAGCAATAAAATCCTCCTCGTTTTTTTCACAATATTTAGACACTTATAACGCGTATAAAATAAGCTGTCCCACTCCCCAAATATTCTCGATAATATATCTGTCGTTTCCTTAAAAGAATATCCTCAGGTTTCTTTGAGAGAATGAAATTTGTATACTTAGTATTTTCCTGAGTACCAAGTTTCTGTAACAGCAGAATAATTTTTTCATCGTTAGACCACAACTGACATCTTTTAGAAAAAAATATTTTCATATCTTCTAAAATACGCTTGAAAAGTCAGACCATTTGTTGGTTTATACAAAAATTCTGATAGAGAGTTTGCAATTCCTTCGGGTGTAAACTCTGAACAAATCATTTTCTACATGTCTTATTAATATAGTTTGTAATAATTCACTTTGTTTTAATTGTTGTTCTTGTAAATATTCCATTACCTTTTGTTGCATTTGGGGGGCTAACTATATGATTTTTGTGAGTTCAGTTATTTACTCCATATTAAACTTTTAAGCCGAGAATAAAACAGAAAAAAAATTAATTGTACAAAAAAATTGCTAAACAAATTCAATGAATTTGTTTAAAAAGGCACATATTATTTCGTAAAAATTTAGAAAAACTTTTGAGAAGAAAATACGACCGACCGCCGATACGCACACAGCAGCATGAGAACATGTCCCATTTTATTTTTATTTTCTTATAAGAAGAAAATAAGTTTGAAATGGATTAGCAATAGAACAAATATTTTTCTATCGCTTATTTGTTCAGTATGAAACTAAACTGAATTACGGATTTTTTTTCCTTTTGAAAAAAAGTTACTTTTGTGTGTCTTAGTTTTCTATTATCTTTTTGTGTCGTATTCTTTTAAAAAATTTTCTTTTGCAGGTGGTTGAATTATTTTATCAGTTATGTCTTTTCCCGATTTCGTTCAGACTCAATGGTTATTTTTTCCTTCAACCATGTGCGTTCTTCAATTCAGTTTCACTTCTTTTTTCCTTTTGAGTTCTTCTTAGAAAGAATTTTTTCTTTCTTTAGATAATCATTACACAGGACATCCACTTGGGGTTAATACAAAGGCTTATTTACAAAGGGGATACAAGGCGAGACTCTGTCTCTCTTGGTGTCTTAGAACTCTCTGATTCCCGGAGGAGTATATTTACATTGTCTGTATATTCTTGTACGGAGAGTTACTAGGTCATTCTATTATAACAGGATGTCTCTCAGCTCCTTCATTACGGCCTGCTTGATTGACTTGGTGTCATTCAAACTGGTTCTTTTGTTGAGCTTGGGCCAAATTAAAAGTCGTAAGGTGGATAGAGAGTTGTTCTAGTATTCTTATTCAATTTAATTACTCGTAGTGACTGCAGTTTACAAGTGCTTTTCTATTGCAATTTTTCAACGCAACACTTTAAGTCCCCTCTCGGTCTTCAAAATTCAACAGGACATCTGGTGAAACTTCCTGATGCTCTGATTATAGACTTTTTAAAAAAAAAAAAAGTATGCTTGCAAAAGATTTTCATGAACTTAAAATTTACATATTCATATTTGGTCAAATGTTTAAATTGTGTATATATTGAATAAATTTTCTCTTCATTTCATAAACTTTCCCATTCTTGTTGCCATGTTTTTATGCATTGTTGAAAATATTATTTAGAGGTGGCTATCAATTCTGGCATTGCAGTCCTCTTCATAATGTTCGTTTCATCATAACATCTTCTATTGCTTTGCAATGAAGAAAATTGTCACACAAAGTTAAATCAGGTGAATGAGGATGTTCCTATTTACTTGCCTCCCCACGAGGGCAGAGTTAGACACAAGATTGGTTTTTAATGTGAGGAAAATCCAGCTCCTCACAAAGGGGAACTCTGGATGTGAAACAAAAATTAAAATTGCCTCAATCTAAAAGGATTTCTTCTCCACTGATCGAGGTCAGAAAAGGTGAAGTGTAGTATTCGAACAGATACTGCACTTTGTTCCTAGTCAAAAGGCCAAGGATGTTATTTAAGTATGATGATTTTTTTTATTCCTTCTTTTTATTTTATTTCTAAATGACCCGAAGAAACGAAGGCATAAACAAAAATACATAGAACTGATGCAATGGTTGCAGAAAGATAAGATTACACTTCTAACGTGTATGCAATATGATTATTATGCAAGCTGGTTAGGGTTAGGGTTGAGGACATGTGTTGCATGGACAGAAATGATATAAGAAGCATATAATAGATGTATAATGTGAGTTTAAAAAGCAGACAGATCTGATGACCTTAGTGGGAAATTAAATCTGGACATTATAGAAAGAAATCAGAACAGGAGACTTTGATGGTATAGCCATGTTTAAAGAATGGGTAAGAATTCTTGGGTTATACGGTACAAATTAAGATTGTCCAGTTCACATGTGAAGGCGGAGCAACGCATACTACCATGTATGATTGACGTTAAACGAGGAATGAAATGATGACAGTGACCCTCAAGATATCATGTTAGATGATAGCACAATCTACTTATTACTCTTTGGCCCTTAACTCACGCAGCACCCACAGTCCCATTACTTTTCAGACTGGTCTCACATATGTGTCAATATGTCATGAAATGCTAAACCAAGATGCATGCTTCTCATAAACATTGTTGGTTTATTATGTTGCATTCATACATGTAACTACATGTTTATTATGTTGTATTCATACATATAACTACATGTTTATTATGTTGCATTCATACATGTAACTTTCAAACGTCAATATTTCAAAATTACCTTCCCAAACAAAATGTCTGGATAAAAATTAATTTGTTATTAGCGTTGCTCGAGTATTGATTTGTCATCATCTGCATTGAAATACTAGTGGCTTTTTAGGATTTGGTAAGGAGTGTGCGTGAGATGAGGGGGGGGGGGGTATGATAAAAAAAAGGAAACATGAAAATAGTTATGATCCAACTGTTTCGCGAGCATACACCCCATCCCCTTTATCTTTAATCTTCGTCTACTACCAACCCACCTTCTTTCGGTAGCAGTCATATTTTTTTCTAAACCCCATTTCTTCTTTTTCGTCTTCCCATTCCCTGTTCTTTGAGAGATTTCATTCCACTACAGAACGTCCTGTCAGTCGGTTCACATCCAAACGCGCTTGGAAACTAATCTAAACGAAAATCTTGTAGTAAACTTTTGCGCATTCTCGTAAAACATTCTTTTCATTTGTAAAACGAGAAGAAGAAAAAAAACGACTTACCATTTTTTTTTTTTTTTTTACCTGGACTTTTTATTTTATGTTGCGTTTTTTATTCACTTGTTTTTAAAACTTTGCTTCATCTTAAAAACCAAGGAATTAAACAACTGAAATCTTCTTTCCCAGGTTTACCAAAACATTCTGACACAACAAAAAGTTGAGAATCACAAACAAGTAAGTCACACATTTCTTTTTTTTAATATATTTTTTATTCCTTTTTATAAAACTGACAATCAAAAATGAATATATTTTTCAAAAGTTCATTTATTCAGAATTTTTTAAATTCATTTTGTTCAAAAATATGGATATTTTAAAAAGTTTTTTTTATTCATATTTTTTTAAATATATTTTTAAGTTTCGCAATTTTTGAGATGAGGATTAATAATTTGGATTTTTTTATTATTTTTCTCATCTTGCACGTTATTATTGTCACAACTTTTCGGCTGACGTAATCTCCGACCTTCTTCAGGTATATATTTTTTAACTGTATGGCATTTAGCACTGAATCCTTTATTTAATCCACAGAGTAGATTGTTTTCGTTCGTAGGCCATTAACCAGGTAGAAATGTTAATTTGTATGTTTTTCTTAATCAATTTTCTCTGGTATTTGTTGGTAGAGGATGATAAATTGTTATTTATATGAGTGTACAACTTCCGCAAAAAAATATATGATTTGTTAGTGTTTACACTGATATTCATATTCATTTCTCAATCGGTGAAATGAAAAAAAAAATGAGGAAAATCGAAATCGGTTCAAACTGGAAAGTTAAAGAAATCAGAAGAAAAATAAAGAAAACATCTTATTATAGAAATAACATGTATAAAATACATCCTCCCCTCATGGGTTTCTAAATAATAATGTAATATTTCAGCACGGTCCGTATTCTACATAAGTACCGCCGGTGTTGTCCCTCATATTAAATATAATTGTTATTACATATCTGCGTACAATATTGATGCTTCGCACGTAGTGAAATGCGATGATTTTTTATTATTGTTTCCAAATTAATGAGCATTCGAGCGTAGTTGCACAAACACTGTTACATTTCTATTGGTTTTTATCTTTTCGTGCTTTTTTTAATGATTTTTATATGGAATGAACATCTACGTTGACCAATAATATGGGAACACTCTCACATATGGATGGCTTCTATTAACTAAGTTTTTCCCAAGGTTTAAAAAAGTATGTAGTTGCTTGTTTTTATTGTTGTTTGACTTCTTCTTCATGCATTCTGTCTCCATGGCATTTCATATATATATATATATATATATATATATATATATATATATATATATATATATATATATATATATATATATATATATATATATATTCTCTGAAAGTGCAAACCCTTTTTACTAAGCTTAAAGACGTGATAATTTTTTAAAAGTAACTTTACTGTATATATATATATATATTAAAATCATTTCACTATGAAAACGTATATATATATATATATATATATATATATATATATATATATATATATATATATATATATATATATATATATATATATATATCCAGGTACGTGTTGAATAATATACATGCTTGTGATGATATCCTTTGTTGTTGAGGATGCATTATTCCAATCTTCCGCCTCATGGTCAGTTTTCTTACCTTTGATTGTTAATGAAAGAGAAGCGAGAATGATAGACAACGTACAAAGAGAGGGGATGCGGTGCAGCAGCGGATCAAACGACATGCAGTGCGAGAAGGTGAGATTAATAGGCAGAAACTTAGCAAGATATGCGTAACTGCATAGGTAAATTGCAAATGACGGCTAACAATTAAAATTGATTTTTATTCAAGAAAATCGAATATTTTAACATATAGATAAGTAGAAAGTTTAAGAAAATCGAATATTTTAACATATAGATAAGTAGAAAGTTTAAGAGAATCGAACGTTACTTTAGTAGTAGTAGAAATTTATTTGTAATATTGCTTCAGATATGAGCACTTGACAGCCAAACAACGTCGCAGCTCGCAAGAGCCATGACAGCCAACAAACCGGAAGTCCAAGACTCGAGTTTTGCCGTTATTTGGACTCATCAGTTAAACATATCCGAACTCGGAATTCAAAACTCGAGCCTCTTGTATGCGAAGCGAGTACTCTGCCACCTGAGCAAATGCGCCACGCACAAGAAAGTCT
Source organism: Euprymna scolopes (assembly GCF_053919585.1). Taxonomy (NCBI): domain Eukaryota; kingdom Metazoa; phylum Mollusca; class Cephalopoda; order Sepiida; family Sepiolidae; genus Euprymna; species Euprymna scolopes. The sequence continues at coordinate 33,863,343 of NC_136518.1, read as the reverse complement.
ACTAACTAACACAGATCAAGCAAACCGCGGCGAAATCTGACTAGTCTTCAGAGGTTCTGAAAACAGGTGAGCCTATCTTTTGCAAATTTCTCACAAAGGTAATTTATATGTCTGGCAGTGCTCTTAGATATGTTTTTACAGAAAGTCATCTGATAAGTATTGAAAATCGAAAAAATCCGATCCCAAAAATAGTATTTCTTTCTTGTAAATAAAAAGAATTTTTATTGAGGAATATTTTACGTTACATCGGCAAAGAAGATAATAAAATCTTAGCAAATCATTTTTTGTTCAAACCCAGGTATATCTCACCATTTAATTTTGATTTTTTCTTGTTAATGAGTTCAATTTAAAATAAAAACGAGATACTATTTAAAATCGCCGCAAATCATTTCCTCGTTTGCAGACGTGATATTGTAAACGGACGGAATTTGATGAACGATATTATCGTTATAATTTTGTTATTTTTAACAAAATTTTTGCAAATTAGTCTACTGTGCAAATTATTCCTCATAATATATAATAATCAAAAGAGGATTGATTCTATAATAATAATATAATACTTCAAAATGTCATGTTTAAGCGTTCTGTACGACCGGGCAATGCCCGGCGTTTAGCTAGTTCAAAAATAAATATCGCTAAACAATATTGTAGAAGAAACAAGTGATGTCAATAGTTCATTGTTTTAACGTTTGTGATTGAATGAGGGTCATCATTATGTATTGTTTCATTATTTTATGCTCATAAAACTATATTACGTTCTTTTCTTTTACTACCCCCCCCCATCTCATTATGCTCTCTAATATAATCGCAGGAAACTGAAATGTTGGAAAACTTTCTGAATTAATGACTTATACAAATGATTTATATTTCATTAAAATTGAATTAATGACTTATACAAATGATTTATATTTCATTAAAATTGAATTAATGACTTATACAAATGATTTATATTTCATTAAAATTGAATTAATGACTTATACAAATGATTTATATTTCATTAAAATTGAATTAATGACTTATACAAATGATTTATATTTCATTAAAATTGAATTAATGACTTATACAAATGATTTATATTTCATTAAAATTGAATATATGTATTTGAAGTTTTAAATGAGTTCTGCCCCCATGGATTGCTTAGAGGTAATGGATTGCACAGACATATTTGGCACATAGAGGATAATATAGATTCGAGACCACTTCCATTAGCTTCCTCAGAGAATTGAAACATCTAGTTATCAAAATATGATATTTTTCAAGTTTCAAAGTTGGTTTGGTTCAAATAACTCCTTTAAGTTAAGAGGCCACTTCCATTGTCTTCACCAGAAAATTTTATACATATGATTAAAATTTCATAAAAATGGGATATCTTCTGAAGATTCAAAGGAGATATACCCATTACGAATGTTCCTAGTGATTAGAAAACACTTCCATTGTCTTCCCTGGTAAATTTGATACAAGAATACACTTTTTTCTATGGGGATTCATGAGGATGTATCGATCAGCTAGTTACTAGCAATTAGCGACCTCATCAGGTGATACAGCTTATATGAAAGCAAAGTTTGTTATGAAAATACAATAATGTCTTCAGCATCATAGGGAATTCTTTTCAGGCGGTTCTGTCGCATGTTGTTAAAAATAAGAATAAGGACTAAAATGTAAAGAAGACAAAATTGGGTGTGGATTATGGTCTGTATTGAAATATAGGAATAAACAGAGAAAGATGAGGGCTTTAGAAACTAGAGATAAAAGTAATAAAAGATTAGCAAGGAAGATATATGTATATGCTTGTGATAGCCACCAACATAGTAAACACCTAAAACATTAAACATTCTATTGTGTATTGTGTCAATTAGCAGAAGCATGTCAAGTTAACAATTTTTGGGGAATATCTATGTGAAAAGGACTATAAAATTAATCGCCATTACTCTGTTATAAAAATACATTTGAATTAACTTGAATTTGTTTTGACCATGCCTACTTACATACCCCCACCCGCTACCTCAACACCATCTCTATATACATTTAACCCCACCCCCTTTTCCTCTTTATTCAGTACAGACCATAATCCACATTCCTCTTCTGTCTTCTTTACATGCACCTAGATTTTTTCCTTATTCCTATTTTTAACAGCATCTGACAATCTCCTGATAATAATTCCTTATGATGCTGAAGATCTGATATTTTCATTACAAACTTTGCTTTCATATAAGCTATATCATCTGATGAGGTTTCTAGTTGCTAGTAACTAGCTGACATGCTCATGAATGTGTAGCGAGATATTATTGCTTATATAAAAATAAATAGAACGTATACCTGGCCCTATATCGGTATTGAGCACTCTTGTATTAGCCTCGTTAAACTACGTTGGTTACTTTACCGCTGGAAAATATTAACCTTGGATTTTATATATATGTGTGGGGGGGGGTGAAGAATGTGTCAGAAATGGCTGGAAAACCATTGTACTTCCTATCAAAGTCAACCTCCGCGTTCTTGAATAATTTTGGTCTTTCTCTGTTAGACAAGAAAAATTACATAAAGAAAATAAAAAATAAGGCTGACGGCAATCCAACAAAGTCTGGTGATATCATGAGGTACTGCTGGGGCGCTCTGGCCTAGTGGAAATGATGCTTCAGAGCCAGGAACCATGCCTAAACCCAGAGGAATGAAGACTTTGTTGGTAGCAACAGTTATTCTATAAACATTTTTATATATATATATATATATATATATATATATATATATATATATATGTGTGTGTGTGTGTGTGTGTATATATGTATATATATATATATATATATGTGTGTGTGTATATATGTATATATATATATATATATATATATATATATGTATATATATATATATATATATATATGTATATGTATATATATATATATATATATATATATATATATATATACGTGTGAAGGGTGTGTAGATGAAATGGTGATTACTCTATTGAATGCTTGAAGAATTTGTTCGAAAAAATGTGACATTTTTTTTCCTGTTATTCTAAACTGAACGGATATTCTAAACATGATGAAATTTTTTTAGCAAACCAAGATAATAATCTGAAATCTTTTTTAATGATTTTCGTAATATTTTTTTTATTTTTTCAATTATTTTTTCGTTTTTAGCAAATTATTTTAGTAAGAATTTTAAAAGTTAAATTTATTATGATATTATTAATTTAACCCAATTATTATAAAACTATAACTAATTTTTGTTAAATAATGTTTAATTTCTAATTTATAAATTTATTACATTAGAAAAAAAATGGTCGAAATACATTGAGAAATATAGAAATGCAGACGCACAAACAATATGATGTAAAATCAATAAAAAAAATAACTAATGAATGTTTGTTCATCCCTTATGAGAATCGAACCCATGACCTCTGTTATAGAAACGAAAGTAGACAACTTTTTCAAGTGAAAACGGGGATGTTGAAAAAATATAAATTATATTTCAGTTATTGAAGTCATAGATCAAATGGCTAACTAGGGTATCAGCTTGCCAGCCCCTATATCTAATAAAATCTAATAAAGAAACAAGCACAGACAATTGTAACATTTTTTTAATAACTGACAGTTACATAGTTTCAGTTTTCATGATTCCATGTGGTGATTCTTTGAGTTTCACATCTGTAGCATTTTTTATATGTCCGGCTTGCGCCTGTATCTCAAGTGTCTTAGTCTCTGCATTCAAGGGTTTTCCTTAATATTTCATTAGTTTTCATTATTGTTATCTGTTGTATCTTCTCAGCCATCCCTGTGATTCCAATCTCTCCCATTCTTTTCCAAAGTTGTTTTGGTATTGTTCCTAGTGCTATTATTGGTGTTATCTTGACTTTCTTCATCTTCCAGATCCCTTTGAATTCTCTGGCCAGTCCTGTGTATTTGCTCTGCTTTTTGTCTCCTTGATATTCACTCTGTGGTCTGCTGGATGGCAAAATCAAAGATCTACAGGACTTTTCCTTATTGTTAACTATTATAATTATTATTAAATAGTATTATTATTGTTAACTATTATAACACCTGGACTTCTTGTTTGGATAAGTTTACCTGTTTGTATATCCATGTCCCATACGATTCTGTCACTTTCATTTTCAAATACAGCTGCCGATTTGAACTTGTACCATTTATCTGGATGTTCAAGATGCAATTGTTTGCATAGTTCCCAGTGCATTGCCTTCTCCACTTTATCATGTCTATTTTTATATTTTTTTGGACTAGTTTGCTGCCTTCATTTATTATGTGGTTTATTGTTTAGTCTCTTTGCCAACAGAGTCTGCACTTACTGTTGTCAATACTTGCTTTGGTCCTTGTTTAATCCAATCATTATCATGTGCGGATCTTATTAGTGATTCAGTTTTTGTTCAGGTTTCCTTTTTGTAGCCATGTCCAAGTGTTTTCGTTAGTCTCATGTTTTGTCATCCTTATGAATCCTCCGTGTAGCTGTTTCGCTTCCCATTTTTCTTTTCTCGTCTTATTCCTCTCTTTTTCTGTTTTGTTTATTTTTTCTTGATGCGGTAACTATTCTGTCGGTGTTCTGCATTACATATTTTTTAAATTCTTTATTTTTATGTGTCATTTACACAGTACAAACCAGTCCTTTTCCTCCGTCTTTCCTTTTCACATAGAGCCGGTCAGCATCAAACTTTGAGTCTAGTACATTGTGCATAGTCATGAGTTTCCTAGTTTTCTGGTCGAGATGCCTCAGTTCTTCTTTGGTCCAATCTATAAACGGTCCGGAGTATCTTAATAATGACACTGCCCATGTGTTTATACATTTTATTAGGTTTCTACCATATAGTTTAATTTCAAGGAGTATTCTTGTTCTTCTCAGGTATTCTTTTCCAATTGTTGTCATTATTATTATAATTATTAGTGTTGTCAATATTTAATATTATTATTTATTATATATTATTATTTTCATAAGCTGAGTTGATCAATATTTGTTTCTCTAAGGTTTTTACCTAAATATTTTCCTCACACAAAATACATAGTAAAATATTCCTCAGTTTTGGGATTTAGTCATGTTTGAACAAATTCAAATTTAATTTTTCTAATCAACCATAATTTTCAATTAACTCACCAAATGACAAATCTCTTACTGAGCCATCACTCTCATCTTCTCTCACTGTTGTTTAACCTCCTCCCCAATCTTATTTCATACAGTATCACTTTCCTTTCCCTTTTGATACGTTTTCTCTCTTTGTTTATTAAAAGCGGTAATAAAAAGGAAAGCATAGATTAAAATAGTTCATAATTTACAAAAGGAAATATCGCCGTAGTATTAATACTATTTAACATGTGGCTAAAGAATGAATGAAAGAGAAAAAGAGGGTGAATATAGTGAGTAGAAAGTGATAGATTTTACACTTTATCTTTTTATTTTTATATTTAACTGACTTTTTAAGCTCACTTTTCCTGATTCAAAGAATCTAACACAAGCTCAATGGGTGACTCAGTGTGTCACACCTTTTTGATTGAGAACATAAATAGTATAGCTGCCCCTACCAATTTACTTTAATGCATTTGAACAATGAAAATATGTGAATAACCAATAACTAGATATCTTGTCTAAATTCACCAGTCATCATTATCATCATCAGCAGCAGCATTATCATCAGCAGCATGATAAGATTCAGTTTAATTTATGTTTTACATACACTTATGTGTTGGACACATTCCATAAATAAATACACACATAGTATAAATGTATAATAGACATGCACAATGACACATTTATTGTATACATACACACGCTCACATGCTCATATTGAATGGAGTTTAAATACCTACTAAATACTGTAAAGATAATTCCTCCTACAAGTAAATTCCGACCAAATATTCAAAATCCAAATGAGATCACTTCAGCTTGGCTACTCACTGGCCCATATGGAGAATGGTGCACTTTCTTTGAGTAATAATACTTAGCTGGGTTCTTCACCAGATGAATTCTATTCCTGGAATCGCAAGACAAAGAAAATACCACAAGAAACATAATTCAATGATCATATATATTTTTCTTAGTGATGGTCACAAAGTATGTGTTCAATTTAGTACAACGTTATAATTAAAAAATGATCCCCAACAATAAAAGTCATGAATTTTTTTTTTTTTTCAATTTTATTTTGTGACAATATTTTTCTCGGTGATGGTCACAAATTATGTGTTCAATTTAGTAGAACGTTATAATTGAAAACTGATCCCCGACAATAAAAGTAATAATTTTTATTTTTCAATTTTATTTTTTGGAATCTGAAAGGTAAGTTTTTAACCGATGAAATTACCGTAAAAAAAATGTAAATTGTGGAATTTTGAGGGGGGGGGGGGGATTTCATAAACATCTGCCAAATTTCTTTATAAAATAAAGCCCCCTATGTAATGTGATCGACCTGAGGGAGCGATTTGCCCTTCATTGGGAGCATCAGACTTCCCAGCGACTTGAGGAAGACCGGATAACTATGCTGAGATAGCTTTAATAGATCCCAGGCAATGACGGATATCCCAAGACATGAATTGAAATATATAGATATATATTGCTTTATTGTTTGAAAATCAGACATATATTGTTATTTGAAAAATAGACAACAGGAAATCTGAGAATGTTAGAATAATTGATTATACTTGTCGAACTAAAGAATCCTTCAGACTATGGCTGTCTGAATGATGGGATGTGACCTTTGAGGTCATGGGAATTAAATGTTGATTTTGGTCCCCAGATTTCAAAACTCTCAAGCTGCACACATGCAATCCGCATCTGCGTGTTGTAATTCGATTGGCTTAAAAGACTTTCCACTCAGATGCCCCCACCACCACTATATAATGTTAACCCGCTCGAAAATTAAGCAGATTCCCATTTGACTCCAAGGGGCACAGATTGCGTGGAATCTCGCTGTTCCCAAATGACTGATCAAGCCTCCTACTCTTATCTGTTTGAGTGCCGTCTGCAAAGACTAAAAATTTGAGACTTGTAAAACTTGCTAAGAACTAAAATATATTGAAAAAGTCTGTAATATCTTTTGTGAAATTAACCTTCAGTAGAATAGAACGTCTGTTGTCTTTCTTGCCCGCATGAGTTTTGTAATTCGTTTTCAGCATACCAGGAATCTGATGTGACCGCCTCTCGGAGATTTAGTCGACACAAGCTGAAGTTTTTCCAAAGGTCAGAGGGGTGACCTTACAGACAGAGAGGTTGGGCCACACTACATCAAAGTGGCACTGAGCCTAGATTGGGGTGATTAGGCAAAAAAAAAAATATGTTGCATTTTTGAAATCATAAAAACTATTTCTTTTTATATAAAACACATTTTCATGCTCTAAGCATGAGTTATGCCCAAATAAAGTATCATTTTCATTACTTTTCATTCAGTTTGTATTTGCCTATATTTACGCCAGTTTTTTTTTACTTTCTTTGTCTGTCAAATAATTTCTGCTGCTAAAGTACAAATTTCCCCTTTATTGCATTGCCTATGAATATACTTATTTGCTATATATTGTTTTTTTTTTTTTTTGTTTAGTTCTTGTTTCAGGACTCATTTTCCACACTACTCAGACATTAACTTTTTTTAGGTACGTTTTTACCTTAGCACCAGCTACACTATTTCCTTTAAACTGACGACTTCTATAGTTTTATACTATGCTGAATAAAGCAATATATTTTAACTTTGATGGAGGCAAGTAGTTTTTGAGACATAATAACATGTATTATGCACTGTAATTCACTGTACTTCTTATCGCACGGCACTGCCACCCATCCCCAACGTTTTTTTATGGTTTATAGTCTTTGCAGGTGGTTATGCTGACAACATATAATATCAAGGTTGAACTGTGGACAAATACTTTGACAGTCCCCCCACTCATAAAATCGGATGTCTATTCCAAAAGCTGTTCCCACCATGGTGCTGTTGATCGTATCTATTACATACGTTAGCATGAGGAGATTAGGGGTGTCTATTCCGAAACTCGTTTTTAACATTAGGACGTTGGGGAGTAGCCACTAACAACAAACTTAGTTTAATTTTTTACAAAGATGGAGCATGCTTTCACCGGGCAACGCCGGTTAATGGGTCCTGCTAGTATAGATATATATATATATATAGTAAGCTATAAAATATACATGGCCATTAAGCTACACTGAATATTCCGTGTTTGATCCACTCTAAGACTCTTCAGGCTTATGCACTAATTTTGTGGTTGTCTGTCATTTTTATATACGCACCTTCTATTGAGATTTTGGTTAGCCAATCAGCGTTCTAGTATCCACCGCGCCCTTCCTATCAGCCAATGAACATGCACCTACTGGACAAAGGCCTATTTGACCACTGGTTGACCTGTTCCTTTGTGTGTGCTCTATTTAGCCTGGATATCTAGTTTCTTGCCCTGTTTTAAATCTAGGTTAGGGTTTTTTGGGGGTGTTTTTATGTTAGTTTATATATATATGTACAAACTATTAAAATAAGATCATCTTTACAAAATGTGATTAAAACGATATTATCTTAACAATATCTGGTTAAAACTATATTATCTTATGAAAATGTTATTAAAATAACAAAATTTGATTAAAATAACATTATCTTCATAAAATTTGTCACAACAATATTATTTTAACAAAATTTGATTCAAACAACATCATCTTGACAAAATTTGATGTAATACTTAAATCACAAAGTTCTCTCTGATTCTGTCTCCTCTGATCTTGAGTGTGTGGTACAGTGGAGGAAGAGGTGGCTGGTTACTTTTAATGCATCTAAAACCAAGCTTCTATCCTTACATCATCAACGCTCTGATCCCCATCTGGCATCAATTGAAATCGATGCCTCTCGTCTAGGGGAGGCTCAATGTTTTGATAAGCTTCTGGGATTGACCTTTACTCCTGACCTGAAATGGAACAGGTACATCAAGTCTGTTGCCAAGGTTGCTGGAAAAATGATAGGATCCTTCTAGCGCTCCAGAAGATATCTCACTGCTGATGCAATTCTCTATCTATATACGTCCAAGGATGGAGTACTGCTGCCACATCTGGGCAAGAGCTGCTAAAAACAGCCTATTCTGCCTTGACAGAGTACAAAATAAACTTCGTGGACTAGTGGAGGACGCCCTTTTCTCTTCCCTGCAACCTCTCTCCCACAAAAGAGACGTTGCGAGCCTGTCTTTGTTTTATCGTTATTTCCATGGCAAGTACTCGTCCGAGCTCCAATCTCTGGTCCCCCCCCCTCGCCAATCTTTCACGAAAAACACCTGTCTAGCTGAAACAACTGTCAGTGACTTTCCCCACTCTTTATCTGTGCCTAAATAAAAACGTAGATTCCATGAACAAAGCTTCTTTCTTAGAAGTGCACGCCTATGGAACTCTCTTCCATTTCCTGTTTCCCACCTGACTACAACCTGGATGTCTTCAAGTCCAACATAAACAAGTTCCTGATAAACAGCCCTCTTAAGTAAGACACTTTATCAGATCTTCATTACTAACGATTACTACAATATTATCTCATTGACTACTGTACACGCAATAACCCTTATCCCCGAGTGGCTCCCGAACCTCGATAAGTTGTGACTCACATGTAAAAAAAAAAAAAAAAAAACAATATTCTCTTGACAAAATTTGATGAAAACAACATTATCCTTACAAAATTTTATCAAAACAACATTATCTCAACAAAATTTTATCAAAACAACATTATCTCAACAAAATTTTATCAAAACAACATTATCTCAACAAAATTTGATTCAAATATTATCATCTTAACAAAATTTGATTAAAACGATATTGTTTTAACAAAAATGGATCAAAACACTAGTATTCTTTCAGAATTTGATTAAAATAACATTATCTTAACAATATTTGATTAAAATAACATTATCTTAACAAAATTTGATTAAAATAACATTATCTTAACAAAATTTGATTAAGATAATATTGTCATTAAAAAAAATGATTAAAAAAACCTTTTTAACAAAATTTGATTAAAAAAGGTTGATCTTAGCAAAATTTAATTAAAAGATATTATCGCAACAAAATTTGATTAAAACAACATTATCCTTACAAAATTTGATTAAAACAATATTATCTTAACAACATTTTGATTAAAACAACATCATCTTAACAAAATTTGATCCAAAAAATATTATCAAACAATACTGGAAGCGTAGAACTAATCATATACTAAATTTGGTCAGAATAAGATGTGTTAAATATATATGAAGATGCAAATTGCTTTAATCACATTTTCGTGGAATAGAAGAAATTTGATATTTTCCCAAATTTATACACTCTTAAGGATTTGACATATTTTTCCTTCTTTTTTCCTAAATAGAAAAAAAACAAAACTTGTAAGCAAAGAGTGAAAGTAGACACATTCTTTGCGAATCAATTTCGAAAGAAATGTTTGTAAACGTCTGTTGATATAAAAGGGTTTCACTAAAAACGAATGTTTCCTTTTACTATAAATATTACCATATGTGAATGTGTGCACGTGTTTGCACCTGCAGATTGTCGGAATTGGAAGATACACAGAACTGAAATGGCGCCATTTTAGAATGAGATATATTTGTGTCTACATTTACGTGTCTTCTTGGGTTGTGTTCGTGAGTGCGTGTGTACTATATGTTGATCTTATAATGTGTGCGCCCTTATGCAATAGATATAGATACATTCATACCATATAAACATACATATACATATGTGTGTGTGTGTGTGTACATATTATAAAATTCACTACTAAACTAATCATTATGAATTCTGAATTGATTTTTGAAATTCAGCTGCTGGGCGCAATGGTTTAAAATGTACACTATTTTAAATTTAACGCAAAAAGGGTAAATGACTTTTACAAAATGTTATCCAAAGATCAATTTATAAATATTTTATAAATTCTAATTTCTTTTGAGTATTATACACATGTATTTTTCTGATATATATATATATATATATATATATATATATATATATATATATATATATATATATATATATATATAAATTTATATTCCTGTTTGTTTGTTTGTTTGTTCACAATTTGATTTCATTAATAAAACGTTTCTTACTTTAATCTTTGATTTATTTCTATGTATCGTATGATTCTTGCTAAATATACAATTAAGAGATAATCTCATTTGCATATTACATTAAGAAAAATCGATTTAGCTAAATAGCGGTATCTTAGTTCATGTTTTTAGCGAGAGAATTGTTTTAAGTGTTCTATTTAGAATTGTTATTGAATCAACTTTAAACAATAATTATATTGATAATATATTTAATTTAATTTATTTGGAATTATTATTTCCAACATCAACTTTTTTAACAACATTTTTAGAATTATTTGCCCCTAGAAACTTCTAAACATTAAAAACAAACTCTCACCAAATAAAATAAGTTTCTAGCTGGAAAATAATTTCGTGTAGAAAAATGTTTGGCTTTTATTTTTTTTTATATATTAAAAAAAAACCACTTACGAAAAAGCTGAAAACATTTCATTTGTTTTTATTATTCTTTAAACAGCTATAAAGAAATCGGTAAATGTTTACGATGTAACCCAGTGCCGTTTAACACCTAAAAAATGAAGATCTACTGCCCCCTCCTAAATTCTACAATTTACACTTTTTTTTTCTTTTTTCATGTTAATCTCATCGATTACAAACTTAACTTTCTGATTAAAAAACGGTCATTTTTTACGACATGACACAGCATCGTCTAATCCCTAGAGAAAATGAAGATCTACTTGTTTGGCCTTCATAAATAATATGAGAGAAGACATTTTGAAAAAAAAAATTAACATGTTAGAGTAGGGGATCACTTTTTTATATAAATTTAACATAAAATGGGCACCCACTTTTTGGTTACTAAGTGTTCAACTAGACATGTCACCTCTAGCATTTTCTCCAGTTTGGCGATTGAGGAGGGGAGGGGGGGGAAATCATGACAAATAATTTTTTTTTTTTTTTTTGGTAGGGGGCGGGAAGTACATTTGAAACATAAAATAGCGATAAATTTAATTAATTTTTATGAGACCATTCTGTACTTTCACCTAACAATTCCATAAACAAAATAAACCCCAAAATATGACAAATTCAACTTGGGTGGGGGAAGGATTACATTAGAAACATAAAATGACGACAAATTTCAGTTAATTGTTTTTGGAATTAATTTTTGGTAAATCTTCATTTTTCTTAGGGGTAAGCGATGCTGGGTCACGCCGTAAAACATTACTACAGAATCTTTGACTGCTTTGAATTCAAACTTAAGTTTGAATTCGAAGTACACATTTTTAAAAACAAAAAGCATCCCCTCCCCCATCAAAAAAAAAGCAAATCGAAAATTTACAAAAAAATAGCAGTGAAAAAGTGCCCTTACAAAAAATTAAAAATCAAATGCACACGTTAATGTTTAAAAACGTTATTTTTAGGTTCACAAAATCGTGAGTTTTCTGAGGACCGTGAGCAAAACAGTTCCCAAGTTACCTTTCTCCCTTCATTCACATTCCAGCTTCGAGCCTGCCTACTTGGCTAATTTTTCTTTTTTCTTTTTTTTTTTTTTGTGATCGCACAGGCATTCGCTGCTTTTTATTTTTAAACAAAAGTTGCAATGATTTATTTTCAACTAGCGGGGGTACCCGGCGTTGCCCGAGTGTTTGTTTCCGGGACGGGGGGGGGAGTTTTAAAAAATGTTATGGTAGGTAAGTAGGAAGGATCAAACCCGGAGTCATGAGTAAAAGTAGGAAAATAAAGTGTGAAAAAAAAAAACAAACATCTGCAACGTTAACAGTTCGGCCACCAAGAAAAGTCCATTCCAGTTGTTTAGGAAAAAAAAAAAAAAAAAAACGACTACGGTAGGTCGGCGCGAACGTGAAAATATAATGTGAATTGTCCAGCACGCTAACCACTACGCCACAGAGCACTGCAGCTTAGTTTAGTGATTTTAAATAACTTCACATGAAAGAACTACGAAGCCAAACCGGTGTTCTCTTCTCAACTGTTCCTTGTGAACGATCCCCAAACGGTGTTAAGTGGTGGCAGGGGGAGGAGGAATTTATTAGAGAGAAAATATTTTACCACTTCCATTGATCTTAACCGATTTTGGCCGTGACTTCTCAGCAGAAAAAGTATAGAAATCTAAGATTATCGAGGAATTTGAGAAATAATAAGCCTATAACACACCTCAGATATTGTTCTGCCGTTTGTGCATATTATATTTGCATGAAATATCTTGATTTTTAATCCTATTAATGTCAAAATCAGGCGGGAAAAAATGAGTTCATTTTATTTATATAGAGAAGAGATTATTTATTTTTTAGTTTTTAGTCTTTCCAGTGCTCAATATCCGGAGAATAGTTTCTTCTCTTTATATCCCTATCCGGTGGAGAGGGTATCAGGCAGTTCTTCTTGTTGGGGGCGATTACATTTACATGTTTTTATCCGATCTTTTATTTTTTAAATTGTTGTGGGGGTATCCACATTGCCCACGATGAAAATAATTAGTATAGCAAGTGTGTTCCAAACGGAACTTTATGTCAACCCAGGCAACACGGGTTACGCATGCTAGTATATATATATATATATATATATATATATATATATATATATATATATATATATATATATATATATGAACAAATTATTAATAAAACATGTTAAAAGACATCTTGAAAAAGAGTTAAAAACATATTTAATTTTAAAAAAGGAAACACAAGATAAGTGGATAGTCCTTAATCCGCGGAGTTTCGAAGAAATACTCTCCTTCTCATCAGAGGGCAGAAATTAGCAAAATGCGGGATCGGATTTTGCATATAAAAGTATTTAATGAAACTACAAGTAAGTCACAGATCTTACTTGGTTAAAAAAAAAAGGTGAGGTAAGGGGAATAGGAGGTAAAAGAAAAATGATAAAAAGATTTCACATGAATGGATAGTCCGGTGAAGGGTAAAAATTCAAGAATGGTAAAATCCAAAACGGTCGAAATTTCTGCCAGAAAACCAATTTAAAAGATGTCCCAAAATCTCAATACCCCTTATGTCAAATCTCGAGTCTGTAGACTGAAAATTGACAGACTTATTGCGTAGAGAAATGTACACACACACAGCTACTCACAGGTGAGACTACATAAAGATGTCCAACATCCATAAATGAAGAGATGCTGTTTTTTATGTTTTGTTTTGGTGATGTGTGTTAGTGTGTTAAATAATCTAGCCAATAAATATTGGATTTATAATAGTTGAAAATATATTAATTTAGTTTAGATAACTTTTATGACATCAAAAGTAAAATTTGGAAAAGAATGCGCAATTCAAATCAAACGATGATGAAAAATTGAGTACACATGTTTATTACGCAGATGTGTTTTGTTAGTGAGGAAATGTACATGTGTTCATTTCGGCTGGCATTGCTTTTAGTAGTTATTAAAAGTCTTGCGTTTATTTGTTGAGACCTTTTGCTTCCTCACCCAAGGAATTAGGCATAATTGTGTTATGCGTACATCAGGAACAAAATATAAGAAAGAAAGCTATGTGTTTGTGTTTTATCGCATTCACTGGAATTCTGATTGGCTAAAAGAAACTGCTGATAAAAACATATGACCAATCAAGATTCTATATGTAAATGCAACATTCTTGCCACTGCTATTCCTAACAGTGGGATGAAACAGACTAAGTTTGAACTTAACACGCTCAGATCGTCAACTAATGTTATTCTAAACTCCACACTCCACCTCAGTCATATTGAAAGAAATCGTTACCGATGTGGGAGATGGCCACTATGTAAAAAATAACTCAGATTATTTCCTTTTTGTTTTTCTCTTCGGTTGATTTGAAATCATGTCATGAGACGAACAAATCAAAGAGTTACAGAAAGTTTGTTCAGTTTTCTCTGCTTTATAAATATTGGATAATTCTTGTCTTTACGCTACATTTAGTTGCAGAGAAAAGGAATTTAGTGTTTGTTCACAGAGGTTGAAAGCTTTATGGCTTGAGTCTATAATGAGCAGATTTTTTTGTGTGGTTCCAAGAATGCAATAACAATTTGCTGCCACATATGGACACCAAACATTAATGACATCTCTTACCAAAATACTAAACTTAGCCATGGTTTGCTAATCTTGGCAGTTTTAGAAATCCATTCTCCAAAAAATGTGCTGCAGTACTAAAATTACCAACTCAATAGGTTCATGTTTTATATATACAGAAAAAAAAAGAAAAAAAAAAGAATATATATATATATATATATATATATATATATATATATACTAGCATTTCAGCCGGGCGTTGCCCGGGTGTTTGGATGTGCATGTTGAGCAAACAACAACAAAAAAATAGTGGTGATAGGAAGGCAGGATCGAACCCGTGCTGCAAAGGAGGAAAAGAACAGGAAAAAAACCTGACGTCTTTGCTGTTATGACTACCGCCAAACCAGAAGTGACATATGTTTAAATTAAGGCTAGACAATCGAAAAGAGAAGATGACTTTCCAAAATTTTTATTTATTTATTTTTTTATTAAATTTTCACCCAAAACCCCAGGCCACTTTGGTGTAGGGTGCTACTATCAGGGGCAACAACTACTGAGGTACTATGTTGGTATTTGGACAGCAAGATGTCGGTTCTCGTTACACTTGAACTTCTGCATGTCAGTACAGTTGGGGAAGCACGGGCCTGGAACGGAATTCCAGAGTCTAGCGGTTCTGGGAAAGAAACTACTGGAGTAGAAAGATCTTTTACATCTAGAGATCTCTACTGTATGGGGGTGGGATTTAGCTGCCTGTTGTGTTTGTTGAGGATGTCTACGTCATGGGGGCACAAGTGTCTGCAGTTAGCCAGAGCATTCACCATTAAAATACTTGTAGAACAGGCGGAGGGATGCAACATTTCGTCGATGGGACAGAGGCTGAAGCTTAGATGACAGTTCAGGGCCTATCAGATTGGCGACTCTCTTTTGAACCTTGTCTAGGAGCGAGAGACTAGTAGTAGATGCACCAGCCCAAATGTGACAGTAATACACCATACATGGGCAAATGGTGGCCTTATAGAGGTACAGGATACTTTCAGGTGTTAGTAGTTTTCTAGCTCGGTATAGAGAGCCTACCTTCTTCGCAGCGACCCTGGCAATGTTTTCAATATAATTGTTCCAACTCATATTTCCTGTGAATGTTAAGCCAAGCAGTTTGAAAGATGTACTCTCAGATAAAGAGTCACTGGCCATTGTTATTGGTGGCAGAGAAGGTTTCTTGTAATTATTGAAGGAAACCAATTTAGTCTTGGCAGCATTGCATGTGACCATCCATTTATGTCCCCATTCCACTACAGATTGGAGGTTATCCTCTAGTGTTTTTGCCATTTCTTTAGATATGTGTTCATTTGTTTTCCTGTCATGCCTGTTATAGAGTGTGGTGTCATCAGCATATATATCCATTTCAGAAGCAATTTTGTCAGGGAGGTCATTAATGAATATTAGGAACAATAGAGGTCCAAGGATAGACCCCTGAGGCACTCCCGCATTTATATCATATTGGTTAGATGTACGACCGTCGAGGACAACCTGGATTTTTCTCTTATCTAAAAAGAATTTAATTATGTTAAGTATTCTACCAGTGATACCGTATGATCTAATTTTCCTGAGGAGACCCTCATGCCATACCCTGTCAAAAGCCTTAGATATATCTAGAGCTATCGCTCTGCCCTCCCCCACTTTGTCCAGTGAATGATATATACATTCAGAGATTACAGTTAGGATGTCTGCTGTGGAACAGGCTTGTCTAAATCCATATTGTATTTCAGTTAGAAGTTTAGCATCTGTAAGGTAATGGACTAGAGCATGGTTAATTATGGTCTCAAATATTTTGGCGAAAAGTGGGAGGAGGCTAATGGGGCGATAATTTGATGGGTCAGTTCTTTCGCCAGAATTCTTGAATACTGGTACTACAGAAACAGTTTTCCAACAGTCCCGAAAGCAAGATTCATTAAGGCATTTGTTGTAGAGTTTGGCGAGAACTGGAGCTACTTCGGCTGAGCACTTTTTTAATAGCACAGCTGGGATGAGATCGGGTCCACATGCTTTTGAAGTGTCAAGGTTTTTTTATGATAACATGCACCTGAGCAGGAGTGATTTTTAGATCATCTAGTGTGGCATCTGCCCACAAAGGAAAGTAGGGCAGGGGGTGGTTAGAAGGGTCCAGTGTGGAGTTTGAGGCAAACCGACTGGCAAACATAGTAGTCTTGTCGGTTGCTGAGCAAACAACCTCGTGATTGTTGGTTGGTTGGGGAATTGTTGATTGCCCATTATTTACTACACTATTGTTGATTTTCCAGAAGTCCCGAGTTCCTAATTTTTGTGCTTCGATGCATTTTTTAGTGGTTTCAGTAAATTCTCTCTTAGCTGTCGCTATATATTTCTTAACATTACTTCTAGCTCCTATATACTTCTGTCTGTTTGAACTGGACTTATGTCGGTTAAATCTGAGGTATGCATGCTGCCTTTGACCAATGGCAGTTGCGCAAGTAGAAGTAAACCATTGGAGAGAGTGGGGCTTGCTATAAAATTTCCGTGTGGGAACATGTGCTTCAATTGCCGTTTTGAACAATTCAGTGGTCTCATTTGCACATTGTTCAGCAGGAAGAGAAAAAATATTTCCCCATGGGGCATCTCTGATAAGATCTCTGATGGCTTCCCAGTCAGCCTTTTTATAATATCTCATTGTTTTGAGCACTAGCTCTTCAGTTTTGGGTCTAGAGTTTAGGGCGATTTTGACCATTATCACTGCTTGATCAGCGTTCCAGAGTGTGCTGTCAGCATTTGTTATACAATCATCAGGAACTCTGGTCAGAAATAGATCTAGAAGTGATGTGTGTTGTTTTTGCTGGTCAGGGAAACGGGTTGGAAATGTAACCATTTGTGATAGGGAGTGATACATAGCGAAGCTATATGTTGTGCTGCATCTGTGTAAGTAGAGAATCGAAGCCAGTTTTTGTGGTGGACATTTAAGTCACCAAATACATGTACTTGTGTGCTAGTATCGAGGGAGAGTGCTCTGTCAGAGACTTTGTTTATTATGGTGCAGTCCTGGGTCGAGGGAGAACGGTAGAGAAAATAAAAGTAGCTAATGTTATGTTGCATGTTTAGTCTAAAGCACATAAAGTCTTGATCGTCCGATTCTAGGTTTGTATCTCTAGTTAAGGGGAAGGGGTTACGAATGTAGACTCCAAGTCCGTGCATATGTTTGTCAGAGTCCTTACGGCAGAGTGGGGGATAGCCGGGCATGATAAAGTAGTTAGAGGGGATGAAGGAGTGTAGGTTAGTCTCACTTAGTGCTAAGATATCCGGGCTATTTGTTAGGAGAAATGCTTCAACATCAGCTAAATTAGTTCTAAGCCACGGATGTTCGTGAATGCAAGTCTCAAGGGAGGAGGCAAGTTGGATTTGTTTATCCCTAAGCCTGGTTTAAGCTTTTTTTTTTTTATTGTACTGTCATCATGTTTTTAAAGAGTTTCAGTTAGGTAAGGGGGAGCTGAACAAGAGGTTATGCGTGGTATCAGACATGCAATAAAAGTAGACCATCAACTGACCTTTTTCAACTAGGACTGTAGCCTCAGGAAAGCCCATTGGGGATGAGTGTAGGGTCCCTTTCCATGTGCGACATGGCACTACAAACATCCCGATATTATACAACTGTTGATGGAGCAGCCGCTCTAAGCACTACCAAAGAGTTAGGGCACCTGTACTACCAGTCGGAAACAGCAACCAGGAACTGTTAATCCGGTACCCTCAACCCATCAGAAGAAGGTCAACCCAATCTAATTGCACAGGCATATGTGGTACTCAAGCACTCCCAAGTGCCCAGTTTTGAGGCGTGGGATCTGTCGGGAGTGGGTAAAATGGCGTTCATTGCCCTAAACAAGAAACAAGATCTACCACTGAGTGTTTTATCAAATCACTGTGATAGCGTCTCTGCGCCTGACTATTAGGCAAAGAAGGAGTATGGAAGCCGGGTGATAGACAGAGCTTATCTACTCCTTAAGCAGTTTAGGTTTGCAGACCGATAATTTGTTTGAGTTACCAACTCTAGGAAGGTTATCATTCAAGACTGGAGAGGCCTCCCTCCCCTTAGGTTTAGTTTCAGAGTTTTCCTTCTCCTACACGGATGATCTGGGAAGATCTACTGGGTCCATCAGCCCTGAGTTGGTTTGCTCTGTGCCTGGGTCCTAATCCAGGTATTTCTGCAACCCCGCGTGGTTAGTTAATGTTACAGGGTTAGTTTGTAGAGGTTATATATCTAATGAATAGTTACACTCCTCAAAGTGATTTAGGGACATTGCTATTTCATTGTTACTAAGCAAAAAAAGCTCATGCAGTGGAAGCAACTATGTGAGCAGGCTTATTAGAAAGGCATTAGTGTGGATTAAGACTTTTATCTTTAGATTTTTTACATTTTTTTTTTAATTTAATTTATATGTTAGCTTAGGTACAGGATAATGTTACAGTGTGAGTAGGTATTAGGAATTGAGCTAAGAATTTTGCCCAGTCACTGTATATCTTAGATTACAGGAGGGTTAAGATGTAGGTGCAGTACAGTACGGGTATAACTGGAGGTTAATTTTAAGTCATGGCGTATTCCGTATGTATAATTAATTAAGTAGATATTAGGGCAAGTTTTCAGTAGATGCGAATTGATAGAAGTTGTAGGAGTTAGTGTGTTTCTACTATTGAAGGAAGATGATTTCAGTTTTCATTTAAGAGTCATCGAGCATTGTGCATAACAGGATTTGGTTTTGTATTAATCGTTGCAAAACCAACTATCAGAGAAAAAAAATGCCCCCCCCCTGTAGAAAAGTGCCCAGTTGCAGGTGAAAATATTAATGTTTTTAGCTAATGTTTCGATATTTGTTGTGTGAAACGTTGCACTTAAAAACGATACTGATCTTGGTAAAATCCGTCGCATCTGTCGAAAGTTTTAGGCAGACATGCAAGCATACATACATACATACATTTATATATTATTAACTAAAAACTTTTGACCGAAACCGATTACAAAGCTTGCACTATCTCTGAATACACTTTATGTAAAATTTCAAATGTTTAGACCAGAAATTGTCTGAGTAACTGCAGAGGTCAATTTTTTTTTTAACTTTGACCCCTATTATGACCTCTTAACATTTACTGTTTTGGGCTCAAATCAAGTTATTAAGTTAGATTCATGTTCAAGGAACCTATATCTTAAATTTCAGGTGTTTAGACCAAAAATTGTCGGAGGAGTTTGGTAGAGTTCTCAAAGGTCAAATTGTTGAACTTTGACCCCCTTAACAGCCAAAACCAATCACAAATCGAGTCTGTAGACTAGAAATTGACTGAGTTATTGCGTAGGGAAATGTACCCACACACACACACACACACACATACACACACAGACACACATAGATTTTCCCAAATCTCAGTACCCTGTATATCAAACTTCGAGTCTGTAGACAGAAAATTAACAGAGTTATTGCGAAGGAAAATGTACACAAACACACAGACAGACAGACAGACACACACACACGTTCACTTTTATAGATATATAGATAGATATACTAGCATTTCGGCCCGGCGTTGTCCGGGTGTTTGGAGGTGTATGCTGAGCAAAAAAAAGAAACGGTCAACTTTTTTAGCTTTGACCCCTATTATGACCCCTTAAAATTTATTGTTTTGGGCTCAAAGTAAGTTATTAAGTTAGATCCAATATCTATAATTTCAAGTATGTAGACCCAAAATTGTTGGAGGAGTTTGGTAGAGTTCTCAAAAGTCAAATTGTTGAACTTATGGAAGCTTCCAACAAGACATTCATAATGTATTGTCTACTCTCTATTAAAAAAAATGATAATTATATTATATTCTACCTAATATAAGTTCAAGTGGCTTGTTTAAAGGGAAGTATGGCGATAGGTTCCCCTCTCACTAACTGAATTAAAAGAAGGATAAAGTTGGCAAAGTTAACGTATGTAATTCTTGAGCAATTCTGCTAATTTGATTGAGTCATTCCCGACTTAATTTAAATGGAAATTTTTGTCTACTCCTTTTGCTAACATTTGACGCTAGGCGGCACATTTATTAGTATGGCTATTTGAAAGGTACACTAACATGGAAAGTTACATCTAAATAACAATTTTCTATTGTGCAGAGTTTTTTTTTTTTGTCTTCTCGATTTGAAGTTAATTTTTTAAAGTGACGTGAACATTAGGATACTTCAATCAAAAGTCAAATATAAAAGGGAAAATTATAGAAGAATAAAAGGCAAATTAAATGATTTATAGATTGTTTTAATAGTTACATTTAATTAGCTTAAATTTGCGTTTTTTGAAAAACGACAAGTGCAGACTTTCTTTTTTGGCGCCACTGTATATTTGTATGTCTATATATGTATTGATTGATGAAACTGTAATGCATACTTTTTAAATAAAATACTTTATGCGTGTACGTGCATTAAATTCACCTATTTGAGCTCAGATTAAATTGTTTGAATCAAGAAAAGGTGAGTTTGCAAAGCCAGTTAAATATATACACAAAAAGGCAAGTTTCAAAATTAGTCTCTATCTGCTCTTTATTGTCTTTTCCTACCCTTTTTCATGACAATCTATGGGTTAAATAGTATTATTTTGTGGCGATATTTCTTTTTCTTTATAATTGACTATTTCCTGTATTAATTACCTTTAATTGTTAATAAACAGTCAGAGAAGGAGAGAGTAATAAAAACGAGAGTGATAGGCAAACACTTAAAATACAGTAGAAGAGAAAGAGTTGTTAATTGATGAGTTAATTGCAAATTGCAACAAATTAGAATGGAAAGTGTTTTGACCGTAACCAATCTCCAAACTAAGGAATATTTTGGTATGTATTTTATGTAGTAAAATATATATAGGAAAAAATACTTTGGGGAAAAAACGTTGATTGACTCAGATTTAGTTTAATAATAGATATTGATGGATTTCTCACAAGGCAAAATCGATTGCCTATAAAAGCCAAGGGATAAAAATAGATGTTTTTACATGCAATGTAGCATTACAAAAAAAGATCAGAAAAGTGGGAAAGGAGGGAAAAGCGAAATTTGATTTCTAGTGACCTCCCAGCAGAGTTCGAAGTTTTAACTGTCTTAAATATTGTACATGTTGAATTTCTCTCTCTCTCTCTCTCTCTCTCTCTCTCTCTCTCTCTCTCTCTCTCTCTCTCTCACACACACACACACACACACACATACATTCTCCCTCTCTCCAGCTATGGATGGATGAAATATTATTGATTATGATGGTATTCTCTGTTGTTTAAAATAGCCCATTCCAACCTTATATTCTATAGTATTATCTTTGACTAAACTAGGTGACAGTGATATAAACTGCATAAATTAATAGTTAGTTGAAACATACATCTAATGAGAGAGGGTGAGAGTAATAGACAGAAATAAGCGATTAAAGATTTGATGATTAAATTTCAAATGACGGCTAATTAGAATTTTCAAAATGGATTTCTTTTCACAGGAAGCATAAAATTTAATGAGGAATCAAATAATGGCATTCAAATGATTTAATAAGGTCTGCATTTGCGCATGGCACTCATACACACCAAATGTTTTATTGAAAAGTTTACAAACTAGCGGGACCTAAGAAAATTCCACGGTTGTATTCTTTATTTCTAATATATTACTTTTTATATATTAAAAGGTGTGTTTGAAATATTTCCATTCTGCGAACATCCAGTATAAATACAAATCCCATAATATTGTTGCACCATTTTTGTTCAAACTAAAACATTCTTATTTAACTACTCTGTAGTTTCAGTATATATATATATGTCTTCTTTTGGGGGGTGGGGCGGCTATCTCCAAAATCCTTTCAAGAATTTGTGATATTTTTACATTCTATGGACATTTGGTTCCAATGCAAACCCCCACATTATTATTGTATTATCTTTGGACAGAACAGATACTACATGTTATTCCTAACCCGAAGACCAAAAGTGTATTTTAGTTTGAGTTTCATGTTCAATTCACCAGCAGGATCGGATGAAATTCAAAAATAATACTTTTTTCTGCTTTGCATCTCCGGTGATCGGGA
Source organism: Euprymna scolopes (assembly GCF_053919585.1). Lineage (NCBI taxonomy): Eukaryota > Metazoa > Mollusca > Cephalopoda > Sepiida > Sepiolidae > Euprymna > Euprymna scolopes. The sequence goes on along the minus strand of NC_136518.1, from coordinate 33,840,274 downwards.
AATTCGATGTTTTTAAAAAACGTGTAGAAGTACATACGAACTTGAAATTTCTTTCTAATATCATTATATAGTTTTAGAAAATATGATAGAAAAAAAATTGTTTAGAACTGGGAGCTGCCTCCCTCATTCATTCCGCCTGCAATGCCTGGTATGCTTGTTAGCTGCTCATAAAGTTGATTGTTTTGCCATGATTTTATTAAATGAGTTGTTTTGACTCAGTGGTGTGTTGTTCAACTTCATTTCCTTGTTCATGTTGTATAACCTGTGGCCCCTCAGGACGAGATATGCAACAACAATCTCCGTATGCAACAATCGTCACAGGAGATGGAAGGGGAGGCAACTCAAACGTCATAGATGAGGAAATTAGTCTAACTAGGCACACACACAATGTTCTTTTTATTTTAAAGTCATGATGAAACTGAAAGAAGAGAATAAAACAGCAATTAAATATAGTGACTTAACGAAAAAAAAATGTAATTAATGCTGGAAAGGAAATTGCAAGATGTCACTTCCTTTGTGCATTAGAGGCATGAATCGAGTAATGGATACCCTAACCCGACGGACTATAGAATCTGCTAAGTCATTCAACTCAAGCTGAATCTGTTTCACTCATTTCTACTATAATACCATTGCGAAAGTCAAACATATGCGACACAAGTGAACTTTTGATATTTCTTAACTTAATTGCTCTGTTATACTTTTGTCTAACCTATGATCCCTGACTGCCTATCCTTTCATCCACCCCTCATTTTCACTTTTCGCCTAATATACTTACCTTAGATATGGCCCTGCCCCTGCTCAGTCTCAAAATGCCCTCTCTCCCAGGCTTTACCTTCTCTTTAAGAAAGGTTTAGTCTATCGATAATTGTCTGAAGCATCTTTGGTGGCCTAAGTGTGTTAATTCTCGTGCATTGACTTTTCAACTTAACAGTTGACCTTGTGTCTAACCTCGTGAACAGGTGAATAAAATAAGTATGAGAACAAATGAAAAGTGTCATGATTCATAAATAAAATATTTTATTTCGTGTAGAAACATGCAACACGATATACACGATATAAACGATATAAAAATAGAAGGAATTATTTGTTTTTTGTTTTTTGTTTTTTTTCAATTGGTCATCATTTTAGGAAATGACAACTTTAAATATACGTTGAGCACCTACAGCTATGATAAGCAGCTGTGCCTCGTAAATTCTTCGACATTTTCATCAAATTGTAAACAGAACTGTTGTTTTCAGTATTGACCCCAATAGAAAAGTCCATTGGATAAAAATACAGAGAACATATAGAGGTCACATTTCGGTGCTAATGCAGAGAATGATCCGCGCTATTTTTTAAATCGTATTTCTACGTTTAATTAAAGTTTTATGATGTTTTTTTTTATTCAAATGTAAGGTTAATGTACAGAATAGGTACAAAACACCCTCTCCTCCCCATGTTAAGAATGGCTTTTTAAATAATAACGTTATTATTTCAGCACGGATCACTCTCTACATGAGTACCCACATTTCTTTAGACAAAAAGGTGGCACATAAAATACTATGTGGGTGGTTGCATCATCTCACAATTCATTTACAATAAAATCATTAAAAGCAGGAGAAGCAGAATATCGCTAAGCGTTCATTTTGAATTTTTTTCATAAAAACAAAGAGGCATTTTTATGATGTTGAAATGATTATTCAAACCATAATCGAAACGGGTTTCATTTTAACTGCTCTTTCATTTGGCAAGAATATAAGATTTTTTTACCAATTATTGGATTATGATGTCGCTCGTGAGTGTTATTCAGCTTTTCATTGGACGAAACAATTTCACCTACCAAAATATTGCTATTTATTCTACTCTCTTTCATGGTGCTGTAACTATCGATATACTAAAGTAAAAATGGGTTCTTTTCTTGAATCGTTATTTTCTTAATAGAAAATCAATGTTTGTTTCTGATTAATCAGTTTCTTTTGTGGAACTATTATCTATGTTTTCATAAATCGTATTATTTGGATTCTGCTGTGCTCATCTTGAGTATCATTTTCACAATGTTTCGGTCAGTGTAACCGCCGTTGTGAAAATGACGCTCAAGATGAGAACAGTAGTCCAGAGAATCCAAGTAATACAAATAAGCAATCCTCATTAAAAAAAAAAAAATAGTAAAATAATTTGTTTTGAATTTCTTTCATAAAATATTTTATCCACCTAGGAACAAATTTCAGATGGACGCTTGCTTAATCATATAACAGCAACAGAGGTTGTAACAAATATAAAATACCTAAAATGAAAAGACATACAGCCACCAGGAATAGCTGATATGAATGTGCATCAGACTGACTCTCCAAAAGTTTTTGATCAAGAATCCTGGCATATGTTTTTTGTTGAATATCTATTAATTGCTATTAGTGATATTAATTAACATTGAAAATATTAAATAATATTGATAATATTAATTAATATCGGCACATTACTTACTTAGTTACATTATCATACAATCTGTTGAAACCAATACCGTTTCTGCATCAAAAAATAAACTATTGATATTTTGTTATTCGTTGAATAAAAATATACTGATTTTGTTTGAGATCTTTTGGAAATTTAATTTAATTCAGAAATATTTAAATTGTGGAATACAAAATTAATTTTAACTTGCTTTAAGATTCTTCACCATTGCTTCACAATATTGAAATTATTGGAAGTTCCACAAATTTTATGAAAACCAGATTATAGGAAAATTACCTTAAAACTTTCAAATGATTATATTTCGTAAACCAAACGATGCACAAATTAACTAAATGTAAAGATATAAAAATAATGTTTCTGTTAATAAATCAGCTTAATTTGAATGTAAGGAAAACTTAGAAAACAAGATGAAAATAAATAAAACCTGAGGTGAGTGCAGAGAGAGTGGAAACAATGAAACTATTAGAGAAATTTAGAAGATAACAAGGAATTCGTTGTTAGGAAACACAATTCAGTCTATGCCTAGAAATTTCAAACTTAGTTGTGACAAATCAACAAATTGTAATTTCAAACTTAAGTGTGACAGGCAAACGAAAACCATTAAAATTAGTTCAATATAATAATTTTAAAATTAGTTCAAAACTCTTGAGTTAATTAACTCAAATATTATACAAATATTCAGGACGATTGTCACAACTTTCGTAAAAAAACTTCCCCATTTTTTTAATAGATATTAATATTTTTTAATCGATATTAATATTTTTTTAATAGATATTAATATTTTTTAATAGATATTGATATTTTTAATAGATATTAATATTTTTTAATAGATATTAATATTTTAATAGATATTAATATTTTTAATAGATATATTAAATATAATAATAATATTTTTAATAGATATTGATAGACTTATCAAACAAAAGAAGAACCGACCAATCACCAACAAATGGATTCTGAGAGAAATGCGTCATGCAACGGTTATATATGTATATTGTGTGTTAAAGGTCATATAAATTTCAAATTTTATCAACCATATTTTAAAAGAATCACCAATCTGTCTTCTGATTACATTTTTTTTTTTGTTTTTCATTTTCCATTTCCTTTTTTAAAAGAGAAGTGTTGCTTCCTTTTTATCATTACTTTTTGTTTTTACATGAAAATCTTTTCTTTAATGTCATTTTCTAAAAAGTGACATCATTAAAGAAACATTTTTCTTTAATGTTATTTTCTAAAAAAATGACTTCACACTTAGAAAGTCTCCTTTCTTTATTAGCTAACATGACAATGCAACAAAAAATCAATTTCATTTTTTTTTCACTTTGTTTTGTTTAAATTCTTGGATCCATTTTTATTCTTATTTCTTTCGTTTGTTTGCATTTATGTGAATTTTATTTTTAATCGTCTGCTCTCCATTGAAAGTTGATATTTTATATTTTTCTTAATTTTTAGTATACAAACGCTATTCACCTGACATGTAGTAATATATATATATTACTGTTCAGGAATAATTTATAGTCATGTTGATAAGTTTTGTGTTGAAAGAAAAATTTTAAATTACATTTTTAATATAAGGTGAAGAAATTTTTTAAAAAACTGTTAGCACAGTGGTGTTTTCTAAAACAATACTTGTTGAGATTTGCGTTGTTGCAGACAGCTGTAAAACGATAAATTGCTTTAATTGAAACGGATTATTTTTTTTTGTATTATTTTCAATCTGAAAATACCAATAAAAATATTTAAATGTTTAAACAAAAAATATTTATTTTTGAAAAATTAATTTCCATTTTTTATGCTGTTAGACCTAACCAATTGGCCCTAGTGACGCTAAATAGAATCCAAGAAAAATTTCAATATCTTTGGATTCTGTGAAAAGGTTAACTATTATTGAAACTTATTTGAATGTTCTGATTGTTAAAATAACCATTTCTATGAAACACGGACAAACACTACATACATATATATTTATTGAAACTTATTTGAATGTTCTGACTATTAAAAACAATTTTATGAAACACGAACGCTGACACACACACACATGCATATATAGAGAGAGTAGAATTACATTACCGCACTTTGGGGTAATTGCACCAAATCTGGGGGGGGGGGTAATTGCGCCAACTAAAAAAAGTGATCTTTTTGATGCGTGGTTGCCAAAAGAGCACTTTTAGCTAGTTGGCGCAATTACCCCAAAGTACGGTATTTTAACTTTTAAACAAAAATTTTGTGTATTTCTTTCTTCAAATAATAAATTTTTGTTTAAAAGTTCTATATTTTTACTGCAAAAAATTTAAATACGGTATAAATCATACAATTCTTATTTAGATCTATCTTGTATATTAAGCTTTTCTATTTAGCTCGGATTACCTTATATAAAAATATTTCCCCCCTGTAATAATTTGTAAGACCGCAAACCACAAGATAAATTAATCTGTGATTTAACTCATCTCATTGTTCAGATATATATATGTGTGTGTGTGTGTGTGTGTGTGTGTGTGTGTGTGTGTGTGCGTGTGTGTGTGTGTGCGCGCGCGTGCGCGTGCATGGAGAGATGAAAAAGCAACAAACGAAAATTATTTCAAAACTTCCGTGGGATAATTAATTTGAAGAAATAAAATACCAGTTCAATGTTTGAAAATATATTTGTTGTGTTTGTAACGTGACATGGAACTTTTTGTTATATTCCTGAATGAAAAATTAGTCTTTAAACATTAAAAGTGTGTATAGCGTTCATGGCATTGAGTGAATTCATTTCATTTTTTTTTCAACGTCATGTAGCCGTTAAAATTTTAAAAGATATTATGCTGCTTTTGTTATTTTTTTGTAATGAATTTAGACGTTAGAATTCAAAATGTGAAATGTGTATATGAAATGAAATGAGTTTTACTTTGTTTTGATTGATTTTTTGTTGGTTTTATTTTCTGTGGTCTCTGTTAAAAAGACAACCGTTCTACAATTACCGATCCTGATATGAAATCTCGGATGTCTTAGATGTGGAATTCATGTCTGAAAAACTTAACAGATTGCAGTTGAAAATCATTCCATTTTATTTCATAGGACAAAAATTTTCTCCTCGGCTGATTTCAATGATTATAGAAATTTGGAAAATTAGGTTAAAGTTTTAAGTTGGATATGATATCGATAGAATTCATCCGATTGGCTGTTAAGAGTGTAACTCTTATAATGTTCTATAACCGTGAAATAACATACAAGATCTCATTGTATGATGATGTTCTATAACAACAAAATAAGAATTATGCCCCGTTGTTGATTGATTCATTTTCGAAAGTAAGTGCTCTTTGTTTTTCTTCACTTTCTAGATTTAAACAATCTATTGACAAATTGTGAATAAGGAAAGTAATCTTCATATTTAAAAACTAAGAAAAATAAAACTGTCACTAATGAAAACTGTCACTAATGAAAACTGTAATTAATGAAAACTGTCACTAATGAAAACTGTAATTAATGAAAACTGTCACTAATGAAAACTGTAATTAATGAAAACTGTCACTAATGAAAACTGTCATAAGATGTGAGGATTTTATTGTTGGAAAAATCATCAAAAAGTGGGCAAAACTTTTTGATGATTTTTTCTACTTTCTTTTCATGCATTTCAACCATTCCTTACCCTTTTTTAACTAAAAATGATCGTGTTTTTCTAACAAAAATCTTTTAGAAAAGACAATCATGTTTTGTAAATGAAATTCTTTAAAAATGCTGATAAATTGTTTGTAAAATGTAATATTTAAACACGGGTTATGTATTATCTAACTATAAATCACTATTGTCTAACTATAAATATTTGTGTTTTCATTTTTCAAGTTAGAAAATTTGAAAATATTTATTTTTGTAAGAAATCTGTTATTATACAAATGCTGAAATAATCAACGTTTGTCACTTCAAGCTTTTTTTTATATTTTTATCACACAAAATACAAACTAAAATATTCCTGAGTTTTAGGATTGAGTTATATTTTGAAAGAAAGCAAGGTTAACTCTTCTATTAAGCTGCTATTTGCAAATAACAAATGACCCATGTTTTACTTGTATCACTTTCATTCTCTCTCAATTATTCTGTACTCTATCTATCACTCACTCTCTCTCTCTCTCTCTCTCTCTCTCTCTCTCTCTCTCTCTCTCTCTCCTAATTAACAAGAATTGTTTTAGATTTTTAATGGATAAAATTTCAAGTAAAAAATATGTTTTGTTTGTTTGAAATGGCATGAGAGATTTTATCAACGTCAGATATGATGTAAAGCAGAATTTCCATGAACATTGTTTCTTTCCATGGATTCTCTGTAGAACACATTAATATTGGACTGCTTTCCTGTGAACTGGAGTCTTGCAGTATGGTTGTCTCCAAAAATCCTCATAAGTATTTAAATTTTGTCCATCACTAATCATTTTCAATCCTTTCATAATCTTCTTCATCATTTAACTTACAATCCATTTTATTAATCCTTATTTTCATTGTTGAACGCATGCATTTAAATGGATGCATTTTCAAATGGGATCTGTTTAAGGACTTTTTACAAATTTTCCTTGTAATTTGAATTTTTCTGTTTTATCACATACACCTCTCCTATAATTGAAAAATTCTCTCTTTTCAAGAGAAATTTGATATAAAAATGTCTTCACCAATATTTATTCTAAACACATTATAGATATTGAATGGACATTCTAAAGTTCATATCAAATTTACATAGAAATCTGACATCCAAGCGTCATACGATCATCCTGTGAGATGTTGGCATAAAGTCGGCCATGCTTCGTAGGCACTTGATTCGTACAAGATTTTTATTTTTTTTAAGTGATGTCGTCTTAACAACGATAATGATGATTGCAAACTTTAAAAATGGAAGCTTTTCACTTGTTTAAGATTCTTTAAGTATTTCATTTGTAATTTGACTTTTCTGTTCTGGTTTTACCATTTTTTTAGAATTATGCATATTCTGTTTTTATGCTTTATGTATCTATTTCTAGTTATATCTATCCACCTATATCTACATGTCTCTATAAAAACTGTGGGTTTTTTTGCTTGTTTGTTTTGTTAAAGAAAGAAATAGTTATATTTACTAATATCCACAAATCTAGACGGTTCGATTGTCCACACAAACCACTCATGATTCTGTGCTCGTCATGTTTTTTTTATATGATGTCATGCTTTTCTTAAGTCATCATCAACAAAGGATCTTTCAAGTGTATTCCACCTGTTTTAATGGATGATGTAATCGCTTTGTGACGTCATCCATTGTGCATGGAGATGAACAAGATTCACAGATTCAGTAACATACTAAACTGTTGAATCGGGTTGAGATGATTCGTCTAATATCTCATTCTTTCTCTCTACTCACTCTCTTTCTTCCTCTCTTTTACTTTCTCTTTCTTTCTCTCCACACACACACACACACACACACACACACACACACACACACACACATGTGTGTATGTGTACATACGCACACACATATATGCATGTGTGTATGTATATGTATATAATGTCACTGTTTTTTTTGTTTTGTTTTGTTTTGTTTTTTTTTGTTCGTTTGTTTTTTTATTACATTTTCACCCCAAACAAGGCACATTGCCGCTGTGGTGTAGGGGGTTACTATCAGGGGCAGCAGCTATTGGGGCATTATGTTGGGATTTGGGCAGCAAGATGTCGGTTCACGTTACACTTGAACTTCTGCATGTCAGTACAGTTGGGGAAGCAGGGACCTGGAATGGAATTCCAGAGTCTAGCGGTTCTGGGGAAGAAACTACTGGAGTAGAAAGATCTTCTACATCTAGGGATTCTACAGTGTGGGGGTGGGATTTAGCAGCCTGTCGGGTTTGTCGAGGGTGTCTACATCGTGGGGGCACAAGTGTCTGCAGTTCGTCAGAGCATTCACCATTAAAATACTTGTAGAACAGGCAGAAGGATGCAACGTTTCGTCGATGGGACAGAGGCTGAAGCTTAGATGCCAGTTCAGGGCCTATCAGATTGGCGACTCTCTTTTGAACCTTGTCTAGGAGTGAGAGACTAGCAGCAGATGCACCAGCCCAAATGTGAAAGCAACACTCCATACATAGGCGAATGGTGGCCTTATAGAGGTACAGAATATTTTCAGGTGTCAGTAGTTTTCTAGCATGGTAGAGAGAGCCTAACTTCTTCACAGCGGCCCTGGCAATGTTTTCAATATAATTGTTCCAACTCATGTGTCCTGTGAACGTTAGGCCAAGCAGTTTGAAAGCTGTACTCTCAGACAGGGAGTCACTGGCCATTGCTATAAGTGGCAGAGAAGGTTCCTTGTAATTATTGAAGGAAACCCGTTTAGTCTTGGCAGCATTGAATGTGACCATCCATTTTTGTCTCCGTTCCACTACAGATTGGAGGCCATCTTCTAGTGTTTTTACCATTTCTTTAGTTATGTGTTCATTTGTTTTCCTGTCATGCCTGTTATAGAGTGTGGTGTCATCAGCATATATACCCATCTCAGAGGCAGTTTTGTCGGGGAGGTCATTAATAAATATTAGGAACAATAGAGGTCCAAGGATAGAGCCCTGAGGCACTCCTGCATTTATATCACACTGTTTAGATGTACGACCGTCGAGGACAACCTGGATTTTTCTCTTATCTAAGAAGGATTTAATTATTTTAAGTATTCTACCAGTGATACCGTATGATTTAATTTTCCTGAGGAGGCCCTCATGCCATACCCTGTCAAAAGCTTAAGATATATCTAGAGCTACCGCTCTGCCCTCCCCCACTTTGTCCAGTGAATGGTATATACATTCAGAGATTACAGTGAGGATGTCTGCTGTGGAACGGGCTTGTCTAAATCCATATTGTTTATCAGTCAGAAGTTTAGCATCTGTAAGGTGACGGGCTAGAGCATGGTTAATTATAGTCTCAAATATTTTGGCGAAAAGTGGGAGGAGGCTAATGGGGCGATAATTTGATGGGTCAGTTCTTTCGCCAGAATTTTTGAATACTGTTACCACAGAAGCAGTTTTTCAACAGCCCGGGAAGCATGATTCATTAAGGCATTTGTTGTAGAGTTTGGAGAGTACTTGAGCTACTTCGGCTGAGCACTTTTTTAATAGCACAGCTGGGATGAGATCAGGTCCACATGCTTTTGAAGTGTCAAGGATTTTTATGATAGCATGTACCTGAGCAAGGGGTATTTGCAAATCGTCTAGCGTGGCGTCTGTCCGCAAAGGAAAGTCAGGCAGAGGGTGGTTTGAAGGGTCCAGTGTGGAGTTTGAGGCAAACCGGCTGGCAAGCATATTAGCCTCGTCGGTTTCTGAGCAAACAACCTTGTGATTGTTGGTTAGTGGAGGAATTGTTGATTGCCCATTATTTACTACACTGTTTACATGGACGAATAGTGACTGGAGTCTCTGTGTTGATGGCTGATGTCATCCTTGAAATAATTAATCATGTCTGATGTCGTTACGGATATTTCTGGTGTTATGACTTTTCGTTGAGAGTTCCTCGGTCTGCTCAGGGACGCTACTGAATGCCAGAGAAGTGTTCAATAATGACCATAATCCACATAACTTCATATCCTACATTAAACTCGACATTGTGTAACATCAAACCTTAGAGCAGTGTCAGGTAAATAATATTCAGAAGAGAGAAATTAGGAGGCAAAGATGAAGAAGAGAAGTCAAGAGAGACAGAAAGGGAAGAGAAGATATATATTTCATAAACAAATACTAATCCAGTGAATTCGCAGTGGTCTAGTATACTACACACAGTCTGTGGACTTTGCTTAATTATTATCAAATAATATAAATATAAATGTGTGTGTGTGTGTGTGTGTGTGTGTGTGTGTGTGTGTGTGTGTGTGTGTGTGTGTGTGTGTGTGTGTGTGTGTGTGATTTACTTGTAACTGGACGATACTAGACTCTATTGTTTCAGAAAGAAAGAGATAGAGGAAATGGGACAACAAAAAACTACTGAGTCACTCATATTCGCCAACTTACACTACTAGTAAGGACCACCTTATTGCTTTACACCCATGCAGTAAGTCAACTTACACTACTAGTAAGGACCACCTTATTGCTTTACACCCATGCAGTTGTTTGTTTGTATAAGCTGATTCTTTTACAAAAAAAAAAAACATATGCACATTTGAATCTTGTTATATTCTGACTTAAGAGATGAAATCACTTCCTCAACCAATCGTGACCCAATTGACCTTCAAGTTTGGCTAGCTTACTATGTTGCCCACATTTTGATTCATCAGAAGTCTGGCACAAAATCAAATTATGATGTAACAAAAGCCTGAAAGACTGAGGTGAGGTTTTTATTGCATATAAAAAATATGAAAAGTAGTCATCACCTATCTCTCTGCACTTTATGCTAATTGAAATTAAAGCAAACATTATTAGAGATAGAAATACTGGTTTCTCTTAATTTCACTTGTGGAAAACGCATAAGCAGGGCATAATGTTCAGATGTTAACGTTTTGATGATGATTGGCTGTCTATAATGTAACTGTGATGTCTGGCTGCCTGTCCAGGGCTGTAATTAAAAACAAAGACCTATGCTAAGATCAAACAAGTTTTTTCAATTAAAATTTACGAGAAACCCAACCATGGTAATGATTGTATTTAAAAAAAAAAAAAGATTAACTATAATAAACGTCTTCATGCATGGCTTTATTTTATTTTATTTTATTTTATTATATTTTATTTTATTTTATTATATTTTATTTTATTTATAACTTGAAAATTGAAAATTGTATAGATAAAAAATAAGGATAAAAATATGAGGTTCAGAGCAGAATGGTCTTGATTCTTTTCTGAACAGTGCTGCATGCGTCTGCTAGTGTTTAATAAATATTTTCAATGATCAAAAATGGATTGATGATGGTAATTAGTCTGAAAGAGAGAAACCGCCCACATGAAACTCATGATGACGTGCCTGTAACTGCTCATCGCCTGTTCTCCTAACTGTGAACAAAGATCAGCCTTCTGATATAAAGGTTAGTGGTCTTGGATCAGCGCCAAGGATCAATAATCTGCCCTCGACAACTGTGGCTTACAAATGTGTCTGGAGAACCATTCCCCTCTGTCTTTTTTTGTGTTTTGATCGGAAATCAGCAGCAGGCGATGATATGGATGATACACATGTCAAAGTTATCGCTGTTACATAACGAGCAAAACGAAATATATAAATTCCAAAGTATACTATGAGAAAAAATGTGATCTGTAGGGTCGATCATTGAGCCAGTTATGTGTTTAATATAATAAAATGATAAGATCCTAAATTAACCACATTCTGCTGGCCATAACTTTCTTTCTCCTCTCTGTCTCTCTCTCCTACTACCCGTTACATGTGGTGATATTTCCTTTTGTTTATAATGGATTATTCCTATCTTTTTATTCTATCTTTCCCTTTCTGTATTACAATTAACTGTTAGTAAACCGAGAGAGTGAGAGATGTGTGAGTGATAGAAACAGTATAAAATAAGAGTGAGGGGGGGAGGTCAAACAAGATACTATAAGAGAGGAAGAGAGTGATAGACAGACAACTAGTAAAAGATAACTCACTTGATGAAGTAATTGCAACTGACAACTATCTAAAATAATTTGGATTTTTTCCAAATATAACTCAATCCTCAACCTTTTTTCCTATATTGATTTGTACTTGCTGATTGGATAAAATATTTCCAATTGAAGTTTTCATGTTTCCATTCCCTTCGGAGTAAAAACATGAATAGCTTTCGGCTATTTCAGTAATCATTTTCAAGAAAATATGTCTCAATAATTATTATGAATAATATCAACAATGACCGTTGTAATTTTTTGCTTCTAAAACTTTAGTTATTACATCTTTTGGAATAAAATCTTCCTATTTTAAAACAAATATTTCAGATTACCAGAATAATTTTAAACAAGTTGCCATTCAATTTTATAAAGAGGTTCACTTTTGCTATATCAGTAAAATGATCCTCTGCTCAAAATTCCAAAAAATGCATTTGTAAAATGTATTTTGTGGGTAAAGGAAATGTAAAAAAGACATCAAGTAAAACATTTTAAATAAAACTTACATGAAAAATTAAATTTTGCTGCAAAAAATTAAATAAGTATTTTTTTCATTAAAACATTCTGGGCTTAATCAACAATTTCTATAAAAACTAAAATAAAACTGAATAAAACCACTTTTTTAGAAGAGAGTTGTATATGTGCATTATGCATTCTAGTTGACACAGTAAGCAAAAGCTATTCTTTTTCTCTAGAGTCTTCCACTTGGTTTTAGAATTGTTTCTGCTGACCTACTCTTAAGAGTCTATAGAGTAAAAATATGTTTCAGAAACAATTGTTAACATGAATACGTTTTATTTTGATGAATAAAACCTCCCTCCCCCAATCTCTTCTCGAACCTGAAGACCAACAATTGGAATTGCCTATTTTATTCATATTAAAAGCAGAAAATGTAAATAATATTTCGCAGATATTTCTAAATTCTTTAAAACCAGGATCATCTGATTGTATGTATCGCCAAGATTCAGATGGAACAAATTAGTTGCGTTTATTTGATGAAAAATTTACCAAAAATGAAAAATGGATTTTTTCAAAGTTTCTGTGTGATTTTGAGATGGCATACATCCTAGAAATGGCATAAGTACCTTCGATATAAAATAAAGCATTTACAAAGTTCATCAGCTGTTGACCTTTAAAGACATTTATACCAATAACATTCACTTATTTAGATACTAGTATATTCCCTGTCAAAAATCTACTGATTAGCACTTATCATGCTCGTGTTGAATTTTACCTGTGCTCTACTCTCAGGAAAAAAGTGTAGCTCTCAACTTTCATAAATAACAATGACAATATCTCGATTATTTTTTTCCACTAAAGTTCTGAAAAGAACTTTTATTCTTTTCAGCAATAAAAATCTTCCCATTTTTTCTCATTTTTTACAATTAATGTTTCAAAATGAATTGAAACGTTAAAAGGAATTTGATAGTCTTCCAAATTTTCAAACCTTATTGTTCCATCTATCTATACAGTTGAGTTTTTTCTCGTCTTGATATTGATATTAAAAGCCTACTTTTTTCTAGTTAAAACGAATTTTTTAATATACTCAGTCATGGATATGTAAGTGAATACATCAAGGCGAACTAATTTGCATATTCCTTTAAAAAAACGAACGTTATTAATTTTTATGGTTTCCTATTAGATGATTAATTTCATTTCTCTATTTCACACTGAAGTCACCTTGTCTGTGTGTGTGCAAAAAGTCTCTACCAAACTCCTCTCTGAATATTTGGTCTATAGAGTTGAAATTTGATATATAGGGTGTTTGGATTTGTAGCACACTTTTGATTTAGTTTTGAGCTAGTACAGTAGCTGCTAAGTGATCAAAATTGAACGAAAAAACATTGACTGTGGCCATTTTTCATGATGAAATCGTACATATATTTTGTATATGGTTGGTTTGTAAATTAATTTGTTTTGTAGAAGTATAGATTTGATAAAGAAATAGTCTGCAAATAATAGTTTCCATTTAATTCATAGATAGAGATGGTGGCTGACATGTATTACTGGAATGGATCTAGATGTCGTGACAATCAAGGGTCGGCTCTACAGACACTAAAATTCTGAAATTGTGGCCTCACTGCTGGATTTAGTTTAATATAATGGCCAAGGTTGTTAGAATGGGAGCTTGAATATTTGATAGGGTTGTGAAAGATTGATTTGGGGGTGATGACGTGAGTTAGAAGCAAGCATCAGTTAAGCAATATTCAGCCTGGTGAGTACCAGATGGGTGACACTTTGGGAATACCAGATGCTGTATATGAGGTGATAGTGACAGCTTCCTGCAAACATTAGGATACAGATGAATAATGTAATCTGAGACAGTTGTGCTGAAACAAAATTATTCTCCACATAGATTGGACTCTAACAGGTATCATTTCTGGCTTAGAATGGACCTGAGAGTAGTGGTAACTAAGAAGTAACTTTACCCTCAACCCCAAGAGTTACAAATTGGAACTTTACTGCTAGATGCACTTTAGGATCATATCCAGGTATCCAGAACCTTGGAGCATGTGTGTATATAACATACGCATATCTATCTCCGTCTCTCTGTCTTCTCTGTCTTTCTGTCTGTCTGCCTGTCTGTCTGTCTGTCTGTCTGTCTCTCTCTCTCTCTCTCTCTCTCTCTATATATATATATATATATATATATATATATATATATTCTTAAAAATACTTTAAGTACTTATGATATACTATAAGAATTCTTACTATCACATACACATACACATAGACACGCACACATATCTATCTATCTATCTCTCTCTCTCTCTCTCTCTCTCTATATATATATATATATATATATATATATATATATATATATATATATATATATATATATATATATATATATATATATATATATATATACAAAGTGCACTGGTATATCCTTAAGCACATCTGCAGGCAAAAATGAGTGAAAAAGTGTGTGTGTGTGTGTGTGTGTGTGTGTGTGTGTGTGTGTGTGTGAAACAAGAATATACTGTATACGTTTCTCTTTTACGGTTGCATATTTGAAAACGGGTAGCCAATGGTGGCTGAGTAGAAATCTCAGAAATAATGAAAGAGTGAATTGAAAAGGGAACGACCGATGTTGGTAGGCATTAAAACCTTGAGAAGCAGGCTGAGATGAGTGGGGGTGGGGGGTGAGGAGATGCTACATACAGGAAGTGGGGTAGGAGAGAAGGAGAGTGAGAGAAACAATCAGTTTTGCCAGTCTAGTAGAGAGTTAAGAAAAGCAAAACAAAAAAAAAACGAAACTTGTTTTAAGTGAATGGTGTGTACGAGAGACACACGTTTCTATCTGGAGTTTACTTTACCCCGAATCAGATCCAATATCATCAACAACTTCTTTCCTTTGAGAACATGTACGCTAAAAGTCCTCTTACAAATTCTACTGAGGAGGCAGAGATCCTTTACGATGAAGAGTTTGATATCTCTGGGTCTGGGGAGCATACTTTGGGCCTCAACAAGCAGTATTACACAAATGGAATGGGTAAGTGTGTACCCTCTACTAGCTTCTCCCCCGTCAGCATATATCTATATAACTGCCATGCTGTGCTTATATATCGGGTTTTCTTGCAGGATCACATTTCGAAAACACACACTGTATCCGAAATAATTTATATACACGTTTCCTGTTGTGTTGGAAAAAGAAATACTACGCTGTGATTTTAGAAATAGATGTAACAGTTTTTACTATGTTTTATTAATTTATTTTATTTTTTGTGTTTTGTTATTGTTGTTTTTTATTCCAAGATTTCAAATGACGAAAACCGGCAAGAAAAGTCCTTTAGCTAATTTTTTTCTTAGATAACTTTTCTCGATATTATAACATGAAAATAATGATTAAGTAATTACTGCAATTTTTACATTCATAATAAAACTTTACAAAAATAAAGGTTATATTTGTAATTCAATCTATATAAATTTAATATTGTTGTTTTTAATATTAGTAATGGCTAATTACAAAAAGAGATTTCATTAATGATATTAGCAGGTGATATTCTGAATCTCAAAACTGTTTATGATTTGTAATGAAGCTGTATTTCTACAACTTGAATGATTGGCGAAGGAAAGCAACAAAATATATGATAAATAAAAAACAAAAATGATAACAAAATTGGGAGAAATAAAAATCATCCAGAGAACACAATTACTCGAGTAAGAGACAAAATATTTATATATCTAAAAAGATATTTACATCATTAAATTATACATGCAAATATTTTATTTAAAGAGACAGTAGATAAAAACATACAAATTTAAATTCAAATTTATATTGACTTTCCATATCTTTTAGATGTTTTAATTATTTATGTGTTCAAACATCATATTATTCAGCACTTATTGATAAAGATATGAAAAAAACGAATTATATATATATATATATATATATATATATGAACATACTTATATCAAGCAAGCACCTAGTAAATGTCTGTCACACACACACACACACACACACACACACACACACATATATATATATATATATATATATATATATATATATATATATATATATGAAATACACTTTTTGTTGCTACCAATTCCGTTTCTGAAGTCTTGGTTTTGTTAATACATTGTATATATATATATATATATATATATATATATATATATATATATATATATATATATATATATATATATATATATATATATATATGTCCTTGTCTGTCTTCCTGGGACAGGGTCTTTACCAAACTCTGTCAATTTTTGGTCTACACATTTAAAACTTGATATATGGGGGATTTGAATTTGTAGAACAAATTCTGTGTAGTCGTCAGCCGAGAAAAAATAAATGCAAAATGTGACATAATTGAAGAAAAAATTGAAACTTGGCAAGGTAAGTCGACTTTAAGTGCGAAAATATAGTTATAGCTTTTACAACATTATTTTTTAAAGGTTTTTTATGTGTAAGGACATGGCTTAGAATGTAACGAATAAGGCCAGAGAGCTATATGTTTTGGTTTCGATTCTAATTAATGGCACCCAGGTCATATTTGTTTCTTTTACTTTTGAAATCACTAATATATATTGGGTACAATATAATAATTGGTAGATTATTGATAAAATCTGCATGAATTAAATTAGAATATTTAAGTGTATTTCACGACTGAGCAATGCCGAGTGACTTGCTAGTCATATATATATATATATATATATATATATATATATATATATATATATATATATACGTACATGAGTCAAAACTAGGTAGACAGCATTTTGAATAGATATAAGTGATATCTAAATAAATTTGGAATAGGTATACATGATCTCTAAATAAATGATTTTTATTGTCCACCTATTTTTGATACACCCAGTGTATATATATATATATATATATATATATATATATATATATATATATATATATATATAATTTTTTTAAATTTTCTTATTAGTCTATTCAAGCTGTGGACGGCCATCCTACCGGATGCTAGACATTCACCCAGATAACTCAAATATTTAAACCTAGAGATCTTTTTAAGATTCTGAGCGTGCCTTTAAGTACAATTGTCCGAATCTCTCTTGCATTGTTCACCGGGTATATTTGCCAGGTAGTTTTTTATTATTCTTTTGCAGTAGTTTTGATCCTATAATTACTGGAATGACAAAGATCTTCCTAAGATTCCAGTTTCTTTTCACATCATCCATAGGAATTTGGTATTTTGTTATCTTTTCCTTCTCAGCCCTTTAATCCAGCATCATGAAAGACACTAACTTTTGCTCAGATACTAAGATTGTTTATTTTTCTTTCATATTCCATATCACTATGTCAGCTTTTATGGCTCTGCATAGACATAGTGAATTGGTGTATGACTTATTTTCAACTGTTCTTTCTGGTAAACATGTTCCCAGAATTCGCTGCTGTATTTGATATTCAACTTTTTACAGACGGTCCAGTAGAGGTATTTACAAACTCCATTGTGTCGCGTCATATAGTAAACATTCCTGCCATTACTGAAGCCACTCATTTTCTTAAAAACATTGATCGTGAAACCTTCATCTTGAGTAGCCATTATAATCCTCTCCTGATCATAGTGATTCTCTTTTTATCCAGTCTATACAGTTTTCTTTATACAGTTTTCTTTATACAATTTTCTTTTTCTATATAGTTTTCTTTATCTATATAGTTTTCTTTATCTATATAGTTCTGGGCTAATTCATCTAGAAAATACTTGACGCACTGTTGGTTGACCCATTCTTTCAGTTGTTTGCAATGGAAGTTCTTCGTGCATTGTTGTCGACTCTTTTAGGGTTTTTTTTTTGTAACAGACTTTTCTGATTCAGTTTTGTCTAAATGTTTGGTCACTTTCATAATGGATAATGGACTTTTGAGGCCTATATATTAACTGCCAATTTTTTCTCTCATCTTAATATGCTGAATTGAATCGTTCTTATCAATTTCTATTTTTCCTGCTCTTCTAGGTCCTTGATGTCAGTATTTTCATCATACTGCATGTTTTCCATATGGACCTTCTTCCCAGCTTTGATGGAGCACTTGGCATATTGATCTAAACCAAAGTGCATTCCAATATTTCTGGAAAAGTTATGTACGACTTGCAAGAGTCAACTTTAATCAGCATCTGAGTTGGCATACAGCTTGAGGTCATCTATGTTTGGGTCTTGTTGCCGGCCATGGCTAAGATTGTAGGCACTCCATTTTTTATTGAGTAATTTGCTTAACGGATCTACTGCCACACAAAAGAGTAAAAGTGATAGACTATTCCCTTTGGAAGATTCTGATTTTCTGATCTTGACATTAGGGATTTTTTTTCTCTTTGATTGCTGGATGAATTTTATATAAATCTAGCCACCATAGTAGCCATATGCCTTTTGGTAATCAATCCATGCCATACTTCATTTTCTTTGTCTCTTCTCACAGTCCTCAAGGGTGGACATTAATAAACAACTGGTCCTTGATGCCTAAACACTTCCTTTTGCACCCTGCTTATTCTTTTTCCAGGTATGCTCCAGAGGAGAGGTGTTGATAGATGCTGTTTGCAACCATACTAGTGAAAAGCTTGTAGGTAGTAGTGAGACAACAGATGGGTTAGTATTTACTAGGGCATTGTGTTTGACTTATTTATAGTATAAGAGTCTCAACACCTTTTAAAAGCCTTGTTGGCATGACTACTTCACCCCTCAATAACCTGCTGAAGCAACTGCTATAATGACCATGCAGTGCTGTTAGTCGTTTGAACCAGAAATTGGGTAGTTCGTCCATGCCAGGCTTTTTGTAGTTCTGGAAACCATTCAGCTTTTGTTTTATCATGCCATTTCAGGTTTGTTTTCATTGCTTTCTGCAACATCTTGGATCCATTTGGCCTCTTCATTTTAGCTAACCTTCTTTTCAAACAGAAACTTCAAATAATCTTCCTGCTCTTGCTTTTCAGGTGGCTTTTCTACCGTTATTGTGTTATTAGGTTTCGACTTTTGCTCTATTCTTGTTTTTTTTTATTCTTTTAGCAAGTGCTGGGATCTTGCTCCCGAGTTCCTTCTCTTAGTTCTTCAGCTTTCCTACTTTTGTGCCATATTTTACACTGAGCCTGCAGATAATATTCTTCAGCCGTCCCTGCATTGCATGGGTGACAAGGAATTGTTTTATTTGATACAATTCCTTTCTGCAACTATTCAGCTGATTCTGGAGCTTCCATTTCCAATGTGGTGTTTGTATTTTTGCTCTGGACTCCCATTATTTTTGCTGTTGGAAATTTAGGGACCGTTTTTTTAACAATGTAAAATCCAGTAGCATAAGATATTCGGTTCAACTGCCGTGTTATATTGCACAAATCTATGGCGAGCAACATTCAACCATTTTATTGCTGCTTGTAGCTTTCATATGTTGTACTTTGGCAGGTTAAGTCTTTACCTCTGACCACATTTTTTGGACCCCCTCAATGGTCTTACATAGCTCTTCCTCCACTTATCTAGTTCCAGAAATTTCTGAGGTAGTGGTGTAGGTACAGGTGTTGGCAATAGTGGGAATTTTTACAGGGTTTTCAAGTGAATTCTGTTGTTTTTTGTTTTTGTTTTTGTTTTTTTTTAATGAGAGCTGCTACTTCCGTTTTTATGTATTCAAACTCCATTGAAAAACTTTAGACGGTTGTATCGTTGAGATATTATCTTTTGGGGGTAGAACATTATTTTTGCCTGGACAGAAATGGGAGAATATTTTCCACCAGCTCTCTGTCCTTTGCTTTTGTTGGGCATGTTTTGCTTGAGTGTATTCCATAGGCCATAGCAATATCAACTTCTCTTCCATCTCGCATCTAGACTTTTGTCTCCTTATAGGAAGGTAGTCATCAAGGTCTAGTGGCTGACACTGGTTGGCCTCTCTGTCATGACTATAGTACCACTTCCAGAGGATAGAAGGTTTACACCATTACTTACTTCTTCCTGCTTGGTGTATAAACGGGTTGAAGGGTCCTTTTTATCCTGGGTACAGGCATGCTAATATATTTATTTTTATTAATTTTGTTTTTATTATTAATTCCTCATTGTCTACAGCTTCTTATTTGATATTAGAAGTTGCCCTCTATTAGTAGAGGGGGGTGTCCTCATTCATCGTCAGAATTCATAGACATTGAGCACTCTAGTCCGGTTTTTTCACCACTGGTAAATATATATATATATATATATATATATATATATATATATATATATATGACAACCCCTTTAAGAAATTCGTTTCTTATCGTTGAGCACTTTCAGTTGAATTAAAAGTCGGTCAATTTAGCTCTTATGCGTAGATCATCGTATAACGATTAGATCACTGTCTGTCTGGCGTAAATGAACACTTAAAATTAAGATGTTTAAAATTCAACGTTATTTCAAGCGGTTAATGGTAGCTGAATGGATTAGGTCTCCGCTAATCGAGCCAGAGATGTCTCGTGATACGGGGTTCGAATCGTTCGACTGGTAGTAATCGTGACACCCTGCACTGAAGATGAAAGGATGAAACACTAGTGTCCGTAGGTATTTAATTATTATAGTAAAAAATAATTATATATATATATATATATATATAATTATATAGATAATTTGCTCTATAAGAATAAATACGAAATCTGCATGAATTAAAATATCATATTGGAGCATATATATATATATATATATATATATATATATATATATATATATAATTATATAGATAATTTGCTCTATAAGAATAAATACGAAATCTGCATGAATTAAAATATCATATTGAAGCATATTTTATAACCGGGCAATGCCTGGCGATCTGCTAGTATATATATATATATATATATATATATATATATATATATATATATATATATACTAGCAGATCGCCAGGCATTGCCCGGTTATAAAATATGCTTCAATATGATATTTTAATTCATGCAGATTTCGTATTTATTCTTATAGAGCAAATTATCTAGTGACTTCAAACTAAAAATGCATATGTATGCATGCTCAAAAGTTAGTTGATTTACTCTTGTCAGTGCCAACTGTTTGTTTTTTCTTTTCAATTTTGATCCAGCAGCAGTATTTTTACAGGCTAAAAATATAATTGAAAATTTTCTTGAGATCTACATACCTATATATCAAGTTTAAATCTGTAGACTAAATATGCAGAGAGGAGTTTGATAGAGACTTTTTGCGCACACACACACAGACAAGGTCACTCGTTTCATCCTAAATTCTACGCAATTATGCACAATATAGAAACTATGCAAAAAAGAATTAAGCATAATAGTTAAATGAAACCAATTATTTAATAAGAAACAATAAAAACAAATAATTAATTAATGAACGCTCGTTTTTCAAAGGAATATGCAAATCAGTTAACCTTCATAAAGTCGTTCGCATATCCATGACTGAGTATATTAAGAATTTGTTTCAATAACTTCTGAATAGAAAAAAATATGCTTTTAATATCAATATCTGAGTGAGAAAAAAATCAACTTTATAAGTATATAGATGTATACGTATATATGCATACATATATATATGTATATATACATATATGTATATATACATATATGTATATATACATATATGTATATATACTGAGTTTAGCTCTTCTACATAGAAATCTTTAATTTCTAACTTTAAAATATTTTAAATAATTGCACTAGATTCTTACATTTGTTTGAATCAAATTTTTTCGTTAAATTTCTGATTTGAGAGAAATTAATTCTTTTTAAATGATCCTTTGGTAAATGTGCACTTCAGGTGTATAAATTAGTTGACCTACATAAAACCATAAAAAAAGCGTGTGTTTTTTTAGTTATTTATTTATTTTTTTGTTGTTGATAAAACACATTATTTGACTGAAATAAAACGATGAAAAGATTAATTTTTATTATATTTTATCATTTTTTTCATCAGACTCAATCGGCAACAGTAAAAGGTTACTTGCAATGGCGGTCATTTTTTTTTTCAAATTAGTTCATATTAGAAATTTCAGTTTCTTCGTAAGCAAGTTCGCCATATTTTATTTCATCTTAATTGTTGAAAAAAAATGAAAGTAATTATTTCACAAACTTTTGAAATTTGAAAATGTTTAAAATAGAAAGTCATTTGTGCTTTAGAATTCTTATGTATCTTTTAAGATTGAAAAAATTTGGAAATTATTTACATTCAAAATTATTTTTAATAGAATTTAAACCAACATTTATACATTAACAGACATTAGTTATAGTTTTATAACAATTTGATTCGATCAATAATTTAATGACCAAAGGATATTGTAATAATTAAATTTTGATTTTAAAATCCTATTTAAAAAAAGTCAAAATTTGTTTATAAAAAACTGTGAAATGAAAGTAAAAATGCTTGGGCAACGTCATGTCGAAACAGGTAGTTGTAAAACTTATATTTTCATTTTACAATCTGTTGATGTTAAAAAAATCTATGCTCCATGTCATCCAATAAAAGTGCATTTAACTTATTCTTAAGTGCATTTCGAAGACTTTCCTAAACTTTATAAATTCCTGACAAATTGTTACATTTCTTCAAAAGTTTAAGAACTCATTGGAATATTATGTTTCGTTATATATTTCATTGTGCATAATACATTTGATTGTTCAGTATTGTATATTTGATTGTCGCAAACACATTTTTTACCTTCTTGTTTCCCCCTCCCCCCTCTCTCTCTCTCTCTCTCTCTCTCTCTCTCTCTCTCTCTCTCTCTCTCTCTATTTCCGGTTGGTATTTTTAAAAAGAATGAATATACAGATAAATCCAACAGAATGAATAGGAGGTGTAAGAAACATAAAAACGATGTTTTTAATTTATTATATTTTATTTGGATATTTCGAGCAGTTCTCCGCTCTTTGTCAAAAATTGTAATGAAATGAGTCAAATTTTGTTTTACTCATTTCGCTACAATTTTCTGATAAAAAAGTGGGTGGTGGCTGTGCATGGGCGTCTGGAGCACACTTTGTCACTCACATCTCTGTCGACACTCTGAAATCAACTGCTCGAAATATCAAAATAAGATATAATAAATTTAAAACAACATCGTTTTTATGCTTCTCCTATAATCCTGGAAATATTTCTCTAGAAGTATACATGGAATATATATATATATATATATATATAAAACACTGACTGAACAATTACTGGTTACATTCGGTATCTTTAATCATGCGGGCTGAGTTCCCAGTGTTTCCAGGTACTCATGCGAAATCGAACTTATGTATAGTGTCAATCGAAATTAAAAAAAAAAATATGCTCTCGTACAAGTAACTGAGCACTATAGTATAAATTTAAGGATCTGAAGGATATTTGACACGATTTTTTATATAAGAAAACGATTCTTTGGCACTATTAAATATGATAGAATACATCATAATAAAAACTGATGCATATGAAGGTCGTTCCAAAAGTAATGCTTCCTAATTTTAACTCAAAAAGTTGAAGAGCTATGAAGGCGGCAGTGGTACCATTAAAACGAGTGACCATTTGTGCTCCAAAATTTATTTTTCTACATTGTCGCCACCATTCTCAGCCAGCCTTGGTGCCTTTGTCGTAAAAATCAGTGCCTGCCAACATGGTCTATTTTTGATGGCTGCGATTATAGTGTTGTTGTTTGAGAAATGCTGTCGATGTAATGCGTCCTTCACAAGTCCAAACAAGTGGAAATCTGACGGTGACAGGTCAGGACTATATAATGAGTGAGACAGCATGGTCCAGCTAAACTTTGTCACACATTCCATCGTCTTAAAACTTGTGTTTGGCCTGGTGTTGTTGTGTTGCAAACAAAATGTTTCTCTTTTTTTCTGGCCTTATACGGGCAATCCCAGCCTTCAGCTTCCTCAACATTTCAATGTAACGGTCAGAGTTGACAGACAACTCTGATTCCCAAAAATCTAGGAGTATGACGTCCTTCCTATCTCAGACGACGGTGCATATCACTTTGTCTGAGTGTTGAACTTCTTTGCTGGGAAGTGCGAGTGGCGGCATTCCATCGACTGTCACTTGGACTCCAACTCATAGTGGTAAGGCCACTTTTTGTCACCAGTGATGATGCCGTCAAAGAATCTGTTACCTTCAGCTTTGTACTGATTCAACAACTCCTAACAGACATCTCCTCAGTGGTCTTTTTGGTTCTGCATGAACGTTCGTGGAACCCATCTAGAACATGATTTGCTGTTTTTTGAGGATGACATTATCGCTTCCAATGCACTGACACTCACATTCACTCTACTCACATTTCATTTACTGCTATCCGCTAATTAGTGTGGATGAGTTGGTCGAGGCACGGTGTTTTCTGAGGTGGTGGCTGTGCATGGGCTTCTGGAGCGCACTTTGTCACTCACATCTCTGTTCATACTCTGAAATCGATGAACCCATCTCCCAACTGTGCTGACATCAACTATATCAGTTTCATAAACGTTCAACAGGCGCTGATAAATGTTAATCGGTTCAATTTTTTCTGCATGAAAGAATTCAATAATGCTTCTCTGCTTCTGTCGCACATCATTGACAGGGGCTTCTTTCTTGGAGTCTCACACTATCAATATCTGCAACAGAGAGGTGTAATTTTCAAGTCATGAGTGCATTATATATATATATATATATATATATATATATATATATATATATATAAAACATTCAGAATGTGAGTAAATATACAATTATTTCCTCAGCCAGACAACGTCGCAGCTCACAAGAGCCATGACAGCCAATAAACCGGAAGTCCAAGACTCGAGTTTCGCCCTAATTTGGGCTTATCAGTGAGACACATCCGAACTCGGGTTTCGAATCCCGGTGATAAGCTCAAATGAGGGCGAAACTCGAGCCTTTGGATTTTGGTTTGTTGGCTGTCATTGCTTTTGTATACTGTGAGGTTCTGGCTGTATATATATATATATATATATATATATATATATATATATATATATATATATATATATATATATATATATATATAAGCTATTGTGTAAACACATCACCTTTAATATGAACAAATACCGATGTTAAGCTATTTACACGGTTAAAATCTTTTATTGTACGATAATATTTGTGACTACAAATATTTGACAGATGTTTGGAAAGGAAACATTCAGACGATAAAGATCGCTAAGAGATTCTTGAAAGCTTATGATGTGTAAATCGATAACTGTCTCTTCAGTATTATTGTTATTTTAACACATTTTTCATACAAATTTATATGTAGATAATTTTTTGAATATTTATAATATTCAATAACGTCTGTCGGCTAAGGTAACCAACTTATAAAATCTAGATTTTTGAGGCTCAATTAAAAGAAACTTTAAATGCTAATGATTAAATAAGAAATTAAAAGAAATTTATTAAAAAGAATTGTTTTCGTGTACATATCTTGTAAAATGGATACAGAATATCGAATCAAATCAAATATTGAAATGGTACATAATGAAAAAACTCTAATGAAATTTTTTAGCAAATGAACAAAATCTGTTCTGATGATTACCGTTTCGTTACACTTTTTATAATGAATAGAACTTTCCGCACATCAATTTTTATATAATCTTGCAATTTAATGCTTAAGAATTAGTAATAAAACAATTTTTGAAATAAGATTTCAAAATTCTAGAATTTATAAAAGTGGGGCATTTTATTTTGAATTTAAAACAGACAAAAAGACAGAGATAACACGTTTATAGATATTTTTTGTGATTTTATTGTAACCTTGAAATGAGATAATTCTTAATGACATGAATAAATGAATTATGAACAAATAATAAATAAGTAATAATAAATAAATTATAAACAAATAATAAATAAGTAATAATAAATAAATTATAAACAAATAATAAATAAGTAATAATAAATAAATTATAAACAAATAATAAATAAGTAATAATGAATAAATTATAAACAAATAATAAATAAGTAATAATAAATAAATTATAAACAAATAATAAATAAGTAATAATAAATAAATTATAAACAAATAATAAATAAGTAATAATAAATAAATTATAAACAAATAATAAATAAGTAATAATAAATAAATTATAAACAAATAATAAATAAGTAATAATAAATAAATTATAAACAAATAATAAATAAGTAATAATGAATAAATTATAAACAAATAATAAATAAGTAATAATAAATAAATTATAAACAAATAATAAATAAGTAATAATAAATAAATTATAAACAAATAATAAATAAGTAATAATGAATAAATTATAAACAAATAATAAATAAGTAATAATAAATAAATTATAAACAAATAATAAATAAGTAATAATGAATAAATTATAAACAAATAATAAATAAGTAATAATAAATAAATTATAAACAAATAATAAATAAGTAATAATAAATAAATTATAACAAATAATAAATAAGTAATAATGAATAAATTATAAACAAATAATAAATAAGTAATAATAAATAAATTATAAACAAATAATAAATACGTAATAATAAATAAATTATAAACAAATAATAAATAAGTAATAATAAATAAATTATAAACAAATAATAAATAAGTAATAATGAATAAATTATAAACAAATAATAAATAAGTAATAATGAATAAATTATAAACAAATAATAAATAAGTAATAATAAATAAATTATAAACAAATAATAAATAAGTAATAATGAATAAATTATAAACAAATAATAAATAAGTAATAATAAATAAATTATAAACAAATAATAAATAAGTAATAATAAATAAATTATAAACAAATAATAAATAAGTAATAATAAATAAATTATATATAGTAAAAAAAAGGTGAGAAATAATAAATAAATAAAAAGATAATTAAATATAAACCTAAAAAATTAATTTCCGTTATTTTCGAATTCATTTAAGAATAATATGAAATTATTTACACTATTGCAGATTAGAAAGTTTCTTCCAAAACGTATTACTTTTTTATTCGGTGTGATTATATTTTCACATTGAAATGAATTTGTTGATTTAATCCAGAAATAACTAAAGAGGTATAAATAATTATATATATAAACGCATGAAATTCATTTTATTTAAACATTATTTTTGAATTCATCAATTGATTTATATTCAAACTATTTTAAACTGAGAAATTTCTTCTATTAGGCTAAAATCTAATCGTGTGAAAAAATTGAATTTTGAAATCTCTCTTGTCAATACACGGCCAACATGAGAAGAGATATTAAAAAATATGTTCAATATTTGGCATTTTTTTTTTAAGTCATTCCTTATTCTTTTTTGGAACAAAGTCGGTAAACCTGAATTATTTCTGAATTATTTTTATAATTAAGATCTTTTTAGCATATTCACTTTTATTTGTACACCTTTTAATTTTTATATTACATCCCAATTCCTATTTCTAGCTGCTGGTGTATATGATCTCATCCAATCTGAGATGACAAAATATGTTATGTTTCAGAATTTTATAGATAAGGAATGATAATTTGCATCAATTTAGACTACTGTTCTCATTTTGGAGGTCAGTGGATGATGCTAAGATTACATTTACAATTTATTTAAGACTTCTACTTGATGATAGGTCATAGAATGAGAACAAGTTACATTCGTGGATTAAATAAAGGATAATATTTGAAATTCAATGCAGATTTTTGAATTTGAAAAAATTCATCTGTAGAAGGTCGGAGATTCCATCGGCCAAAACGTTGTGAGAATAACACCCAAGATGAGAGTAGTAGTCTGAATAATCCAATTTAGTCCAAATATAATCATGAATGGATCTGTCCATTATTACTCAACTTTTGTGAAATATTCAGCTGAAATGTAATCATATTCTACTGATAAATTTGAGTCAAAGTTTAATCAAATTTCACTCATAAATTTGAGTTCTAATAAAGTTTCTTCTTCTTTGGAAAATTTTCTAAAATGTTTTTGGTATCAACTTTAAAATGTTTTATCATCAATATTTATTCAAATATTTACAGTCTGCTTGGAAAAATCGATGGCATAACTTCGTGATTATGTGCTATGCATGTAAGGCAGCCTCTTTTTGTGCGATTATTGCTTATGTAATAGTATTCTAGCTTCTGTTGTGGTTCATTTCTTCATCTGTCTGATTTTTCATTTGTGTTGATCGTATTTATTTGCTTGTATTTTCCCTATTGTTTCTGTTATCGGAAATAGAAGAGCCAACATTTGCAAAATGCCGACTGGATCTCTCGCGTTGGCCATTAAAGAAGCCGCACAGTTTTTATATTTATTTGATGCCATTCTTCATGGTTTTGTTGATGTATGCGGCAACATCAGGCTTATTTTACAAACAATCTTGTCAATCTATCCCATAAATAGAAATTACAATACGCAATCACATGCCTTGTATGTGTTAGGTGTTTACAATAAAGAATATTAAGCAGTATTTATCTCAATGGCTTATAACTCGAAAACTATGCACATATACAACATAGTCCTGAAGTTATAACATCGATTTTCCAAACATTTTCTTTCTATAATTATTATTCTTCATTTGTTTACTAATTGTTTAGAGAGCTCAAATCATATAAATATTTTTTTTTATTATTTATGGTAGTTCATCAACCAAGATGGCTTTTATCTTTTTCAAATCTTTTAATGGCATTTTATTGAACATTTTTTGGAAAATATCTTTTGTTTCATGCTTGTGAGTTATCAGGAGAAATTCTGAAGTGCAGTTTTTTCCAAAGAGATGGAATAATAGATTGCAGCGAATATAGTAGAACCTCCTAACTGGGTTCGCTGCCAGGATAATAAACTTTTATAGCACCAAAATATTTAAATTTATTTAAAATAATTTACTTTGAAAACATCTGCTACTAGTCCACCTGCCTTTATCTCCAAGAAGTCTCTCCTAGGAAGCACTCTCCACATTGCATTAAGGAGGAAATGTCAGAGTCAATTCATGTCATAGATAGTGCATGCAGGCGAAATGCTACTAGGGGCGTGCAATAAGTAATGCCCCTGACCCACTCTCAGTTGTCTGATATAGCTGAAATTTTGTATGTGCAATAATTTATATCTCTACAGGTTATGTGGCAAATTACAGCTCTGAACTAATTGTGGTTTCTGTTTTGCAGGTGTTTGAACTGAATCAGGTGTGAAATGGAATCTGTTGAATGTCGAGCAGTGATCCGATTTTTGTATTTGAAAGGACGCACACCACAGGAGACTTTTGATGAAATGAAAGAAACTTATGGTGATAATTTCCCATCATATGACCTTGTAAAACGGTGGCATCGTGAATTCAAACATCGCCGGAAGTCTGTGGAAACAGCTCCCAGACCTGGTCGCCTCCCTTCTGGCATTGATGAGGCATCTGTCCATCAAGTTGAGGCTGCCATTTTGGAAGATCGGTGCATTACTATTCGCCAAATAGCCCAAGATGTCAAGATTAGTACAGGGTCTGTGGAAACTATCCTTCATGACCATTTGCATATGCATAAGGTGTCTGCCAAATGGATCCCCAGATTGCTCACACCATTCCAGAAGTGAGAACACGTTGAGTGCTCAAGGATGAATTTGGAGATGTGCCAAGTAGATGAGTCAAAGTTTTTCAAAAGACTGATTACACAGGATGAAACCTGGGTCCATCACTATGATCCAGAAACCAAAGCTCAGTCAATGCAGTGGAAGCACTTGGACTCACCACCTCCAACAACGGCAAGGGTGCAGCCCTCCACTGGCAGGGTCATGCTCACAGACTTCTGGGACCAGGACGGAGTAGTGATGACAGATTTCCTGGCAAAGGGTAGCACAATTACAGGAGCCTATTATGCTTCACTTTTGAGGAAATTAAGGGAAACTATCAAAATCAAGAGGCGGGGCAAGATCAGCAAAGGTACCCTCCACCTGCAGAACAACGCTCCAGTCCACAACTCGTATGTTGCCAGATCAGAAGCACGGACGTGTGGTTATGAAATCCTCCCTCATCTTCCCTACTCTCCTGACCTTGCATTCTCTGACTTTCACCTCTTCCCAGCCATGAAGTTGTTTGCGAAATGAAAGCGTTTCCCAGAGGATGCAGCCTTGATTTCTGAAGTCACATCATGGTTGGAGGACCAACCTAGGGATGTTCTACAAAAACGGCCTCCAGAGCTGCATCAAACGATGAGAGAAATGCATAACTCTCGGCCGTTCCTATGTAGAGAAAGACTAATAACTGTGCCAAGGTTCGTTGCTCTACTCCTATAGGAAGTGGGTCAGTGGCATTACTTATTGCATGTTCCTCGTAAGGTGATCCTCAACCGGCACTAACTGCTTTAAAAACTGACTTGATTGCATCAAATCCTTCATCATGGTGAAGAGAAGAAAATAGTCTTACTTAATAAGCATCAATATTACAACACCTATCAGCGTTTCGTCTGGTTCTAAGTCATCAAAAAATGTTTTCTTTTTTCTTGTATTTTACCCCCAAACAAAGCATACAAAGAATGAAAGTACCAAATCTCACAACTCTAAGGTTAGCAATAATCATCTGCAAGATAATTCTGATACAAAGAGGAAATAAATACATTTTCCACGGTGCAATTTGCTTAAAACCTTAACTGTTAACCATTACCAAGTTGATCATCATTAATAAGAAATTTTTCTTTTTCTATCACAAAACAGCAATGCAATGCAAGTGTTGATTTCTGACGTTGGCCAAGTACTTTAACGCGTTTGCCTCATGTTGAAATCGGATACGTTATCAACTTTCTTTTGCAATTCAAGCATTTCTTTAATTTTAACAATAGAATGTTGGTTTAGTATTGAAAATATTTCATTTCAAAATACTTCTTTTTTTTTTACTTCGAAGACATTATTATTTTTTTTTTAGCTAGGAGCTGCTATGATGCTGAACTGAGTATTTTCTGTCTGCAGTCAGTGAAGGAAGACTCATTCTAGACTGAGACAGTTTTTAATTTTGTGCCAATCCAGAGTGCCCCTTTTTGGGGGTGATGGATTTTCTTCATATAAAAATCAACATTGTGACTAAACCTGCCCTCGTAGAGAGGCAAGTAAATAAGAACATAATGAATGACCCAAACAACCTATATATTTTATCCCTGGCTCCCCAACACAGTGAAATAATATTAAAGTCAACTGTGGCAATGTTAGTATATAAAGAAAGGTTTTAATAGCTTAAGCATTTTAAATTCAAATCTAATACCTTTTTTTATACCGGAAATAAGTTTTCTATTGAGAGTGATAGATCCGTTAAGAAACCTTAAACACTTTTAAAAGTCTATCCCCTAAAATATTTTCTCTTAATTGAATTTAACTTTAAAAAAAAATGATTTTATTTTTATTTTGACTTCTTAGGCAGGAAGTAATTCCCAAGTGAGGCATTACTTATCTTAATCTAACAACGAAATAAAAAGTAGAAATAAAACTTAGTATAATATCTATGGAGAAACTTGCTTACACATTTCATGAATTGTAAAAAAAAAATATAGGAAACACATGCGTCAAACATGTTCTTTTAGCATAAGGTGAATATAACTGCTTCCTTCAATCTTTCTTCAATATTCTTTCTCTCTTCAATATTCTTTCTCTCTTCAATATTCTTTCTCTCTTCAATATTCTTTCTCTCTTCAATATTCGATGCGGTTTTATTTGTAGATGCATTGCTGTGTAAGTAAACACACACACACACAGAGTCTACGTGTCTGTTTGTCTGTCTGTCTGTTCCACTTTTTCTTGGAAACTACTAAGCCAATTTGATTAAAATTTTGTATGGACATTTGTTATAATAATGTACAACGAACCTAGCATTATGGTACCCATTCGATGCACAGTTGGGGATTAATAAGGATTGCTACAGGTCCAAATACCCTATATATCAAATTTCAGTATAATAGTGAAATGAAACCAATCATCTGATAAGGAACCATAAAATTAATTAATTAATTAATTAACACTCGCTTTCCAAAGGAATATCCGATTTAGTTAACCATCATGTAGTCGCTTGCATATCCACGACTGAGTATATCAAGAAGTTCGTTTTAATTATTTTTGAATAGAAAAAGTATATTTTAAATATCAATGTTAGAGCGAGGAAAAAAGAACTTTACAGTTTTATATATATATATATATATATATATATATATATATATATATATATATATATATTAATGGCGTAATGTAAGCTAAAAATAAGGTAATTTAAACTTCCCTTCCAATTTTCGTATTTTGTAACTATACCCAAATGCATCTAATTTTCTTTTTTTGATATTTATAAATTCAAGACAAAAAAGATTCATTAATTCATATAATAATTAAATGAATGATTTTGTGCTATGAAACAGCTGCTGCCAAGAATTGTAAGTGTCAACTGAATTAAAGAAATAAATTATAAGATGGTCAACATCATGAAATTTGGGATAAAGACTTTTGTAATTTATTTATTATATGCTCTGTAATAACATTCAGCTTCTTAAATTAAGGATTTGTACATATAAAAAGTGAAATATAATTGAAAAAATCATATTTCCAGAAATATATATATATATATATATATATATATATATATATATATATATATATATATATATATAAATATATATATTTATATTTATATATATATATATATATATTTATATATATATATATATATTTCCACAGAAATATATATATATATATATATATATATATATATATTTCTGTGGAAATATATATATATATATTTATATATTTCCACAGAAATATATATATATAAATATATATATATATAAATAAATATATATATATATAAATATATATATATATTATATAAATATAAATATATATATATATATATTTATAAATAAATAAATATATATATATATATATAAATATATATATATAAAGTGTGTGTGCGTATATTATTAAAAGCATTCAGTGAATTTCATTTTAAAAATCCTTATAAATATGCCAATATATATATATATATATATATATATATATATATATATATATATATATATATATATATATTAAGTAATGTGATCTATAATTTAAAAGTTTTAAAAAATTTTTAAATTTAAAAATCAAAATTTAATTAAATTAAAAATCAGTTTCATAAGAAGGAACAACAACAAAGTCAATTATCTGTACGATCGTTTCGGAAATCCGTGCTTTTTATTTGTGGTATACATGAAGTCACGTAGAACAATTATACATAGTTTTTTTGGTAAGCACGGTCTCCTCATCAGCAAATTTAGGAGGATTTCTATTGAATTGAAAAGACACCAAAAATAAACCTAGCATTAACAGTAAGGCAGATGAATCTGAAAAATTGAAGTAAAAGGTTTGGATTTAAAATCTATAAGAAAATTAATAAGAAAATTGGTATAGGTTAGAGATAGAAATGAGTAGAAAAAATATATATATTTTGAATTTACATAATAAATTTGATTTAAAAATATATAGATATATAATTACCTTTTGGTTTTTCTTTTTTTGAAATCAGGAACTGTATTTAAAGTAGTCATTTAGATGTTTGCTATAGCTTTTTATTTTATTGAATGATGAATTTTAAAAAGGGCGACGCTCGTGCAGTAAATTGTTTCCGTTAGCGTATTTTTATTTAGAGACACTACAGTTAATATCTATAGAGAGAGAGTATTTTTTTTTATTTTTTTTTTTTGCAAGTTTTTAAGGCGAGATAATTGTCATGGCTTTATTTATTATTTGATTTACGAGTCTAAGGGCGGTAATTGGTTTAACTTAATTTATTAGAAAAAAAAAAAATCTATTTTTACTAATGAGTAATTTTTAATGATTTAAGGTGGTTTATATTTATTAAATTTAAACCAACGTTTATGATTACACGATAGAATCTCGTGTCTTGAATTTACTAGTTTGGTTGTGCTTTTTATATCTTTATATTTTAAAATTTTTAGGGTTTCTTTTGTACATAATGTACAAAATTTATCTCCTGATTTATATGATTTGCAAGTCTCAATTATTTGCCATTTTAAGTTGAAAGAAATATTGCTATTTTTAGTTGCCAAATATAGTTGGATAGAGTAGTTTGGTTTGATAGAGAGTTATTTTTAAAAGAATGTTTGTGCGTTGAAATTCTATGTTTTATTGGGCCAGATGTGGAACCAATATATATTACCTCTTGATTATTATGATTATTTTCCGTTAGGTCTATTGTTGGATTATAATGTGGTGGGTTGGTTAATAATTGATCGGTAGATTGATTTAAGTTGGTGTTATTATTTAATCTGGTAGTTGAGTTATGGCTGTTGATAGGTTCTTGTATATTTGGAGTTTTTGATACTGTGCAGCTATAGATAACATTTTTAATTTTACATGAGCCTTGTAGGGGACATTTATTTTTTCTTCTACAGTTACAGTCCGATGTATTTTGTATAGTTGCATTTTGTAGTTTATTAATTTTATTATTATTAGAGCTAATTATTTTCTGATGAAGGTTGGGCATAGTAGAGTAAGAGACTTTAATTGTGTTCTTATTGAAAATCTTATTATATCTATGGGGGGCTTTAAAGTTCTTATCTAATATTTTAAAAAATTCTCTAGCTATGTTTGTTTCTAGGTTTTTGGAATACGGGGGGTTGAACCATAGGATCTCCTTGTGTCTATTCTTACGTTTGCGGGTTTTAGTTTATTGTTTATTTATATTATTATCTAATATTTGTAGTTTGGTTTTATCTTTTTTTGTCTCCTGGTTATTTTTCTTAACTCGTATACGGGAAGACATTGCCATATTATATGTTATTACGCTCTTAATAGGTTTATTTTTAATGCAGTTTATGTTTCTATCATTTTCATTTATGAATTTAATTTGTGAATTATATCCAGAGTTTTTAAGGGCTTCATTATAGTATTTTTCATTTTTGGTAAATATTGATTTAGTAGAAGACAGTCTAGAAATTCTTAGAGCGATATTGGGAACTATTGATTTTAATATTGATTTAGGGTGGTTTGATTGATTGTGGACAATTAGAAGTGATTGGTTAGGTTTATGGTATGGTTCAAAGGTAGAATTTTCAAGATTTAAGGTTATGTCTAAGAAATTAACAATTTTTTTATTAGGGTCGATTTTTATACTAAGTCCATAATTTTTAAATAATTTATGTAGAGCTTTAAT
This sequence comes from Euprymna scolopes, assembly GCF_053919585.1. NCBI lineage: Eukaryota > Metazoa > Mollusca > Cephalopoda > Sepiida > Sepiolidae > Euprymna > Euprymna scolopes. The sequence goes on along the minus strand of NC_136518.1, from coordinate 33,804,777 downwards.
TGCATTTTCATAATTTTTATTAGTAGAATTCGTTATGAAAAGTGCATCATCTCTATATAGCCCTCCTTCAAGTTTGAATTGTTTATTGAGTATACAATGTATTTCATTTAAAAGGAAAAGGCCAACTAGATCAGTGACCTGAGTCGAGTCCGTCGATCCCATTAAAATGTTGAAGTGGTTAGGGGTATTTTTCCTGGTCCAATATTTATAATTGACTTTGTTGTTGTTCCTTCTTATGAAACTGATTTTTAATTTAATTAAATTTTGATTTTTAAATTTAAAAAATTTTTTAAACTTTTAAATTATAGATCACATTACTTAATATTGAATTAGCTCTAGGACATTTAACTATCGAGCTTATTATATATCTAAATTACAACGAGCATTTCCTGTATTTTAATTAAACTAATAATTTCACTATTAAATTAAAATACACTTAGCTCTTTAGACTATTAATCTAATCTCCTTTAAATTATATATATATATATATATATATATATATATATATATATATATATATATATATATATATATATATATTACGTATATATGTATACATATGTGGGTTTGTGTGCACGTGCGATGGTATATCCTCTTCTGAAATATACATTTTAGCAACACAGGAAATGGATAGATTCAAATATCCAATAATGAACACATGGCATAAATAGTTTTATGAAAACGATTAAAAATAATAAGAAAAAAGTAATTGAGAAAATAATTTCTTCATTTCTTTCGACATTATAAATGCATGATGGTGTGCGGGTCAATATATTAATAAGTATTTATAATAATAATTATAAAAATATGGTGGTGCAATCAAATTTCGTTCAGAAACCTTAAGTTCATCATTCTCGTATGAATATTAAATAATGTCGCTTTTGACGTCCAACTTCAAAAGATTATAACTTCTTTCATAATGAACTTTATTAATCGAAATAAGAACCATTAGAATCAACACATTTTTGCCAATAAGTAACAAGTTTTTTTCATCATCCCATTAGCATAGAAATTCGGAGTTCTCGAAGCGATGAAATCATTGAAGGCCGAATCGTCATCATCTCGGCTTTTGAAGCATTTTTTGCACAGGAAGTTATCTAGAGGATTGAAAAGTGATAATTAGTGGGTGAGAACTCCGGTGAATATGGTGGATGAGGCAGAGTCTCGTAACCTAATTCATTCAACTTCTGTAGCGTCAGTTAAGCAATATGTGGGCGAGTGTTGTCATGGAGGAGAATTGGTCCCTTCATATTGACCAATCTCGGGCACATACGTTGGAGCTTTTGGTGCATTTCGTCAATTTTTCGGCAATACTTCTCCGTCGTAATCATTTCGCCCAGTTCTCAATCTCATCATTTTTTCGCAGGTTTTTCGATAGCATGTACAATTTAAAAACATTATCTTTCATCTAGCAATTAATGATATAGATATACAATTTTCAATGACTTTTTTTTTAATGCAACAGAATGTACATTACATAAAATAAATCCAAGGTAATTTTTTGATTCAATTTCAGTTAAATTTTTATATCTTACTTTGTAAAATTTATAAAAGTGCACTTTGAAGATAAATAAATTTAAAATTGAATCTTGTAACTGTATTTTTAAAGCCTATAGTAAAAACATTTGGTTTAACAATGTTCATGCCTTGGATGAAATGCTTTTCTAACTTGTATATTTGTATATATATATATATATATATATATATATATATATATATATATATATATATATATTAAATATAATGGGCGGAAATCTCTCGAGAGCTCTTTCAGCTATCATCTCATCAGGAGAAAATCGATAGCGTAAAAATAATACTATGTCGAAAGTAAAGAGTTCTGATGGGGAACTATTGAATGTGCCAAAAATTACGGGGACACTAAAATAAAGTTTATTAACATTTAAAAAAAACGATTAAAATAATGGCACAACGAGGGGGAAAGAAAATGGGAGGAAAGATTCACAGTTCCCCAAAGAGAAACAATACGTTAGATGTTTCTTTCTGCCGGCACAAAGAAGGTTTCCGCACCGCAATAGAGACAGACTCCAAAATCTTTAAATGGTTTCTGGAGTCCGCTCTATGTAGCACCTCGAACCATTCAATTTTATATCTATCGGCACAGCACGGGTTGTCAACCAAATGCTGGCCAATAGCAGAGTCCAAGGCTGCAGAAGGAGGGAGACTACCAGACCCCATCCTCCCTTGTCTGATCTTCGATGGAACATGCTTGACTCGTATAAACCAGCATGTTTTTTTGTGAAAGTCAGGACAGGGGGCAACCATAGATTGGAGCTCAGACGAGAACTTGCCATAAACATAACGATAAAGCAGAGACAGGCTTGCAATGTCTCTTCCGTGGGAAAGAGGTTGCAGGGAAAAGAAAGGGCATCCCCCACTAAGCTAATCAAGATCAGAAGAGAGAAAATCCGAGAGAACTTGGTCGTTTACAGTTTTTGAAGAGTTGTCATAGATGGTAGTCGCATCAGCATAAATGTCTACAAAAATGATCTTAGGATGTGATTTGGGAGATCATTGATGTTGATAAGGAAGAAAGTTGGACCCAGGATGGATCTTTGGGGAACTCCAGCATTAATACTATGAGTTTCTGATTTCTGCCCATCAACCACTACTCATATGAATCTATCAGAGAAAAATGATTTAATAATTGAAGCAACATTTCCAGCTATGCAGTTGCTGAACATTTTGTGGAATAGATCTTTATGCCATACTCTATAAAAGGCCTCGTATATGTCAAGGGCATAATTGCCCTAAAAAGGAAGCCTCAATCGAGAGATCCGCTAATCCTATGAGATATAATCATTAGCACATCTGCTGTAGATCTAACAGAACAGAAACCATATTGCATGTCACTGAGGAGTTTATGTTTGCTGAGGTGGTTGACTACTTATCTATTTAACACAGATTCCAGCAACTTATTCATAACGCACAGGATACTAATTGGTCTGTATTGACAGGGAGGTGACCAATTACCTGAATTTTTAGATACAGGACATGCTGATAAGATTTTCCAGGGTGTTGGGAAGCAATTCTCTATAAGACAATGCTAAAATAGCTTTGTAAGTATGGGAGCTAGTTCTGGTTGAAGCTTCTTCAGCACCATAATAAAAATGCCGTCAGAGACAGTTGCTTTCCTGGAATAGATGTTTTTGATTAGCTTGGCAACATCACGCACAGATATTTGTATGTTGCATAGCATGTTTTCAGACACAGGAGGAAATACAGAGGATTGATGATCCTGTTTGCATACGGTAGAATTAGCTGCAAAGATCTTGGCAAAGAATTTTACTTTGTCCGATGTTGACGAGATTACCTCAGGTCCATTGATGATAGTTGGGATAGAGAACATACTTCTATTCAGGACCCTGTTTATTATTTGCCAAAAATTGGTGGGAACCAAGCTGCTGCTCAGCTACTTTGGACTAAACAGTTTGAACTCCAATAACTCGTCTAGTTTAAACCACTATCAATAATTTCGCCAACTCTTTATCTGTATCTAATCCTAAATGTAGATTCCATGACCAAAGCTTCTTTCTTAGAACTGCACGGTTGTGAAACTCTCTTCTGTTTGCCTGTTTTCCAGCTGACTACAATTTGGTAGTCTTCAAGTCCAATGTAAACAAATTCTTGATTGATAAGTAATTCAATTTACCAAATTTCCACTACTAACGATTACTACAATATTATCCCATTGACTACTGTACACTCATTAACCCTTATCCTCGAGTGGTCTACGGGCCTTAATAAGTGGTGACTCCTACATAAAAAAGTGCAATCTGAAAGCACATATAGGGCAATGTAGGGTCTTCTCTGAAGATGTCCTAACCACAGGGAAAGCCATCTCTAATGTAGGCATATATTCCATGCCCATGTCGATCTTGGGGGTCAGATTTGGATGTTAAATTAGAATATCTTTTAATTATGAACTTATCTAGGGAAATAGTCGGTCCAATGGCAGTTTCACTTAAGAAGAATAGATTTAGTTTGGTCTCCTGTAATTAGATTTCAACTTCTGGAAGCTTGGAATGTAGAACTCCGATGTTAGAGAAGGTGACATGGTAGTGAGGATCTACGTTGGAAATTGGAGTTCTGGATTTAATCGTATATTCTTTCTGGAGACTTTTCATGATGGAGTTTTCGGATTTACGGAATAGGTCGACAGACTTGGTTAGAGCAGGGCGACGAGGGAAAGTAAGGAAGAAAAAGAAGTGGAGAATTTTTTTTTTAGACCATTAGGTAATGCCGTAACATTTACCAACTAATATGGCATCAAGAAGCCCCCACCAAAAACTACTGCATGATCCAGAATCCATTCACTACTGCATGATCCAGAATCCATTCACCAAATGGCATTACAGCAACCCCAGTACTTTGCACCTGCTCATGGGACGGCCTCCTTAATGGTTTGTCCAAGGTTTGGATCCCTGACTTTACAAGAATAGAAATAGAAACAGAAAATTTCCGACATCTCTGGCGATTGCCCATGCAAAAATACTGCTGACTTTTTCTTCTGTCTTTGTCAGAAAAACCACTCGTTCTAAAGGAGGACTGAGAGACAACTTTGGAGAACAACACATCTACAATGTATTGTCTACTTTCTATTACACTTTGATCTAGAGTTTCTATGATCTAAGAAAATGAAGGAATCTTGAATAAAGAAAGAAAAGCAATACAAATTGAACATTAAAAGGGGAATGTTATCTTAAAAAGTATTCTTCAACCTCCTTAACCTTATGGTAAAACAATCAGAAGACGATTTTACTTCAAAATTAAAAGTAGTAAAAATTCAAAGATAACAATATAAATGGTAATATGGGATTCAGGTTCGGGAGTATACATTATTCTCAGGTATATGTTACTGTTAAATAAATAAAAAATTAAATATCAAAATCTAAGTAAAGAAAATAAAAGATTCCGATATCAAAAATGATTATTTCAAATGATTTTCTCTGGTTTGAAATAATCTGTTTTTCATCCATCATATAAACTTTTCTTTGCGTTATTTCACTTTTCTTTATTTCCGTTTGGTAAATAAATGTTTCCTGTTTGCCTTCCAGAAATTTCTGTTGGCGTCTCAAGTTTCAATAAAAGTTTTGGGTCTTAGAAGAGTGTAATTTGTTTGTAATGAAATCTATAAAACTATCAACACATTCAGTTTAATTTATTTTTCCATCTTTTGAAGGAGGGGGTGTACTTCCATAAACGAAGAAGAATGGATATTCTTAAGACATGGCCATTTAGTTTGTGTAATGAAAATTCTATTTCAAACTCAAGTGTGACAAAAACATATTTAAAACTTGTAAATATAAATGTGAGCTGCAACTGGCAAAACTATTTTTAGGCTTAAGTGTGACAGATTAACGCAAAGTTTATTTAAAACGTAAGCATAACAACCTAACAACAAATACTATTTAAAATTTGAATTTGAAAGATCAACAAAATTAATATTTCAACCGTAAGCATAACAGACACATCGACCACCCTTGGGCGCATCTACAATAAGATACATCCACCCAATATGCATGTTGAGCAATGAAAATGATATTTCAAAATTGCTTGCTGTTGTTGATTAGTGATAAAACAAAGATGACAGTTAAGACAAGTGGACGTGTTTCTATGATTGAATTTGTGTGATAAGTAAACTAATATTCATAGCAAAAGCTGCTTCTTTTGTGTGATGAGGCATTTATTTATATTCAGCAAACGCTGAAACACATTCAAAAGAAAGATTTTTTACAAAACATTCCGGATTTCACTCTAACGATGTTGTGATACCAGTTTTTTTCCAATCATTGTATACAACGATTTTTTTCCAATCATTGTATACAACGATTTTTTCCAACGTTCAATAATCCTTGTGAACTCTTTTAAAAATCCGGAATCATCTACTTCCCATGATGATTTTTGGTACACTTAATTGAAACTAGTATAAAAAATGGTGTACCATATAAGTCGTTATCATGAATTAAAAGTTTTTCTACACCATCGGGTTGATTTTATTCTTACTATCGAATTAACTATTTTGATGAAAATACAATTTCGTGTGAAATGTAGCACATAAATTTGTCCTTATATGATATGCTTCCGGCCGCCACATAATTCTCGCTTGTCTTTATCTTTTCTTTGATATTTCACATTCCATGATTTTTTCTAATAAAGGGAGATGTTACTATTTTCTTGGTCGGCTCTTGTTTGGAGATTCTTAAATCCTTTTATAATATTCATCATCGTTCAACTATCAATCTATCCATCCCATTAATCCTTGATATCTTATTGTATTGCGTAATGCACAAAGGATTTTCTCACAATTCCAGGATACACAATCTTTCCATGTTTCTCAGTGGTTTGCTAATCTGTCGGCCATTCTTAGCAAAAGAAACTACATCATTGCACATCTGATGAGTCCAGCGCCTTGTAGGCTTACCACATGATCTTGTACAAGATAATTCTTTTTTGAAAGATTAGTATAAATTTGCTGAGTACTTCTTCTGGTGACATGACAAATCCAGTTCATTGTTTGTTTTTGTGATGACATCGATGATGTTAATTAGACCTTTTTTAAAGTTGGGTTCAAACACGTTTTTCAGTTCATGGTTCGCAACAAGTTGTTTTCAAATCTATAGTTTTCTGTTTGTGACTCACGACAGAAAAAACAAACAGACTAATCTGAAGATTTGATCAAGAAATGAGTAAACAATTTTGGGATTTTGCATTTTAACGTTAAATTTCCAGTAAATTCCATTCCTACATTATTTTTGGGTTTCGCCGTTTGTGGTTTCGCCTAACTTTAAAAAGCTGTTATTCATATGCAATGTTTCTGCAATTACATGCAAAGGAGGGAAAATGGCGTCGGCCCAATCTCCAAAATAAGGGGTGACTGAGATGTTTAAGGTTTTCATTATTTTTATTGATTTAGTTTCTTTAAAAATGTAAAGTTGTTTTTATTTCAAGGTGTTTATGCAGTTATTTGCAAAATGCCACGAGCATTAATGCCACAAAGATTAAACTTACTCCCATTATTCATGAGGTTGTTGGGTTCACTGATTGCGGAGGAATTAATGAGTTGTTCTTTAATTGTCTGGTATTCATTAGTAGAAAGAGTCGGGATGGAGATGGCAGGAATTTAATTCAATGAATAATTAGTTAAATTTATTCCAATCACTGAATTTGTGTCTTTGGGCACATTTCAATTGTTTATTAATTTATGCACAATGTTGACGAGCAAACCAATCAGAATTTCTTTCTTTTATAAAAATGTTGTGAATCCTGCATAACAATGTTTTATCGTTATGCTTTCAGATATATGCAGGTACATTTGTGAAATCGTCAATACATATATATATATATATATATATATATATATATATATATATATATATATATATATGTGTGTGTGTGTGTGTGTGTGTGTGCGTGTGTGTATATATATATATATATATATACACACACATATATATATGGGTGTGTGTGTGTGTGTATATATATATATATATATATATTTATATATATATATATATATATATATATATATATATAAAGTAATGATTTTAAAACTCAGAGAGAAAGAGAAACCCAGGCACACACACTGCACACATAGAAAAATGTCACTCAAGGCAAATGAAAGCTATAGATGAGTTTACAAACAACTCTCATTCGTAGAAGATGCAAGTTGTTCTAATAAAAAAGGGTCACCTTGCGATGCATATAATAGATTTTGTTATTTAGGTTTTCACTGCAATATATTGTGGCAAAGAAGATTATACTAAACAGTTATTTTGTTAACAACAATGTGCACCTACGACCCAAACAACAAATATATGCACATATAACATATAAAAGTATATATATTACATTTAAAACCATTAAAAGCACTAACCAAAAATAATATATATATACAATATTAAAACAATAAATGCTATAATTTAATAAAAACTCAATAAAATAACACAGTAGATTCCCTAGTAGTGATGAAAACCAATTTATGAGCAAAATCTATAAAATAATGGAAACAGATGTTCAAAAATGGTGATGCAAACAAACACTAGCAGATATATGAATGAAGTTGAGGAAACTATCATTATTAACCAGCAGAACGTTACCACTATCAACCAAGGGAAGAGTAGAGATAATGTATGGAAATGAAGCTTGGCTAGTGAGTGTTGAGGACATGCGTTGCATGGAAAGAAACGATATAAGAATGCCACGATTGGGTGTGTAATTTGAATTTTAAAAACAATCTTAATCTGATGACTTCAGAGGAAGATTAAATATGGGCAGTATAAGAAAATGTTTGCAAAGCAGGAGACTTTGATCGTATGGTAACGTTGAAAGAATTGATGAGAGTCTTTGGGTTAGTAGATGTAGAACAGTTGATGGAGCAGGTGCAGTTCATAGAGAAAGGCCAATGACAACATAAGAGGAATTGATAAGCATGGATTTAAACGAAATAGTGATAAATAATTATGTATTTTCGAATCAAAGTGGTGACGCATACATCAAGTATTTCTAAAAATGTTTAATATAAAATATGCTGTTTGCAAATGTCGTTACATCATGAAATGCAATAGTTTCAAACTATAATCGCATTTAGTATTTATAGTTGCTTCACAATTTATTGTCAGAAACGAATCGGAAAATTCAAACGAGTAGTTTATGTAACTAAAGTAGATTTTAAACTTATCAAATAAATATTATGCAGTAGAATAAATAGATTAGACTGTGGATTACTTCGCCACATGCTTGAAAACAAAATTCCAACTGATTTATAACAGTTTGGGGCCAGTTTTTGCTGTCAATAGTTGCATGCGAGTCTCAACCATTAACTGATTGGCTTATCTAATTGGTAATCATCTTAACTTTCCCCCAGTTCAATATTGCTAATGTGATGTAGATGGACTCTGGTAGCCGGGGAATATATCCAAACCATACTGATCTTTTAGTTTGAATAATATCTTTGATGAGTCTGTTTTTATTAAGCTTCTTGCTAGTTTCTGCATTTCTTCGATTTGCAGTTATTCTAACGATTATCATTTCAATTCAAAGACATTGAGATCAGAAGTATTTAAGAATCCTTAATTTATATAAGATTCTATGAATTGAAGTTTATTTCACTTTGATAAAGTTTCTAAAAATGAAACTTGAAAAACTAATTTAAAAAAAAATTTGGACTGAAAGTTCATTGTTTTTTCATAACACATTCATTGTCTTTTTTTTAATAAAACATTGAGAGTTCATTGTTTTTTAATAAAACATTGAAAGTTCATTGTTTTTATTAACAGGTGTTGAAAGTTTATTGTTTTTTAATAACACGTGTTGAAAGTTTATTGTTTTTTAATAAAACATATTAAAAGTTAATAGAATTTTACAAAACATGTTGAAAATTCATTGTATTTTAATAAAACATGTTAAAAATAACAATAGCTAAATATATTACATTCAGTGATTTCATAATGTGTTCTTCGATTTAATATAAAAATATTCACTATTAATTAAAATAAATTATTTTAAGTAATTTAAGGAATTTTTCATGAAGCCCAAACCTTTAGTTATCAAATAAAATTAAAAATTGTGACCCGTTTGGTCACCCATTTATTTTTATTCAGAAAAAAAGAGTTTGCTAAGAAAGGTAAATTTGAAAAATATGAAAAAATAAAGACAAAATCTAAAATTAGTATGTTTTCTTTCTCTCTCTCTCTCTCTCTCTCTCTCTCTCTCTCTCTCTCTCTCTCTATATATATATATATATATATATATATATATATATATATATATATATATGTATATAGCTATATATATATATATGTGTGTGTGTATATATATATATATATATATATATATGTATATATATATATATATATATATATATATATATATATATATATATATATATATATATATATATATATATATATATATGGCTATATATATATCTTTCTCTCTTTCTCTCTCTATCCTACATGTTAAATGTGGTGATTTCCCTTTTGTTTACAATGGACTATTTCTATTTTTTTATTCTCTTCTTTGACTGTTATAAACCGAGAGAGGGAGAGAGGTGAATGATAGATACAGCATAAAATAAGAAGGAGTCAAAATATGATAACCAAAGTAGGAGACGGATCCTTTGGTGAGAAAGCAATTAAAATGGAGTTTTTATAATATAAATAAATCTTGAACTTAAGGAGTATTTTAGCATGTTTGTTGTATAATTGGAAAAGCGTTAGGAGAACAAACGTTGATTAACTCAGCTATATTATAATAATAGATGGTTTTATTATGATAATAGATGGTTTTATTATAATAATAGATGGTTTTATTATAGTAATATATGGTTTTATTATAGTAATATATGGTTTTATTGTGATAATATATGGTTTTATTATGATAATAGATGGTTTTATTATGATAATAGATGGTTTTATTATGATAATAGATGGTTTTATTATGATAATAGATTGTTTTATTATGATAATAGATGGTTTTATTATGATAATAGATGGTTTTATTATGATAATAGATGGTTTTATTATAATAATAGATGGTTTTATTATTTTAATATATGGTTTTATTATGATAATAGATAGTTTTATTATGCTAATAGATGGTTTTATTATGATAATAGATGCTTTTATCTAAATAATAGATGGTTTTATTATGATAATAGATGGTTTTATTATAACAATAGATGGTTTTATTATGATAATAGATTGTTTTGATTATGATAATAGATGGTTTTATTATAATAATAGATGGTGTTATGAAAATAGATGGTTTTATTATGATAATAGATGGTTTTATTATAATAATAGATGGTTTTATTATAACAATAAATGGTTTTATTATGATAATAGATAGTTTTATTATAATAATAGATGGTTTTATTATAATAATAGATGGTTTTATTATAACAATAGATGGTTTTATTATAACAATAGATTGTTTTATTATGATAATAGATGGTTTTATTATGATAATAGATGGTCTTATTATAATAATAGATTGTTTTATTATAACAATAGATGGTTTTATTATGATAATAGATGGTTTTATTATAACAATAGATGGTTTTATTATGATAATAGATGGTTTTATTATAATAATAGATTGTTTTATTATAATAATAGATGGTTTTATTATAATAATATATGGTCTTATTATAATAATAGATTGTTTTTTTATAATAATTGATTGTTTTATTATAATAATAGATGGTTTTATTATGATAATAGATGGTTTTATTATAATAATAGATGGTCTTATTATAATAATATATGGTTTCATTATAATAATAGATGGTTTTATTATTATAATAGATGGTTTTATTATGATAATAGATGGTTTTATTATAATAATAGATGGTTGTTGTATCACATTTATATTTTATGACTAAAAATTCAATGCAATCATATAAAGATATGATATTCCAATTTTTTAAATCTTATGAAATTTTGCTTGGTTGGATGCTTCACACTGATAAGCAAGAATCAAATTCTACTTTGAACATCTGTGCTCAGAAACGAGATATTTAGATGCAAACATCAAACTCCAACGTCCATGATAAATATGCAGTTATTATCTTAAGTATAAATAAGTATTTCCACTTTGGGAGGAAGGAGATATTGACTTCTTTTCACTTATATCAGTAACCTTCACCCTCTCATGACTTTCTTCGGATATTTGCTAGAATATCAATCGTGCACCTGTCCTTATAAAAGCTCAATAGGCAAGGATATCAACTTCTATTATTAAACTCTTGAACAAAGATTGCAATCATTCTAGTTGAGATGGGAGGATGTAATGCTTTACTTGTTTGTTTTTTTTTCATTCAAAAGAAGAAAAACATATTTGATTTTGCACTTGAGCTGGCATCTGGAACATGACGTAGTTTTTGCTTTCTTTTTTCTTTCTTGCTGTTCTCTTATATGGATATGTTTAGAAGATAAGACATAACGATCAGGCGATCTACAACTGCATATAACGTTGCTTTCCTTGAGTATTGCATAAATGTACACAGTATTCTGTGCTCTATTAAATTATAAAAATAAATAATCATGAAGTTGGCCAGCAAACAAATGAAGCCTATCTATAACTTCAGTGAATTTTTAATAACGATTCATTTCAATTTTCAGAAAGCATCATCAGTATTATCATTATCATGGTCGTTATTATATTCAGTTCAAACTTCGTTTTCATCCTGGCATGTGTTGGGGGGGGGTATAGAAATTGATTTCCAAACTAATCAATATCTGTCCAAATTTTTAATTATCGTGTGCATCCTTATCACTTCCTCTCCTCTTTGATATCTCAAATGTTCTACATTTACTAAACCCTAACCCATCCTCATCCGTTTTTTCAACATGGTCGTCAAACTCTCCTTTTCTGCATACATACTCAGTATACTCTCCAGATTTAACTTCCTCTGAGGTCATCAGATTTAAGACTCGCATCGCAAATCTATTTTATACTCTCCAGACAACGCATTTCGTCAACCCTCACATTTCACTCTCACACATCACCACATTACCTGATGAACTTTTTTCATTAGTCGATAGTAGTGATGCTCTCCTGGTTTAAACGCACAGAAAAAAACACATACAGTCAAAATATTTGTTGAAAAATGATTGCTGACATTCGTAACTACTCTTAAATGCATACATATTCGGATTCCCTTGTAAATAATGATTACAAAAAATTGCTAAACACAGTAATAAAAACATTCAGGTTATCACAACCCCCCTCTGTGGTCACACTGTTTTTCTTCTATTTTCCTTTTGTTTTCTGTTTTTAGAAGTGTTTAACAGAGTTTGTGTTTTATAGCACTTCATTAAATAGCACAATGCCACGGTTATTATCTAAATTTGTTAATAAATTTATTTTTCCATTGAATTAACAAGTTACTCTTTTTCTTGAATAGAGCAAATCTAAAACATGGATCTATTCAGTGTCGTCGCCATTGACTTGCAATTTTACACTTACAACGACCATCATCATACGACTATGAAATTTGATTGTTCCAATTATAATTACGGACGTTCCTTACATAATATATGAACTCCCACCACCACTTTAAATTTCCCCTTTCCTTTCACTACTCCTTCAGACTAATATGGCTGACCCTCTTCCAACTATGACAATCTTTCCTTTCTCTTCCAACTCGCACTACAAGTAATATTTCCCTTTTAACTCATAGCAGCAACTACACACATTGCTTTCCCGATTAGACTTAATTACTTGTGTTTAACGACCTAGAGAATAAATGAAATATGCGTGGCAAAGTGTTTAACGGTTGTCATTGATTGCAATGGAAAAACCGTTCATCAAAATTGTTGTCAAAAGCAATTCATTCGCAGTCTTCTTAATAAGATGATGACAATAAACTCAGATTTAGTTCCTCTTAGAAGCAAAACTTACCAACATTTATCTATGAAAATCAGGCTTACTGAAAGCAGCACTGGCAGTGAATGTATTTTTACACATCAACTCTCGATTGGACAAAAGCTCAAATCAGCAGTTTCTTTTGAACAAATAACAGTGCAAAAAATATTCATCTTTAAATTTCAGTGCATACTATAAAAACAAAAAGACAGTTTTTTCTCTTTACTTCGGTACTTTTCGTTCCCACTCGACGCATATAAGTACGTCTTAAAAGTTAACAACAGACATAATGAGAGCCTTTCATTGACTGCTAAACAGAATGTCACAATAAACACTGTTAAATGAACGCAGGTACACCATTTATGCACACATGTAAATGCACACATGTAAATACACACATGTAAATGCACATGTAAATGTACACATGTAAATGTACATGTAAATGCACATGTAAATGTACACATGTAAATGCACACATGTAAATTCACATGTAAATGCACATGTAAATGTACACATGTAAATGCACATGTAAATGTACACATGTAAATGCACATGTAAATTCACATGTAAATGTACATGTAAATGTACACATGTAAATGCACACATGTAAATTCACATGTAAATGTACATGTAAATGAACACATGTAAATGCACATGTAAATGCACACATGTAAATGCACGCATGTAAATGAACACATGTAAATATACATGTAAATGCACACATGTAAATGCACGTGTAAATGTACATGTAAATGTACACATGTAAATGCACATGTAAATGCACATGTAAATATACATGTAAATGCACACATGTAAATGCACATGTAAATGCACACGTATAAATGCACATGTAAATGTACATGTAAATGTACACATGTAAATTCACATGTAAATGTACATGTAAATGAACACATGTAAATGCACATGTAAATGAACACATGTAAATACACACATGTAAATGTACATGTAAATGCACACATGTAAATATACATGTAAATGCACACATGTAAATGCACACATGTAAATGCACACATGTAAATGCACATGTAAATGTACATGTAAATGCACACATGTAAATGCACATGTAAATGAACACATGTAAATGCACACATGTAAATGCACATGTAAATGCACACATGTAAATGCACACATGTAAATACACATGTAAATGTACATGTAAATACACATGTAAATGCACACGTATAAATGCACATGTAAATGTACATGTTAATGCACACATGTAAATGCACACATTAAATGCACACATTAAATGCACACATTAAATGCACATGGCACCAGGCAAAATGAATGCATATTCATTATCTCAGTTAGAAAACAGACGTACAAATACACACACACACATATTTTCATGCCATTTCATTAACACGATCCATAATTGCTTATAGTTATATGTATCTGGCACAATGGTTAGAATGCATGCTTATATGTTAGGAGGCTGAGGTTCAATCCAGGATAGAATGGTTCCTGATGCCTTCTTGCTCAGCATTTAGCATTATAAGGTGAGGTTCAAGAGTAAGTGAAGCAGTTCAGAGAAATAAATGGCACCCTCCCCTATATCTCAATGTAATAGCCAATGAAAAAGTAGCCATTATGTCGTCCTCGATTATAATTGACCCATCTATGTATTTTATATATGTAAGAATCTAATATACATCGGCATGATTATATTCAAAGCAATTTTTATTATGTTTCTTCTGGATAAATTATTAATGAAATTATCTGATCAGATATTTTGTTAATATGAACAAATCGATAATTTATTTAAAAAGAAAAAAATGAATAAAATAAAAATAAAAAAATTTATTTAAAAAAATAAATCTTCATGCATGCTTACTCTCGCTTCTCCTTATTTGTCCCTCAGTCCTCATTTTTGCATGAGTGATTTTTCTGACAAAGGCAGAAGAAAAAGCTGTATTCTAGTTCGGCAGTATTTTTGCATGAGCAGTCACCTGAGATGTTGAAAATTTTCTGTTTCTATTTGTATCCTTGTGAGCATATCACTAATAAGCATACTGAAGATAAGCGTTTTAACTGAGCTGACGTTTTCTGTTGAAAGTCAGGGGCCCAAACATTAGATTAACCACTTAGGAGGCTATATTGCCATTTGATGAATAGATTCTGGACCATGCAGTAGCTTCTGGTGGGGGTTCTTGATGCCATATTAATGGGTAATTGCTACGGATTTACCTTATCATGATCTGCAAAAAAAAACATATATCTTCACTACTTTTTCTCCCTTACTTTCCCTCTCTGCCCTGCTCTAAGTCTGTCAACCTGTTCCCCAAATCCCAAAACTATCATGAAAAGTCTCCAGAAAGAATATACGATTAAACCCAGAACTTCAACTTCCAATGTAGACTCTCACTACCATGTCTCCTTCCCCACACATCAGGGGTCTATATTCCAACCATCTAGAGGTTGAAACCCAATTATAGGAGACCAAACCAGACCTATTTTTCCATAGCAATACTGACATTGGACCGACTATTTCTCTAAATGAGTTCGTAATTAAAGGATAACTTAACATCAAAAATTGACCCCCAAGATCGCCATAGGTATGAAATATGTGCCTACATTCGAGATGGCTTTCCATGTGGTTAGAGCCTCTCCAGAGAAGACCCTAAATTACTCTATATGTGCTTCCAGGTTGCACTTGCTCACACTACTATGTTTATATTTGCCCTCTATCGTCACCATAACATCAGAGTTACTATCCTTAAGAGCATATCTGAGAAAATTGACTGCATCCTGTCTACTCATCCTTCAGCTAACATTCACGATTGTGAAGACTATAATGTTCACAATGTGGAATGATTAGCCCACTCAAACAAGACGATGAGGGGAGGTTCTGTCGCAAGTTCTCCGTTGCTTATGACTTCACTCAGATTGTTCACGAACCCACCCTGACGGTGAGTATACAAGTCTCCTAGACCTTTTTCTCACAACTTGTTCTGACCTATGTTCATTCGTCATTCTGTTTCCACTGGGATCTTCCAACCACTCGATTGTCTCAATTAAAATAAAAACAAAATGTAATAAGTCCTCTGATGCACCTCTCCATCGTAGAATATAGTGATACTCTATGGTTGACTGGGATAACTTCCATACATTTATATCAGATCTAATCCTGGGTTCCATGTTTAAAAAGAATGTGTCCTCTATAGTATCAGACCTGACAAAATTGTTAATTGTAGGTATAGATCACTTCATACCCTCCAAAAAATTCCAGCAAAAACCTAAGAGCCAGCTGTAATTCTTTCCAGAATGTGCCAGCTATGGTTCTCTCCGGAATGTACTGCTGCTATTGCACTCAGAAATCACTTTTTCCGTGGCTTCCAATGTAATTGATAAACTGAGACTAAAGCCGCCTTCAGGACTGCCAGCAACCAAAAAGTAAAAAAGTAATGAAGAACGTGAGAGAGTTGTATGCTTAGTCTGTTAAGACAAAAGTGGCTGATCAGCGGCTTGGTTCCTACAAATTTTAGCAAATAACAGCAGCGTTTACTCTATCCCAAACATCAACAGACTCGAGGTAACCTGTGTATCATGAGTAAGTTGTTGGAATATGTTAAATAGAGAAGCAATCAACCACCTCAGCAAAAATAACTTTCTTAGTGGCATACAATATGGTTTCCGTTCTGCTTAATTTACAGTAGATGTGCTTACGGTTATATCTCATAGGATTTATGAATCTCACAATAGAGGCTTCTTTTCTAGGGCAGTTGCTCTTAACATATCAAAGGCCTTTAATAGGGTCTACTCCATAAGATCAGCTATAAGGTCTACCATAGATAGATCTCCAGCTATAAGGTCTACTCCATAAGATCTCCAGCTTGATAAGTGGCGACTCTTTTGTAAAAAAAAAAAAAACTCTGACTAAGTGAAAATGTGAGGACCCTTCTCAACCTATATACTCAACGATTTTTTTTATCTACAGACTTGAAATTTGGAATATAGAGTATTCAGACATGTGGAAACGTTTTAATCGGTTTTCATCCGAAAAATACTGTTAAGGAGTCAAAATAGAAAAAAATTGTTAAGGAGTCAAATTAGAAAAATTGGTACTTGCGGGTCATGAGGTTTTTATCTGTTTGTCAACAGTTTTACGACTGCGCATGTGCGAATTGTTCACATTATGTTAAAAATAAGTAGGTTTGAAACACTTTTTAAACATTGTGTCAAGCTGGCCTAATGATTATCGTACTTGACTCACTGGCTTTAGGTTTTGGTTTCGAACTCAGATGGAGTGTTTTAGTTTTTTTACTTACTAGAAGCGAACTGTTTAGAAAAAACATAATACTTGCATGCACATGTTTCTGTTGCGTCATTTTTTTTTTTAGGAATTGAGTGTTTCATTTAGTACCGGGTAACGTCTAGTATATCTAGTGATTTATAAATGTAAAGCTAAAACAAACTTGAAAATATTTAAAAGATTTAAATTTCAACATTTTTTAAAGACGTTTCATTGATTTTATTGCAAAACTGCTTTATTTTCTTAACCCGATAATCGTCTTATAGCATATATATCACATAGCATATAGAAAGAGGAACCCCAAGCATTGTCCATCGCTAGCTGTCTGGTCTCGTCAGTCGCCAGCGTTTTTCTTCTTAACCCGATCTACTCTCGCCTGGCTTCAACTCCAATCTCTGATTTCTCTCGAGGTCTCACAGAGCCACAAATTGTTTGAAACTGGCAACTGTCCTCAAATGTCACAAACTCAAAACTATCCATAACTGTGATAAACTGTTGTAAATGTCATCGTCACGTTTAAAACTGCACATAAACCAACTCCAAATATATTGGCTTTCATTGTCTGGTTCTTTCTTCCAATTACTGCCGCACCTTGATTAACAATTCTATTTCAGCCTCCTTTGTATGCCTTTCAATTGTCTTTTTGACTAAGATCACCTTTGTTTTACTGATCAACTTCTTTGTGTCTTTTTTTTTCTTCATAATATTTGGGGGGGATGTTGAGAGAAATGAGTGCATAGAAGCATCAACATTTCGATTGGTAGTTTTCTGTTAAGGCCATGTTCGTCAGTTGATAGCAGCTCACCTCGATCTATTCAGAGCCACAACCTGTGTTCAACTGTCTCCATCTAAAAAGTATTTTAAACTGTTGCAAACAAAATATTGTCCATAAACTGTCATAAAACTTACTGCCACTGCTAACACTGTAAACTATAAATATATTGACCTTTATGTCTGATTTTTTTGTTCCAGTTACTGCCACACCTTGGCGAAAAAACTTCCTTTCAATTGTTGGTTGTTTTATGGCATATCAACCCTTTTCAGTGATTTTGAAGAAATTTTTTTTCAATAGAATATATTTGTTTTTTTCAAGTCAGTTTCTACTTAACCCATAGTTGGGACCCTAACAGGTACTACCACTCCGAGTCAGAGTGGACCTGGAAGCAATGGCAATTAAAGGGTGGCTCCACACTCCCCAAAGCCCACAAGCTGGGGCCTCACCATTGGATATAGTTTAAGGTCCTATCCAGGACCCCTTTCAATTGTCTTTTCAACTAAGCTCACCCCCTATAACCTTTGTTTTACTGATCAACTTCTTTGGGGGGGGGTCATAATATTTGGGAGGGAACGTCGAGAAAAATTCCAACATTTGTTCATGAATATTTAAAAATTTGAACATGATTTCACAAATATTAAATAAATATTTAATAATATATATAACAAATACTGACGCAATGGGTTGCGAGTGGCCTACTAATGATTAAATTGTACTTCTTAATGATATTGACCTACTGAATGGGAGAAGAAAAAAAAAGATGCAAATATCTTTGTGTTTCACAGTTATAGGTTATAGACACATATCGTCGTTAATGTATCATGTTCATAACATCCCATTTTTTCTCTATTTTTTTTTTTTGTTTTTACTTATCTGCTTTTTTCTTGCATATCGTGTCTTGTTCATTAACATAATTCACTTCCCGACCCCCGATGGCGTCCACTGTTTGCCCTGCCCCACCCATTTGTCACTTCATCATAACTTTGCTTTCGTCTGTCTTTGATGCGCATATCCATTCACAAATGCATTCTTTTAACAGCGAATTCACTGTGAAACTAGTTCAGTTGCCATTAGCTACTCTTAACTGTTGTCCCACATCACTGCATACAAAAACATTTTGACAAGAATGTTGAAAACGTTCAAATCGGAGTTTTCAATATTCGATCACACGAGGTTAAAAAGATTCTGTTTGAAATGTTGGATTATTTTGAGTTCTGAACAATAAAATATATAAAATACATTTATTCGACTGTAGTCTAGAGCAACTCAGAGGTTCCCTTTTTATTGGTTATTTCTATGGCTGTGACAACAGAACATTCTTTTCATTCTTTTGACTCTCAAGTATATATCCGATACAGTAAGACACAGTCAATCAACCGAGAACCACATCATTCTATATATAAAAAACATATAAGATATTAACGAATATATACTCAAGAGTCAAAACAATGAAAAGAATATGCTGTTGTCACAGCCCTAGTTATTACATCGAGGGAAAAACTCCTTTACCTGAATTGCTCCAGTTAGCCTTTATCCTCACCATGTACTGCTGAGTGTTTGAACTTTTATTATTGCCTGTAGAAGCTAGAAATGATTTTTCCATTAGTTTAAATGTTTCCAAATTACTTTCGAATTTTTAAGAGTCACGATCTCGTTAAAAACTCAGTAATTTTAATAGTTTGTATCGTTAAAACCTCAATCATTTTTCTCTTTTGTTAATAGATGAACATTTTTTTCTCGTATCCATTTAAAATTTAAATAGAATTTTGGCATATTTAAACTGTTGTAAAGGAAATCATTTGGGCATATATTGATTCTAAGTAAATCTTCATGTATTAGAAGATTGGAAGTTGTGGAAGTTATTTATACAAAAGAATTTTGGTGAATAAGAATTCAAACATTACCTCAACTAAACTATAGTATTATAACAATTTAGCTCAAATAATAATTTACTCACCAAAAGATACCGTAAAGATTGAATTTAACTTTCAAAATTATATTTTTATAAAAAAGTGAAACAAAAATGAAATTCAAACTAAAGTGTTAAAAAATGGAATCGTTTGCAAATAAATATATTTTGTCGATTTATGGTTTATAAAACTTTCAAGTTAAATACGTTGAAACAACATAAAGTACAGATAAGAATTTTTTTACTTTATGGTGATGCTTTTTTCTGGTTAGTATTTGGTTTTAATAAAAATGGTCAGACGTTTTAATTACATCTTGAATCTTGCCTGTTTATTTTTTTATGGAAATATTATGTATATATTTATTTTTACTTTTTCCTCCCTTCCTCCTCCATCTCTCCCTGGGAGAAAATACTCTAAACCTTTTGGATGAGACACCTTTTTATTTGTTACACTGTTTTTTGCTTTTCAATCAAATTAAAGATTTTATATGGAAATATGTAAACATCAGAAATGCTTTTGAAATTCACACAAATTTCATTCACAAAAAAATTAATTTGATACTTTATTAAAAATATCACATCTCAAATAAACATAAAATTAATTTAGAGCAATATTAAAAAGGATATAAAATCATTTTTTAAAAATGTCCTACATTTCAAAAGGAATATTTGTCCACGATCTTTTGACTGCTATACTTGCTTTATTTAAAGTTATTTTTCTGTAAGAAAAAAAATATATATATTTACGAATACATTTTATCCAGACGTCATTAATTCAATCTATTTGAGAGTAAATCCAAGAAACTATTCAATAAGCTATTAACTATTAATGGCTATCTAAAAGGCATCGAATATGGAATGAGAATAATCAAACTCGGAAATCTGTTTGAAATTCCGTATGGACGCTAGGATTCGACAAAAACATTCTTGAGTTACACCTAAGGAAGATCAGAGGTTACATCGGCCAAAACGTTGTAAGAATAAAATCCGAGATGAGAACAGTAATCTGAATAATATAAATGATACAAAATTCTGTTTTTTATTGCCATCCGTAATGTTTATTTTGGGCAACGATGAAAGTAAATGGAATTATGGTTTGTAAGTATGGTGCAGCACCCGGGCAATTATGACGAAAGATTAGTTGTAGCATAAGTGTTTTTTGTTTTGTTTTAGTATTTTGAACTTATCTTGACTACCTCTCAAAAAAAAAAACTTAAACAATAACAAATTCAAAGATGATAATCAGTTTCTACAAAGTATAAAGATCGGTAGAAAATTAAATTTTCAAGCATTTTTAATTCTTCGATTTCTTGTTTACTATACTGCAAGCTTACCCATATATTCGGCATAAAACATTTCTAATCTCAACATAAAGATTCCTGTAATCCAAAAAGATGTATCTGAAGAAGGCCAGAGGTTACATCAGCCGAAGTATTTTAAATGTAACATCTACCATGAAAAACAAAAATCCAATAATTGGAAAAATTATTAAACAATGCTTTTGGAAATTAAGATCTTGACAAAATGTTATATACAATAATGTAAAAAGTGATTTTTCTTCTTCTTCTTCTTCTTCTTCTTCTTCTTCTTCTTCTTCTATTCATTTAACGTCATTTTCCCGCTGTTTAGAGATCAGACATTTTCAGATATTACGCAAGCTGATTCTCTGGTTCAGCAGATCAGGAGTTTCCAAATTCTACGTGTGGTCTTGTCTAATCACTTGCTTCCAAGTTTTCCTTGGTCGCTCAACATTCCTGCGATTGAAGACATCCATGCTTCTGCAACAGTTTAACCAGACATTGAACGTTCACCATGACCATACACCAGCGTAACCGATTTGTCCTAAAGACGACTATTGTGTTGGACAAATGTAGTGATTTCAGCCAATCCTCTGTTGGGTTTAGCCAGATTCACATTGCAGGCCATTGATTCTACATGAAAGTAGAAGTTAAGGTGCATAATGATGCTGGCTTCAACAAAGTTAAGATAACAAAATAGCAAGGTATTATATACGATATGAAAAGAAATTGGAATCTTAGGAAGATCTACATCATTCTAGTAATTACAGGAGAAACCGGACTTATGAACAAGAATTTTAAAAACTACTTGTTGAACTAAATGCAAAATCGATACCAATAGTAGTACTTAAAAGTGCAGGTGAAATAGCAGGTGAATGCCTGGCATCCGGTAGTTTGTCCCATCCCCAGCAAAAAAAAGAAGAAAATTGAAGTATTGTCAATAGCAGTTTGATTACTACACATGTTAAAATGTCCACTGCATATGTTGTGAATTGAACTCGGTTATTTCATTATTCCCTGGTTGACATATACGCAACAAACATTTGTGAAATCCGATGTAGACAGGTATTTCAAGGATAAAAATGAAGAGAAACGTTTTGTAGCATGAAGAAATCTTTTGGTCTTAAGTAGATTCTCCTGTTTATCGTTTTCAAGTTAGTAGAACCCTTCTCATCACAAGCTGAAAGATTCTTGAAATCAGGCAAAGAACTCATTTATCTGGAATTGTTCTCCGTCTCAAGTGGGTCATCATATCTTGATATTATTTACATCTGCCAAGTTGATGTCGTCGTCAAGCTTATCAGCTTTGTACGATAAGAATTCACCATTTTCGTTCTGCTAAAGTTGAAGAAATTCGCTTTTTACCATAAATTCAAAAAATTATCTTCATTCTCCAACAAACATCTTACCCATATTTTTGCAGCTATTCACATACAAAGTAAATGTTTCAATACTACTACTACTACTACTACTACTACTACTAATAATAATAATAATAATAATAATAATAATAATAATAATAACAACAACACTAATAATAATAACAATAATAATAATAATAATAATAATGATAATAATAACAATAACAATAATAATAATAATAACAATAAAATTTAAACTCCTCGGCCTAACGTTTACAGAGAATATGAACTGGAATAGATACATTGAGAGCATTGCCAAGGCTGCTGCAAGGAAGGTTGGCTCCCTCTAC
This sequence comes from Euprymna scolopes, assembly GCF_053919585.1. Taxonomy (NCBI): domain Eukaryota; kingdom Metazoa; phylum Mollusca; class Cephalopoda; order Sepiida; family Sepiolidae; genus Euprymna; species Euprymna scolopes. The sequence goes on along the minus strand of NC_136518.1, from coordinate 33,781,422 downwards.
CATGCTAGAAAACTACTTACGCCTGACAGTATCCTATACCTCTATAAGGCAACCATTCGCCCATGTATGGAGTACTGTTGTCACATCTGGGCTGATGCATCTGCTGCTTGTCTCTCGCTCCTGGACAGGGTTAAAAAAAGAGTCGCCAACCTGATAGGTCCTGAACTGTCATCTAGGCTTCAACCTCTGTCCCATCGACGAGATGTTGCATCCCTCTGCCTGTTCTACAAATACTTTAATGGTGAATGCTCTGACGAACTGCAAACACTTGTACCTCCCCGATGTAACTACCCCCGACAAACTCGACAAGCTACTAAGTCTCATCCCTTTACAGTAGAGATCCCTAGTTGCAAGAAAGCCTTTTACTCCAATAGTTTCTTCCCCAGAACTGCGGGTCTTTGGAACTCCCTTTCGGGATTCTGCTTTCCCAACTGCAATGATATGCAGAAGTTCAAGTGTAATGTTAACAAACATCTTTCTACTCTTCTCCCCTCATAATGACCCCGCTAATTAATTCCCTAATAGTAGCCCCCTGCTTCAAAGTGGCACTGTGCCTTGTTTGGGGTGAAAATTGAAAAAAAAAATTGAATAAAAAAAACAAAAAAAAAACAATAATAATAATAATAACAACAATAATAATAATAATAATAATAACAATAATAATAACAACAACAATAATAATAATAATAACAACAATAATAATAATAACAACAATAATGATAACAACAACAACAACAATAATAATAATAACAATAATAATAATAATAATAATAACAACAACACTAATAATAATAATAATAATAATAATAATAACAACAACAACAATAATAATAATAACAATAATAATAACAACAACACTAATAATAATAATAATAATAATAACAACAACAATAATAATAATAACAACAATAATAATAACAACAACAATAATAATAATAACAATAATAATAACAACAACAACACTAATAATAACAACAACAATAATAATAATAACAATAATAATAACAACAACAACAACAACAATAATAATAATAATAACAATAATAATAATAATAACAAAAATAATAATAATAATAACAATAATAATAACAACAATAATAATAATAATAACAATAATAATGATACTACTACTAATAATAATAACAATAATAATAATAACAATAATAATAACCATAATAATAATAACAATAATAATAATAATAATAATAATAATAATAACAATAATAATAACCATAATAATAATAATGACTATAATAATAATACTGCTACTACTACTAATGATGATAATAATAATAATAATAATAATAATAATAATAATAATAATAATAATAATAATAATAATAATAATTTTTGCTGCTCCAGCCGACCACGGGGTGAATATCAAAGAAAAGGAGAAACGGAGCAAATACACAGAGCTAGCCAGAGAGTTGAAAGGGATATGGAAGATGAAGAAAATCAAAATAATACCTGTAATAGTAGGAGCACTAGGAACAATCATGAAAAACTTTGAAAAAAGAATGGGAGAAATTAGAATCAAAGGAATGACTAGAAAAATACAACGAACAACAATAATGAAAACAGCTGAAATATTAAGGAAAACCCTTGAATGTGGAGACTAACACACATGGTCAACAAGCGTGGACCAGACAAATTGCTGCAGAGATAAAACATGAAACGCTACATGGAACCAAGAACACTGAGCTCGCATATCTATAAGTTCTCTAACCCCTCCCCATTACCATATAACTGAACCCCTCCCCCCAAAAAAGTGAGAACAAACAACCAAGTAGAGTCAAAGGAGGAAAGAAAGACCGAGGAAAGAGCACTGACCAGATCTCTGCTGGATAAGTTCGAAGAGAACTGTGACCTTGGGGAGGCTTATTGCCACTCAAATTCCATTGAAGCCCAATAGCCATTGCCAATGAGAAATCAATGGCAAGCAGCTGTTGCGATAATGCAAACTTATTTGCAAATGTTATCTAAAGAGGTGGAGAGTACTGGAAATCTCGGGAGACTTGTTGTCATTCTGCTTCCAGGGAACACCACAGGCTGTTTTCAAGGAGAGATCTTTAATAACCTCTGTAAAAGCTGCTTGTAAGCCAATAATAATAATAATAATAGTAATAATAATTTGAAATTAAAATACAAATTAAAGTTTTTTTTTTCCATCCCATCCATAGTCTTGAGCCCCAAGGGGCATAGGCCATCTACAACTTTGTAGATGCTTTTGTAGTGACTGATTTCTTTTAATGGGGTGAGGGTTCTGGTCCCACGCCCAACCTTCCCAGAAGGTACATACAGCGCCTTCCCAAATGGTCACCCATTTGGTACTAACCAGGCTTAACATTGCTTAACTTCCATGATCTGGCGAGAACTGGTATGTCAACGTGATTGTAAAAAAAAAAAAGTTTTTTTTAAATAAAATTTAAAATTCAGTATATTAACATTTGAAACCATTATATGAATTACCTAAAGTAAATAGTATTTAAAAGTCAAAATAAAAATAATAAAATAATAATTTTTAAAAAATTTTTAAAGTAAGAAAGATCCACAGTTAAATCAAATATCGTAATCTGATATAAAAACACCAAAGTTGCAAGCTGGGAGTGAAATATCCAAAGGTAAATCCAAGACCAAAACAAAACTCTTAGTTTTGGGTTACGATCAAATTGTAGTATCTGTTCTGACGTCGATCAGGAAAGAAAAAAATCCCTAATAATTGGAATAATTTGTATTTTTGTCCCAAATGAGAAAATGCCGTTATTTTGATTTTACACACATATATATTTTAAAACAATGTAGATTGTATTGTTCATGTCGGTAAAACAAAACAACAATGGATAACTCTTGTGGTTTAAATGTTGAAGGAAGACCGAGAAGGCTTGACAGCAGTGAAATGAAATATATATTAACAGAAAATACAGAAAAGTATATTGGTTTATTGGGATTCTGCTCAACTGGAAGAACAAAGTAAGGTTACGACCCACTCCCACTGAGTCTCAGGTACTGACTACTCGATAGTAGAAACTGGTTACCGGAAATGATGTCAAGAATAGTCTATCGTCAGAATCAACCCCAACACCCCATTCCCAAGCCTTTTCTTTGTAAAAGCTGTCAATATCTCTTACGTTTAATATGGATCATTAGTGAACTGGTGACTTTCCTTTTCTTAACCGACCATCAGGGTTCTGGTGTTGATTGGGGAGGGTCAAAATCGAATGTCTCAAAAATGGTCTCGATTGGTTCTTCCTCCAACAGTGATGTTTTGCTGATGTCATCCGAGCTACATTTTCTTAATTGGTTTTTGTGGTGTTTATGGGTATGTCTCGATCCTTGCCAATATATACCATGCCCCCGACTCTCTTACTAATCGTACCCACATCTCAGAATAAGGTGTTATTCTTGTAACTTTTCAAGAAAACTCTCTCCCCGGGATGAAACGTTTTCTGCTTACACAAGTAATCACTTGTGGTTTTGTCTGTTTAGGAAGAGCTTATCAAAAACGGATCTCACCTTCTGTGTGAACATGGTTTCCACTATTGAGGCCACTGTTAGATTATTAGTAATTCTGTACTCATGTAAGAACTGTTGGATGACTTTATCCATCGGTATACTTGAGCCTTCTTCAGTGCTCTTTTGAGTGTATCAATGAATCATTCCACTTGCCCATTCAATTTAAGATGATATTGGGGTGTGGTGATGTGTTTGATTTGGAATGTATTGCAAAGACTTTTGAACTATGCAGATGTGAACTAAGTTATCACTCATGATGCTACTACACTGAAACGTTCATGTAAAAAATTTATTGTTGCACCTGATGTGGGTCTTTTGTATCTTCACACTTCCGGCTACTTGGTGTAGTTATCGACTATGATTAAGTTATAGTGGTCATCAAGAGGATCTGCAAAGTCGATGTGGATTCTTGACCATGGCTGGTCAGTTTTCAGCCAAGGTTTAATTGTGATAGGTGGTGCTTTTGCAACTAGGGCACACCCTCTGCAATAATCAATCATCTCCATTACTTCATTGTCCATGTTAGACTAGTAGATATAGCTTCTCAAGCTTTTCATCCGGTTTTTTCCAGGGTGTCCTGTGTGAAAATTCTGTAGAATTTTTTTCTGGAGACTTTTCAGAATTATCACGCTTTTGCAATATAGTAAGACCTCAATGTAAAGCGAAAATACTCTCAGGATTTTGTTGTCCTTTATAGCAATCTTGCTATTGATGATGCAAACAAAGTTGCCATTTTCTGTTTTTCTTTTAATTTCAGGTAGGGATACTGGAATCTCTAATTGTGTTGCCTATCATGGTTTTCATTTCGGAATCGGTATGAAGTGCAGCAATTATAGAATACTCAAAAGGTTCCCTTTTCTTTGGTATCAATTTTGATATGCTATCTGCATGGCTAATTTGGTTCGATGGCAGGTACTCCAATTTAAAGTTATAATTTAGTAGGATAGTACTCCATCTCAATAGGTTATTGGCAGTATGTGCTGGTGACCACGAATGTGATACTTAGAGCCTTTTTTTTATTTCTGACTGGCAGTCACGTTTTAATGCATGGGTTATCAATTTTTTTGTACTGTCGGGAATTATATGTAGTATACAAGCTCCAATACCATATAAGCTTGCGTCGCTTGCTTAATTTCAGTTTTGAGTCATAGTGCATAAGAAATAGTTCTGATCTTAGAGTATCCTTGATTTTTTTCAAACACCGCTTGACATTCAGGCATACACTTCCAGGCCTTTTCCTTCTTTTGTAGTTCATTCAAGCCATGCATGTATTTTATGAAGACTTGGTAGAAGTTTGCCAGTCCCAGAAAACTTTGGAGCACTTGTACATTATCCAGAGCATGCATGTTTTTTACGGCTTCTGCCCTCTTACCAACGAGTGTCTTCCATTTTTATCAATTATGTAACCTAGGAAATTACACTTTGCTTTTTTTTTTACTTTAGTTTGGGATGCTCATCTGCAGATTTACAAGTAGGCGCATGAAAAGTTGAGTCTGCCCAGCATGGTATCAATGACCTGCTGGAAAATCGCAGGTGCGACCTTGACCTCAAAGGCTAACCCCTCAAACTTGTAGAATCCCCTGTGTACATTGATGTAGAGGAATTTAAAGCATTCCTTGATGGGAATCTGTATATATGCGTCATTAAAATCTACCTTAGAGAATATTGTACCACCGTTATATTGTACCAACAAACTTGTTGAATACCTTCTCTGGTGTGGGTAAGAAATAATGGTACTCTTTTAGAGCCATATTCAGGCTCATGAATAAAATTTTCACAGACAGGAATTTGGTTAGTCTTTTTCGTAACGTACACGGTAGGAGCACCCTATTCACTGACGCTTACTTTCGATAGTATTCCAGCCTTTTCTAGCCGATCCAATCGCTTATCAATTTTTTCGTCTGCTGCAAACAGGATGCTTTGCTTCGTTTTTAAAATGGGTAGAGCGTTTCCCTTCAGCTCAAATCTGGCTACAGCGTTGGTACATCTTCCTAGTCCTGATGAAAAAACTTCCAGAAAATTTCCTTTTAACTCGTCCTTTAATTGCACTGCCCCAGTGGAGTTTTCTACCTTATGGCAGAAGTTGTTTATAGGTTAGTCCCAGAGTTTAAATTGCTCCATCCAATTTATTCCAAAGAGGTTTTTGGATGATTTGTGCACAAAGACTCTCACTTTTTTGGTGGTACTATTCGATCATCTATCATGCACGATTTATTAGTTCTCCTCATGGTTGGTTTCTTCAACCTTTTTCATGTTTGTATGTTGATGATTGACAGGTCTGAACCAGAAATCCATCTATAAATCCACTTCCTTGCTTTTTTTTGCCGGTGTCTCTCTGATTCAATGCCGAATCTCGCTCGTAGGACCTCATTATTTCTTTTGTTTTTCCTGCAATGTGTCGATTTGTGGCCTTTCCTGCCACATTCATAGCATGTCTTATTTTTGTAAAAAAGTTTATAGACCAATGTTGTCTGTTGCAACGACTGAACGGACTTGTGGGCGATTTTGATTTGGAGATTGGATAACTACTCTTTGATTATGTTTGGGTTGTCTTCTTGTTTCCTGACTGAGCAAGCCAGAAAAGAAGTTAAATACTTGCACCAATTCAATGGCAAGGTTAGAAATTAAGTATAGATTTAAAATCATCATGGCAACTCATTATAGTTGTATTGTTGTTGTTGTTGTTGCATGTAGTACTGCTGTTACAAGATACCCACATGAAAATAATAAGATGTATTCATACGCCGAATAAACAAAACATTTATACAGTATTGTAGAAAATATTATTTGATGATATTTTTAAAATGAGTTTCTTTTTTCATCTTTTTGTTTTGAGATTAGTTTTTCCATCAACAACTTTTTAGTTTTCCTGTCCATTGACATTTCTCTTGTGCTGCCCGCTAGCATCAAGTCATCATCACCTGATTCCCTACTTTGAGCCATTAATGTGAATATGGGAGACACTTTGGTGCGCTTTAGATAACTGATGGCAGGCAACGTGTCCTTACCAATTAAGACGTCATTCTGCGACACACTTTTTTATGGAAGCCTGCAGAGTGATATCAGCAATTTTCTCTTACATTTCATCGTTGACCATGTTTAACAGCCATACACGAGGTCAAATACCTGTGTTGTATGTTACCACTCTCCCATACGATGAAATCCCTGCAAATTGTTGACAATTGCCTGGAGACTTTCCATGTAACAGATATACGATGTCTCATATTTCTATAAGTTCGCCCAATCAATTGTGTTAGGTGTGGTAAGTGAATTTATTTACTCTTTGGACACTTTTAACAATTTCTCTTTCTGATTTCGGCAAATGCTGCCAATGAAATAAACTGCATGTGACATCAGGTTCTGCAGTTCCAAGCTTTCAGATACTGCACTTGCATTTACCTTGTAGAACAGATATCATCTCTTCAGCATCAGATAGCATATGCTTCGTCTTTGTCATGTATTGTTACAATTAATATTGTTCACATATTATGAACAGTTAGCCTCATTGAGATTTTTGTCATTTAATAAAGTATAAAGAATGGAATATGAGTATGTGCAAACAATCATTCAAGATAAATTAGATTTATACGCCCCCCCCCCTACACACACAAAAAAAGCTTCCTTAGACTATCCTACTGCAAACAGCCTATAGGATAAAAGTGTTGGTTAAGAGAGGGTCTAAAGTGATTTCTTCATAGGAGTTTTCAGTTCAATCCCTGGTTAAGGCACTAAAGAGACATTAACTGCTGGGAGATTTCCAAAAACAATCAGTAAGATGAATAAATGGTTTCAGATTAAAATTCCCATAAGGTTATTCACTATGACTAAAGGCGCCTGAAGAAGGGCTCAAAGGCTGAAACGTTGTGAACATAACAACAACTAAGATGAGGATAACCGTCCCAATATGTAAACCATGTAAAGAAGATACATAACCAGATGAAGTACTCGTCACGTCGATTACTTAACAACATTCGTCTCCTCCTTAATTTTATTTGGTTTTCAAATATCCAATCATATAAAGGTTCTCCATAGTCATTCTTCTAACATACTTTTGGAGTAACGTTTTTATTTGGATTATATCTGCTGAGGAATTTTGTTATCCGATGAATATATTATCCCAAACTGGACAGTTATCGTCACCACCTGGCACACGCCAAATTAGTACCCTGGGAGTGATCTAATTAAGAGATGGAAGTCAGTCAAGTCATATATATAAGTATAAAAATCCATTTCCATTAATGGCTAAGAACAAACAAAAAACTTAATTCTTACAACCCCCCCCACACACACAAAAAAATAAAATAAAATAACACTCTTTGCTATTATCAATGGAAAAGAATGTGAAGGAAATAAAAAAGGAAAATGATGAAGCAAACATGAGAAGGAAAGGCTCAGAACACTACTAATATTTCTCTTTATAGGTTTGTTACCAGTAGTATCAGAGACTTTTTCCAACTCTGTCACACACTTCTAAGCTTGCAAGCATCTAATTTTTCAATGATATAAACATCAATTTTTCAGTGATATAAACATCCATTTTTTCAATGATATAAGCAAAAAATTACACCAGTCATGACTAACAAACATTTGAAACGATCTTGTGAATTACATTGCATATCCAACTCGACATCCATTTATTTGCTGACTACAATGAATTGTTACACTGAAATTCTACCGTTTATTTCACTATTCGTTTTTTGTTTATTTTTTACTTTTTTTTGTGTTTATAGACATAAATACACTTGAAGAGAATCACTTGCGATTCTCTTTCGCATTCATCAAACAGACAGCTGGGAAATGCAGATTCATACTTTTCACAAGGGTTAACATTGAAAACTATTTTTTTTACATTCTCTTCTAGTAACAAATACTGCGACCAAATCACCACATTGACATTTTCTTAATTCTGGAATGTTCTAACGATGTCCAAATACATTATTTTCTGGCAGACAAAAAAATCAAGCTATCATATTAAGCTGCTTCATCACAGCATACAAACATAACATTGATAATAACAGACTTCGAATTGGAAATTATATTCATAATTGCTCTGGAATCACGAATTAGTACTTTCAGAATATTTGATATTTATTGAGCTTAGGACATGAATTTATACATACACACACACACACAGATAGATAGATAGATAGATAGATAGATAGATAGATTTCCCCCAATCCCCTGGCCTTGATGAAGGGGAGACAAAAACTTGCTGCTATGGTTTCAAATGATCTTAAATAACAGTAAGGGGAGACTTGATTCCAAATAATTCTCATATGTTATATCTCCCCTCTTTCGAAAATAGTGTACGATTATGATTATCTCCAGCATCAAATAATCCTTATTCACTGTGAAATTTACTTTATGTATGAAAACCAGATCTAAAATATGATAAATATTTGGAATAAAATCTCTCCTTGCTGTTATTTTAGATTAATTGAAACCATAGCAGCAAGTTTTAGTCTCCCCTCCATCAAGGCCAGAGGTTTTGGGGGAAATATCAGATATTTTGTAATTCATATGCAAAACTAGGAAAACAAATGACTATCATTGAAACATTTTGACTGTAAAAAGTGCGAAAAGTAGACTCTGGATGATGGATGATCCTCTTAATGAGCGACGTTAAGGGCAAATATCACATAGCCTACTACATAATGCAGGTAATTACCTTTCCAACGAGCCTTAATTTGTTAAATTCTGATCAATAGTCGCTGAGATTCGGAACTATAAAATTTCCAACAAAAGTGGTATCTCTCTCTCTCTCTCTCTCTCTCTCTCTCTCTCTCTCTCTCTCTCTCTCTCTCTGTATATATAGTGGTAGCCAAATTGAATATTGAAATGATCGTATCTTTTGTTTCATGGGATGAAACTATATTAAAATTTGCTGGATTTTTGAAGATTATAAAATGGTTAAAATTTTATGATACTTGTTAAAAAGAACGTATATTTTCAAGCCAATAAAATATGCCCAAATCTGCCTTTGTATATATAGTGTCCTGCAGGCTAGCTTCAGTTTTGCTGTTTTGGTTGTCTCCTCTGTGGCTTTGCCAGGCCACTAATAAATAATAGCAGCTCATACAGTTCAGAACCTCGAATTGTCGATATAAACTGAATAAAGGACATACACAGGTGGCAAAAAGAAAGTCCGCACTTGTAATTTTATCAAAAACTGCAAATTTAAGCTAAATTTAATTTAACTGTTTAAACAACCTATATACCTCAGTTGATTTGCCTTTTACTCTTCTATAATTTTACCTGTTCATATTTGACTTTTAATTGGAATATTCTTATGTTCACGTCAATTTAAAACAATAACTTCAAATTGAGGAGGCAAAAAGAAAGTCCGCACAATGGAAGGAAAATTGTTATTTAAATGTAACTTTAGGGCATCAATGCAACACAAATACAACGAGTACACAATGAACTAGTTAATATTTAGTAGCATAGCCCTTCTGCAATTTGACAGCCTGCAATCTTTTGGGAATTCCTTGATTTAGACTGCAGCAATACTCCAGGGAAAGGGCATCCCACTTTTCTTTAATTTTTGTCTAAAGTTCTTCCAGATTTGATATTTTATCATTGCGTAACTGTTGCTTGATGCAATGCCATACGTTTTTGATAGGATTGAGGTCTGGAGATTATGCAGGCCAATCCAAACACGGAATACCATACCCTTCCAGAAACCTTTAGACATTACCAGTTGTGGAAATAGGAGCATTATCTTGCATGAAGATGGGATTATCATTCAAATTCCTACCAAAGTAGGGTAGAAAATGCTCAGTAATTAATAATAATTAGTAATTAGTAAGTAATGTACTTGGTTGAATTAATTCGACCTTGCAAGCGAACTATAGGTTCTGGACCATTGGTACTAATAATGCCCTACACCGAAACTGAACCTCCACCACCTTGCAACGTTGAAACTGAGCGCCTGGGATTAAATTTTTCATCTTTCCTCCAACGGACGTACTGCCTACCATCACTGCCTAGCCTATTGAACTTGCTTTCATCGCTAAAAAGCACTTTTGACCAATATGAAGAATCATGATCTTCATTGCATCTGATGAAGTCCAAACGGCGCTTTCTGTTCTTTGCAGAAATCATTTGCTTCTGTCTTGTAACATATCCTCACAAATTAAATTCCTTTAATCTGTTCTTGACAGTAGAAAGAGAGCACTTTTTAACAAGATTGCACTGTTGTTGAATTTGGGGAGCCGTTTCAAATCTGTTTCTTAGGCTGCGGATCTTGATAGCATTGTCTTCCTTGTTAGAAATAACTCTATTACGACCAGATTTAGGGGTATCACGAACACTGGTGGTGTTTTGGTGCTTTTTCACAGTCTTTCGTACCGTTTTCTCATCACATTTCAATTTCTCGATTGGATAAAACAGAAAGGTGGCGATTAATGAGGTCCTGACGATCACTAAGAGAAATTCGTGGCATATGGACTAAATGTTACATTGTATAACCTGGAACAACAATTACAATTAGAAATGCTTTGTTGCCTGTTGGTGGACATTTTAAACTGATTTAAGGGCGATAATTTAAGCTGAGTTTAAGCGAAGTTGTTGCTGCAGATTGTCTTTTTGCTTCCGCAATTTGAAGTTATTTTTTGTAAATTGACGTGAACACTAGAATGTTTCAATTAAAAGTCAAATATATACAGGTAAAATTATAGAGGAATAAAATGCGAATCAAATGAGGTATAGATTGTTAAAACAGTTACATTAAATTTAGCCTTAATTTACAGTTGTTGAAAAAATTACAAGTGCGGACTTTCTTTTTGCCGGCACTGTACATATACCTGCGTTACTAATTACCAACTTAGTGTCTTAGGCTTTCAGACTGGATATATACTAACTTATAACTTTAATTAATCCTACATATATACATACTAACATGGGTACCCGGCATTGACTGGGTTGACAGGAAGTTCCGTTTGAAACACGCCTGCTATACTAATCATTTTCATCATGGGTAAGGTGGATAACCCCTACAACAATTTCAAAAATAAAAGAACTGATAAAAACATGTAAATATAATCGCCCCCAAAAAGAAGTATCTGATACCATCTCCACCAGATACTTCGGCAGAAGGATCACTGTCCTAAGTAAACTCACGATTTTGTGAACCTAAAAAAATAACGTTTATAAATATTGATGAGTGCATTTATTTTTTAATTTGGTAAATGTGTAGTCTAGTGGCGTAAATTATTTACCAGACAAAAAAAGTATAAAAACTATTTATTTTTACATACAACACATTGATAGACCCAAGGCTTAAATAAAACAAAAAAAAATTTAATTATTATTTTTTTATCATTTATATTTATTATTCGAGGCCGCTATATTGCTTCTAAAATTTGGCCTTTCTAAGGGTTGGCAGATTGGCCTTTTTAAGCTCTTTCATAAACTATGTTTTTGGCTGCCATATTTCTTTTGCAATGAAAGAGCGTAAAAAGGCCAAATTTGGCCTTAAAAAAGCCAATCTGCAAAACCTAAAAAAGGCCAAATTTTCAACGTGTAATGATAAAAAAACATAAAAATGAATTTTTTTGTTTTATTTCAACCTTTGGGTCTAATAATGTTTCATATAAAAATAGTTTTTATCATTTTTTTTGTCTGTCAAATAATTTAAGCCGCTAAACTACACATTTACCTTTATTTTTTGTAAGGGCAGTTTTTAGATCTGCTTTTAGGGGGGGTCGATTTGCTTTTTATTTGTCGTTTTATGTTTCTAATGTAATCCCCCCCCAAAAAAAAAAAAATTAAATTTTTCATATTTTGGGCTATTGTTTAATAAATTGTTAGGTGAAAGTAGAGAATGGTCTCATAAAAAAATAATTAAATTTATCGTTATCTTATGTTTCAAATGTAATCCCCCCCACCAGAAAAAAACAAATTGTATTTGTCAGATTTTGCCGTCCCCCTCAATCGTCAAACTTGAAAAAATGCTAGAAGTGACATGTCTCATTGAACGCTTGGTGGCCAAAAAGTGGGTGCTCATTTTACGTTAAATTTATATAGAAAAGTGATCCCCGCACTCTAACATGTTTTTTTTTTTTTCAAAATTTCTTCTCTCATAATATTTATAAAGGCTGTTTAAATGTATTAGGCTGAAAAAAAGTATATCTCCATTTTTTTAGGGGTTAAACGCCGCTGGGTCACGTCGTATAAAGTTACCTTTTTAATTAGAAAATTAAGTTTGTAATCGATGAAATTAACGTGAAAAAAGAAAAAAAAAGTGTAAATTGTGGAATTTAGAGGGGGGGCAGTTGATCTTCATTTTTTTAGGTATTAAACGACGCTGAATTACATGGTAACAATTTACCGATTTTTGTATTGCCATAAGAAATAAAATAAAACAAACAAATGAAATCTTTTTAGTTTTTTTTCGTAAGTGTTTTTTTTTAATATTTAAAAAAAAAACAATAAAAGCCAAATATTATTTCTATCTATACGGAATTATTTTTCCAGCTAGAAACTTAATGAAATTACCAAATGATATTTGGTAAACGTTTGTTTTTTTATGGATAGCATCTAGGGGCAAATAACTCTAAAAAAAGGTTTTAAAAAAGTCGCTGTTGGGAATATTAATTCCAAAATAAATTAAATTAAATATATTATCAATATAATTGTTGTTTAAAATCTATTAAATAACAATTTTAAATAGAATACTTAAAATAATTCTCTCGCTAAAACATTAACTAGGATATTGCTATTTAGTAAAATCAATTTTTCTTAATGTCATATGCAAATAAGATGATCTCTTAACTGTATATTTTTCCAAGTACCGTACTATATATAGAAATAAATGAAATATTAAAGTAAGGCACGTTTTTGTATATAGTAATCAAAATGTGAATTAACAAACAAACAAACAGACAGAAATACGAATTTATATATATCTATCTATCTATATATATATATATATATATATATATATATATATATATATATATATATATAGATAGATAGATAGATAATCATTTCCACAGCCAAACAGAGTGCAGCTCACAAGAGCCATGACAGTCAACAAACCGGAAGTCCAAGACTCGAGTTTCTCCCTTATTTGGGCTCATCAGTTAGACATATCCGAACTCAGGTTTCGAATCCCGAGTTCGGATATGTCTAACTGATGAGGACAAAACTAGAGTTTTGGACTTCCAGTTTGTTGATTGTCATGGCTTTTGTGAGCTGCGCCGTGTTTTGCTGTAAAAATAATTATATAATCTCTCACCTTCTGAATATATATATATTTAATTTTTTTATTATTTTTTAAAACAGTTTAAAAAAATAATAAAAATAAAAATAAAAAAATAAAATAAATGTTATATATACGTCCAAACAAATTATGGGAGACTTTCTAAAATAAATAAACAAAAAATCGAGCTCCAGGGGAAGTCAATATTAACCGAATCTATCGTTTGAAAAGAAAAACAACAATAGATATAAAAAAATAATTATATATAGTAGTAATTATGTCAACCCCTTTAAGAACTCGGTTCTTATTGTTGAGCACTCTAAGGTGAAATTTAAGTTGGTCACTTAAGCTCACATAGTTTTGTCCTCATCAGTTAGACATATCCGAACTCATAAGATCACTCTCGCCGTCTAGATATTTATGCGTATAGTTTTCTTCTTGCTAATAAAGTCAGAGATGGATTTATAGTCGAGTCCGAATCTCCCGACTGGCTGTAACCGTAACTTCCTGCACTGATGATTCGTGAAAGGATGTACATATTAAAAAATATTCATAGCAATATATATATATATATATATATATATATATATATATATATATAATTGTTGCTATATATAATATATATATATGCATGTGTGTGTGTGTGTGTGTGTGTGTGTGTGTGTGTGTGTGTGTGTGTGTGTGTGTGTGTGTGTGTGTGTGTGTTGAATACCAGGTAAAGCACAGATGAACAAAAATGACACATAGCGTTTTTCTTTACAATGAGGTTGAAATCCTAGCTAATGTATCGCTCTTAACGCATTGCCTTAATAGCAAATGTCAGCACTTGATGATAAAAAAAACAAATATCAAACTACTTCAAATAAAATCCTTACATAAGATGTTGAGTATTCAAGGCAGATTAAGAATGTAGTACAGAACTCAATTTCACCCATTTGGTTTATTAATCCTTCTTTGATGTCTCCACAAACAGCTTAATTATCTTTTAGATGTGCGAAACGTGATCCATGAAATATGATCTTAAATTTACAGTTTTGTTTATGTTCCAATAATACAGATTTTATCCAATTCCAACGTACAGGGAATTTGGATGTCTGCTGTATACTATCTTCTAATGTCTTTGGTGTCTGTGTACGGTCAATAGACATGAGAATACTTCGTCCTACAAGTAAATCCTGGCCGAATATTCAAAATAACATAGTATTTAAAGATCAAATATGATTCCCTTCGTGTAACTACACGCTGGCTCATACGAGGAATCATTTTTCCTAGCAATGTTACCTCATGTAAAAACACTAAGTTAGATTCTACTAGAGCAGGAGAATTCCTGGAATCTGGCAATACAAAGAAAAGACCACAAGAAAGATGACTTAGTGAAGTGGTCAGTTGGGTAGAAGGAAAAGCATATTCTCTACTGGTTTGATAACTAAAACTTTAGGAGTTAATGAGAATCTTAAATGAACACTCAGACATCTATGCATCGTATAAAGAAATTAATTGTTAGTCCCAGCAAGGGACCTCTTTCTATGAACTTCCTAAAGTAAAATGAAAACAAAAAGACTGAAAACATATGTTTAAATTAGATATTCTTATTAGTTTTAGCAAAAAAATAACTTCATCGTATTATCTAAACGTAAAAAGAAAAGAAATCTTGGGTTCTTTACTGTGCTAGTCAGCAGAATGTGTCGGGCGTTTTATACTAGAAATTGTACAAATACCAGTTGTCTTCTCTTTTTTTTCTAACTTATTTAAAAAACACATTTGAAAAAAAAATGTGAGTGTGGGAACATATAAGAAGAAACGAATTGTTTGACTGAAATGAAAGAATTTAAAAACTCCTTTTTGTTTTCGCATTCGTCTACAGTTTAAATGATTCGCCATTTAACAAATAGTTTTTCAATTAACATAAGAACAATTTTAAAAATCTTTCAAACTTTCTTATCATTTTTTACATGTTTGGAAAATCAACTTCAGGATTATGTTCTATACATCTCTGCTTAGGTTCGGAAATTCAGTGTGCCCGAGTTATTGGCCATTAAAGTAAATAACGATCAGCATTTTTATGGTGCACATCTAACATATGCGTGTGATATTACACATTAATGTCTACAACATATTGTATAGACAATATTCAAGCTGTCAAAAGATCACAGGTTAAATAAGCCTGAGCCACGCACACCAACAAAATCACAAAACTCACACCAAATAAATATAAACACCATGAGGCTCAGAAGATAGATAAAAGCGTCATGATCAGCAGGAACTTTTTTTGATAGCCAACGTGAGGTACCTGGTCTGCATCCTACACACGTTGACCATTCTGGTAAGAGAATACAGATAAATGAACATAATCAAGACAAATCAAAGACAACACAGAGGAAAAATATTAATCTAGTGCTATTAGAAAAGCAACCATCATACAAAGAGGCTTCGTCTACTCATATAGAAAATAGTACAGAAGTTATTCTATTGAGTTTCCTGTAGGAAATTGAACAATGGCTGACAAATTATCGTCAAGAGAAATAATTTTATCATCTTAGGCAGCAATATCTTTCTATACAAACTCAATACTGAATAATCAACTGAATAAAGCATACCTAACATACCCCCATTACAAAATAAAAAGGACATATGGGTTTTCAAACTGAGAGCAATTTTTCCCATGCAACGAATATTGAAATATGGGTTAACATAGCTTTCGGGGGGGGGGGGTTCTGTTAGGGATATTAGGATCACCCGCCATGCCAGGTAACCTTGCTGTACACTTAATAAAGTTCATTATGTTTATCTGTCTTTCTGGTGGATGGACAGTTGTGAACTGGACATTTGAATTCCAGGCAATTAGATACCAGACAATTGAGTTCTTTAACATCTGTATCTTATTCCAAGAGTGCATTACTCTATTAGAAAAAGATTAATTGTGTGGTAGATTTGTCTTACCAATAAATATCCGGTGCAATAAAAAATATTTAAACAGATTTTTCCACATGAAAAAATCCTATTATGTTGAAGGTTTCAATTGAGTCACCCTTATTCTCCTCTCAAGCTAAATAGTTACACATGCACTGAATGTACATATAACGTTTGATAGGTATTGAAGACTCATGTAGCCTGAGAGGTAATTTAGACTTTAGTCTTTAACACCACATTCATGCAACAGCTACAATCAGTGACTCATTAATTCCCGATCAAGTGTTATAAGATACGGTAGACAAATCAATTCAAAACCAATTTCACTTTCATTAATTTCTTATGTCAGAAATGTTTAACAACAAAAATATCCAATTTTCTTAATAACTCCATTACAGAATCAGAAATCTTATATAATGAATTGGGGATTGGGGCATAATATTGCCCAAATTCTGTATTGGAAGTTAAATTTCAAGAGTTCAAGCAACAAAGAACAAAATATAAAAAAATATATCATCAATCATCATCAGCATCAGCATCATTTTAACGTTTATTTTACATGCTACTATGTATTAGATAACTTTTAAAAATTGACTTCATACCTAACACAACACTGGCCAGGTCATTATTTGTCCTTCTTTCTCTTAATGCAATTATGCAATGCACACTCCTAAATCTTAACTAATTGTTGAAGAAAGTGAAAAACCTGCGTTTTCATATTAATTTAATAGTTTATCTCACTAATCAAAGACAATCTTTGTTTTGACTGCCAAACGATTGTAAAACTGTAACATAAGCCTTGTGTATCGCTTTATTGCTGGTCAATATTTTTTTTAATTTGGAAATTGTTATGAAAGCAGAGGAAGCACTGGAAGAACATAACAAGGTGCCTTATTTCCCTGATTTTCCTGAAATTTGAAAACATATTTGGAAAGTTATGCTAATTTTTTTAGTTATTTTTATTTAATACACACTATCACATTTAATATAAACTACCACATTTAATATACATTATCACTATTAATATACACTATCACATTTATTATAAATTATCACATTTAATATTGACTATCACTATTAATATACACTATCACATTTAATATATATTATAACATTTAATATATATTATCACATTTATTATACATTATCACATTTAATATAGAATATAGCTATTAATGTACATTATCACATTTAATATACATTATAATATTTAATATGTACTATCACATTTAATATACACTATCATATTTTATATACACTATCAAATTTAATATAGACTATCACTATTAACATACATTATCACATTTATTATACATTATCACATTTAATATACACTAGCACTATTAATATACAATATCACATTTAATAAACTGTATTTCATTTAATATACACTATCACATTTAATATACATTATCACATTTAATATACATTATAACATTTAATATACATTATCACATTTAATATACATTATCACATTTATATATACACTATCGCATTTAATTTACATTATCATATTTAATATACATTATCACATTTAATATACATTATCACATTTAATATACAATATCACATTTAATAAATATTATCATATTTAATATACATTATCACATTTAATATACATTATCACATTTATATATACATTATCACATTTAATATACACTATCGCATTTAATTTACATTATCACATTTAATATACATTATCACATTTAATATACATTATCACATTTAATATACACTATCACATTTAATATATATTATCATATTTAATATACATTATCACATTTATATATACATTATCACTATTAATATACACTATCACATTTATTATACACTATCACATTTATTATACATTATCACATTTAATATTGACTATCACATTTATTATACACTATCACATTTATATATACATTATCACATTTAATATACTCTATCACATTTAATATACACTATCACATTTAATATACACTATCACATTTAATGTGCATTATCACATTTAATATACATTATTACATTTATATATATATATACATTATCACATTTAATATACATTATCACATTTAATATATACTATTACATTTAATATATACTATCACATTTAATATACATTATCACATTTAATACACATTATCACATTTTATGTACATTATCACATTTAATATAAACTATCACATTTAATATACACTATCATATTTTCGATATACATATATACTGATATATAGGCCGATGATGAATTTTTTTCTTAGAAAATTTGAATAAATTAGTTAAAAAAAAACTTTTTTTTTTAAGTTAAAAACTTTGGAACAAATTTCCATAAGATTATGAATTGTCACTGTTTTTCTGAAAAGTTTTAAATGCTTGCGTTCATCGTTCATGTTTCCCTTTCTTATCCTAATGGTTTCTTTAATAACAAGCAAAAAATGTTTAGAAAAATGTGAACATAATTCTAAGTAGAAAAAATAATAATAAAAAAAGCTATGAAACAAATTTATGATTGATTTAACAGCTGTTCTCCAACAAGAGATGGTGATAATCTTAACAAGCACTTTTGAACTAACGAGGACTTTGCTATCTTTAATTCTCTTTAGCCTATAGATTTAGATAAGATAATTATTTAAAGTTTCCCTCCCCTAAATTTATGATATGGGGAACCACTAGGGTACGGTCTCTTTCAAAATGTACTACTACTAGTTTATACCTGCTCAGTCAATTTTAATCTTTAGTTAGTCTTATATTTAGTACGAAAAAATTTGTAGAATTTTGTGGAAAAATATAATTAATATTTGCATGAGAGATTAAGTAACTACGATGAATTTAGTGTTGTTTTATTGGCAAAAATTATTAGAAATTATGATTTTAAGCAAAAATAATTTTCTTCGACAAGCTTCTGGGAATGACCTTCATCCCTGACCTGAAGTGGAAGACTTACATCAAATCTGTTGCCAAAGTTGCTGGAAAAATGGTTGCGACATTCTACTGCTCCAGAAGGTATCTCACTCCCAACGCAATTCTCTACCTGTGCAAAAGCCAAATACATCCTAAAATGGAATACTGTTACATTTGGGGAGGGGCTTCTCAGAACACGCTATCCTACTCAGACAAAGTTCAAAACTGGCTTCGAAATCTAGTAATTGATGCCCTTTTCTCCTCCCTGCAACTTCTTTCCCATAGAAGAGATGTCGCAAGCCTTTCTCTGCTCTATCCTTATTTTCATGGCAAGTTCAAAACTGGCTTCAAAATTCTATGTTTTTCTTTCTTCCTAATTTTTATAAAAAGCACTCTTCTATCTACAACCAATATCAACAATTTCCCCCCAAGTTATCTGTGCCTAAATCTAAAGAAAATTCCATGAACAAATATTCTTTCCTAGAACTGCCCGCCTGTTGAACTCTGTTCCACTGACCTGCTTTCCAACTGACTACAACATGGTTGTCTTCAAGTCCAATGTAAACAAGTCCTTGTTGAGCCGCTCCCTTAAACAATCAAATTCTACCCAATTTCCCCACTAATGATCACTTCACTGTTGTTTTAGTTGTCTCTTACACTTATAAAATTAACCTTTATCCTCGAGTGACCTTCAGGTCTTGATAAGTGGTGATTCCCTTGTAAAAAAAAGAAGACTAATCCTCTGCCACGAACACTACATAACTTGGATGGAAGTGCATTCCTCCAGTACAATATCTGAAATCAACTTACCCCATACAATATTTTTGTCCGTTGATACTTTTGTGAACAGTGAACAGACTCACTACCTGGTTGGAACGAATGGGAGCATTGTTAATTGATTCAACAAACTGAGCTGAATCTGTGCAATTGAGATTTGCCTATGGTTCGAATGGTTATAGCTACCAGGAATCAGCTCAATGGTTTACATACTGAAACTTGGGCTTTAATTCATCTTTGTGAAACTTAGAAACATTGTATTCGTGTGGTAGTTTGCTGTAATGCTGAACTAGCTGTCTGTATTTTGCAGTTGATATTAGATCCTTGTTCTTACTGAGAATCTGTGACAGCTTCCTTTCTGTTTTCAAAGTCGGATTCTTTTTTTTTACTTCCCAGTAGCCACTAGATTCTATTAGATCTGCCAATTTCTTGAAATATTCTGCTCTGTCCTATAGCATTGCTTTTGTCTGCGGGTAGTATTATATCATCATCACTGCATAGCGATAGTAGTCGATACTTCTCCCTTGAGACATTAGGTTTTGAAGGCTTTGAATTCTCCAGTGCTTAGCTTATCTCCTTGTGCTTTGGGTTTATCCAAGATTGCCTCCTCTATCAAAGCTATCATGTCTAAGTATGGAATTCGCTTGATGTGGCGAAGTTGAGATCTTTGTTTAACACTGATTCCTCAAAGGAAGTCAGATGATGCCTACTTTTGTTGACAATGACTCTTATTAGTGAATGGTGTCATATATTTTTGCTTTTGGATTTTCCAATTTCTTATTTGTCAAGGGTTGAGCTCATTGAATTAATGTTTATCTGATAGATCGAGGTACCCTTGGATGCAAATTTTGCCATCAATCAGTAATATACTTTCCAGGAAGGGGCGAGATCGCTTTAGATTTTGGTTTGTAATTAACATATTTTTTTCCACTGACTGTTGTGAATTCTATCTTAGATAATCTCATGTTTACTTGTCTTGTGATCCTTTATCGTTTCCTGGAACTGATTTATAATTTTAAGATTAACCTAGTTTCACATCACAACATTTGTTTAAGGATGTGAGATGTTTGGTCATTCTTATTAGTTTTTGGTATAATTTTGCTAGTCCGTTTCCATTTTAATTCAGATTGGCATCGATTTCATATCATCTTTCAGAATTTTTGAGATAAGAATTTTTATTATTTGGATTATTATTTTTATTATTTGGATTATTCCGACAACTGTTCTTACCTTGAATGCTATTGGCCCAACGTTGCGACAAGATACACCTAAAGAAGGTCAGATATTATATTGGCCGAAATGTGCCAAGAATAATAATAGTTTGAATAATACAAATAATACATTATTCTCATCTCGGATGTCATTCACACGTTTTGGCCGATGTAACTTCCTTTCTTCAAATGCATCTGGAATCTGTACTAAATTTTGAAGTGAACTCTTTATTTAATTCACAGGGTAGATTGTCCTCATTTCGTCAGCTATGACCTGATAGAAGTTTTACATAAATTTTATTTTATCCTTATCTATTATAACCTGTAGTGATGATTGAACCTGCGACCTTTAGAAGACTTAGAACTGATTTTTACTAAATTTTTGGCCCTACGTGTGGTTGATGGTCATGGTTGATGGCATAAAAACAATATCTATGGCTTAAGTAAACGGTTCAGTTTGAAATTCCATGTTTAACCAGACGCACCTGCAAAAGGTTGAAGAAACGTGATAATAATATTCAAGATGAGAATAGTAGTCCGAAATATTGGTATAATCCTAATCGTCAATTGTCATTTAAAAATTCCAAAAATTTGTTCTTGTTAAATTGTGCACCTATAAATGTTTCTTTTTTTTTTTTGTTAAATATTTTAACTTCAAAAAGAAATGTTTTCCATTTTCTTTATTGTGATAAAATGTCCCATTCCTAACCCCACTCCCATCCTGATACTACAGGTAAACCTCATTAAGTCATTTTTTGTTCAAATGTTGGCATATGATAAAATTCTTCAATTCTTTTTTATTCTGTGATAAAATAAGACACCATCAGCATCATACCATGTTAGAACGTGTATTTGAAATACACATGCATCTCATTCTTTATTTCACAACAATTTCTTTTATCTCAACTCTTACAATTAGTTCAGTTTTGACTCTGCTTTTATTATTTTTCATTGTTCCAGCTGCTGACATTCCATATTCGCACGAGTCACAAAAAGAATTCACACTAAACGTCCCTTTACCAACTTTTTCCCCTTTTTTCCAAATCTAATATTCCGCTTATATAACTCGCAGATCCACACAATTTTCACATGTGTTTCAAATCAGTTGATTTGAATAAACAGTTTTGTGCATTTATATCACATTAAACCTTTCCCCTTTTTTTATTGGAACCTTTACTTCCTCTTTTTCTTTCATTTCGCTTTGTTTTTACATCCATTGATTTGGAAATAATCATCTAATCAGGTTCAAAATAGCAGGTTCAATCCAGTGTAGAAATATTTAAGAATAAACTGAATCCATTCAGAAATAAGGATTTGACTTAGAAGGTTCATTTTGCTCAGGGGTGGTGGTGGACTCACTGGTGGAGTTATCTAATGAAATATTTCAGAGAACTTGATTTATATTTTTTTTATTTGATATTATGTGAGATGTATGTCTGTCTCTATATAAAGTTAGGAATGTATGTATGTTTATATATTTGCATGCACAGTATTCACTCCTAAATAAATTAACCGATCATTATGAATTTTGGAACAAAGCTACAAGATGTAAGGGACCGTATAGTCTGTTATAATTAGTTTAATTTAAATAATTGTGCTTTTAAATAGTTATAATATTGGTGATTTTAAGGTTTCATGATTTATTAAGGATAATTTGAGGACCTTAGAACTTTTTAGAATTTTTTAAATTTTAATATTCGTTTAGAATTTTTTAAATTTTAATATTCGTTTAGAATTTTTTAAATTTTAATATTCGTTTAGAATTTTTCGAGTTTCAGGGATTTTAAAGTTTTTTTCCCAAAGGTTTTTAGGTTGTTGAGAACCTAAGGTAATTGAAATGTTATGGTTGATATATAGAAGATTGAAGTTCTTTTTCAGAGTCAAGTAATTTAAAAGTGTTTCATGACACAAGAATTTTACGTTTTTATCGAAAACCGGAAGTAGATTTTTTTTATTGTTTTGAACTACAGATGGACAGAAGGACGTAAAAACCATATGTTCGCGTTAGTCGTCTAGCCTTGCGCATGAAGAAATATGTGTTCCCATAGGTTAAAAATAGTCAAATTTTACTTATAAGATTTTGCCTTTAAAAAAAGACACTCGAGGATTTTTTTTTTCTTTTCTCAAAGAAATACATAAATTTTTGATTTATTATATTTTCATTATTTTTTTTTCGAGTGAAATTTTTTTTTAAATATCTAAAAAAAGAAAACATTGAATGAAATAGAAAAAATTGTCGTTATCGTCCATTACTTACTCGACAATATAAGCAGAACATAGACTTCCAATTAAAAAAAAAATCAATGTGGTTTTTAAAAAAAAAGATTTTTACACTTTGAACTTTACAGGTAAATTTCCAAAAAACACTTCTTTTTTTTGTTTTAATTTACAATATATTATTTATTGATCTTTTATCTTCAATTTGTGATATATAAAACTTTGGTACATTAATTAATTATTAAAATTTTAATAGACATTTCAAAATGGGGGGGTGAATTTAAAAAAAAAGTTTGCCTACAATATTATAT
Organism: Euprymna scolopes; assembly: GCF_053919585.1. Lineage (NCBI taxonomy): Eukaryota > Metazoa > Mollusca > Cephalopoda > Sepiida > Sepiolidae > Euprymna > Euprymna scolopes. Next base: position 33,757,396 of record NC_136518.1, on the reverse strand, counting down.
TCGGTTTATTGGGAAGAGCATAAAATTTCACATTAACTCTGAAAATATCGTAAAAATTGAACCAATAAAAAAAATTTGATAGATTTTTAAAATTTAAAAATATAAAAAAATTTAACTTTTTTTTTTTTTTTTTTTTTACACAGTGATCACCACTTATCAAGGCCCGGAAGCCACTCAGGGATAAGGGTTATTGCAAGTACATTACGTTAGTGTGGAGATTTGATGAAGTGTTTACTTAAGGGGGCGGTTCATTAGGAATTTGTTAACATTAGATTTGAAGACATCCAAGTTGTAGTCCGGAGGGAAGCAGGCAGACGAAACAGAGTTCCACAGGCGTGCAGTTCTAAGAAAGAAGCTTTGTTCATGGAATCCGCGTTTTGATTTAGGCACAGATATAGAGTGGGGGAAATTTTTCACAGTGGATTCAGCTAGACGGGTAACTCGTAAAATTCAATTGATTTCATTACGTAAAAAAATGGCTACATGAAGGCGTACCGGCATTTTGTAAACACTGTTTTTTAAAAAATAAAAAATGATATTTCTATTATTTTTTAAACAACTTTAATAGTTTATTTTGGAAGTATATTCCATAAAGAAAATAAAAACCCCACTTTTAAAAGAGAAATTACGAGTTTTTTATATTTTATTCGCAGTTTCGTGTTAGGGGTGCCAAAAATTCCCCCAAAATTCTGATACACCTAGTGCTCAGCTTCTAATACAAATCCTAGTAAATCAAACCCATTTTATTGGCACAGTTGTTGTAAAAATGGAACGGAAACTCTGTTCCGTCTGCCTGCTTCCCACCGGACTACAACTTGGATGTGTTCAAGTCCAACGTTAACAAATTCCTAATGAACCGCCCCCTTAAGTAAACACTTCATCAAATCTTCACACTAACGTAATGTACTTGCAATAACCCTTATCCCTGAGTGGCTTCCGGGCCTTGATAAGTGGTGATCACTGTGTAAAAAAAAAAAACTTAAATTTCGCTCCGTTTTAACCTTTTTTTTTAAACGAATATAATCAAAAGAATAACATTCAACAATTGTACTTTATATATACAAAACAAAATATTAAAAAAAAAAAAAAAAGTTTATAACGAAAGGGAAATAATTCCATTTTTAAGCGAAAAAAGTCAGTTTGGTATATCTTATTATTTTTTACATAAGTCCAACTTACCATTCACATTGGAAATGTCGACATTTATAGGTTGCCAGGTACGTTTACAACAAATAAACACTCCAATCTACCCATGTTAAGAACGGCTCTCGGAATAGACACCCCAAACCTTCCCATGTTAAGAACGGCTTTCGGAATAGACGTCCCCAACCTTGTCAGCATACTCGAAAACCTATAAAAGTTGACATGTCAAATGTGAACGATGAGTTGGACGTAATGTAAAAATGTATCGAATTTAAAAGGGAACAAAATTTAAATTTCCGTTCCATTTTTACAACAACCGTAAAGCAGAGCATTATATGCAACTTTTACCGAATTAAGTGTATTAATGTTATTTTTATTTAAGTAGAAAAAATATTTAGGTTTGGATATAAATTCCTAAACTCAGTTCGCCCTAAATAATTTAGATGACTGAAATAGGAATCTAATTGAATCTTTAATTTCCTGAATAGTAAAAAGATGATCCACAATGGTCGATTTGCTGCTAATATCCATTGTTTAGGAACGGGCAAAAAGAAACGAATTGTTTTGTAGGTTTCCGGCAACTTTTTGATTGTATTTGAAAGATTAAAGACTAAACTTAATTTCCCAAAGGAAAAAAATATTTGTACATGTGAAAAAAAAAAAAGTTATGAAAAATGCTTTCACGGCGAGCTACCCAATTCAGCTAAATTTTGAAGTTAAATAAATTCATTGTAAAATCCTTTTATAGATAAATATTAGTTTTCTGGGTCTATCCATTATATTATCATTTTCAGTCCCCCACCCCTAATTTCTGGCTCCCATCTTATCTCGCAATTACTTATAACGTCACCAACTAACCTTCGGAAGAAACCCCCCCCCCCATCCGATTTTGTTTTATATCATAAGTTGCTTAAAACGTGATTAGTTAAAGTTCAGAATAAAATCACGCTTTCTCTTAACGGTTAATTAAAAAAAAAAATCTTCTGAACGCTATTAAAAGTTAAATTCTTCACTAGTTTGGAGACGGAATGCGTTGTTGTGATAAGTGATTTTCTCTATTAATTCGCACTTTTTATTTTAAGATTCAAATATTAATAACTACATTTTATTTCAGTATTTAATTTATGTATTTCTGTTGTATTAAATGCTAGCTTTAATTTTTTTTTTTTCTCGTCCATAAATGTTTATCTACCAAGTTGATCTTAAATATTGTATAATCAATCCATTATATTATCATTTTCAGTCCCCCACCCCTAATTTCTGGCTCCCATCTTATCTCGCAATTACTTATAACGTCACCAACTAACCTTCGGAAGAAACCCCCCCCCCCATCCGATTTTGTTTTATATCATAAGTTGCTTAAAACGTGATTAGTTAAAGTTCAGAATAAAATCACGCTTTCTCTTAACGGTTAATTTAAAAAAAACAATCTTCTGAACGCTATTAAAAGTTAAATTCTTCACTAGTTTGGAGACGGAATGCGTTGTTGTGATAAGTGATTTTCTCTATTAATTCGCACTTTTTATTTTAAGATTCAAATATTAATAACTACATTTTATTTCAGTATTTAATTTATGTATTTCTGTTGTATTAAATGCTAGCTTTAATTTTTTTTTTTTTTTTTTTTTTTTTTTTCTCGTCCATAAATGTTTATCTACCAAGTTGATCTTAAATATTGTATAATCAATCCATTATATTATCATTTTCAGTCCCCCACCCCTAATTTCTGGCTCCCATCTTATCTCGCAATTACTTATAACGTCACCAACTAACCTTCGGAAGAAACCCCCCCCATCCGATTTTGTTTTATATCATAAGTTGCTTAAAACGTGATTAGTTAAAGTTCAGAATAAAATCACGCTTTCTCTTAACGGTTAATTAAAAAAAAAAAATCTTCTGAACGCTATTAAAAGTTAAATTCTTCACTAGTTTGGAGACGGAATGCGTTGTTGTGATAAGTGATTTTCTCTATTAATTCGCACTTTTAATTTTAAGATTCAAATATTAATAACTACATTTTATTTCAGTATTTAATTTATGTATTTCTGTTGTATTAAATGCTAGCTTTAATTTTTTTTTTTTTTTTTTTTTTTTTCTCGTCCATAAATGTTTATCTACCAAGTTGATCTTAAATATTGTATAATCAATCCGTTATATTATCATTTTCAGTCCCCCACCCCTAATTTCTGGCTCCCATCTTATCTCGCAATTACTTATAACGTCACCAACTAACCTTCGGAAGAACCCCCCCCCCATCCGATTTTGTTTTATATCATAAGTTGCTTAAAACGTGATTAGTTAAAGTTCAGAATAAAATCACGCTTTCTCTTAACGGTTAATTTAAAAAAAAAAAATCTTCTGAACGCTATTAAAAGTTAAATTCTTCACTAGTTTGGAGACGGAATGCGTTGTTGTGATAAGTGATTTTCTCTATTAATTCGCACTTTTTATTTTAAGATTCAAATATTAATAACTACATTTTATTTCAGTATTTAATTTATGTATTTCTGTTGTATTAAATGCTAGCTTTAATTTTTTTTTTTTTCTCGTCCATAAATGTTTATCTACCAAGTTGATCTTAAATATTGTATAATCAATCCATTATATTATCATTTTCAGTCCCCCACCCCTAATTTCTGGCTCCCATCTTATCTCGCAATTACTTATAACGTCACCAACTAACCTTCGGAAGAAACCCCCCCCCCATCCGATTTTGTTTTATATCATAAGTTGCTTAAAACGTGATTAGTTAAAGTTCAGAATAAAATCACGCTTTCTCTTAACGGTTAATTTAAAAAAAACAATCTTCTGAACGCTATTAAAAGTTAAATTCTTCACTAGTTTGGAGACGGAATGCGTTGTTGTGATAAGTGATTTTCTCTATTAATTCGCACTTTTTATTTTAAGATTCAAATATTAATAACTACATTTTATTTCAGTATTTAATTTATGTATTTCTGTTGTATTAAATGCTAGCTTTAATTTTTTTTTTTTTTTTTTTTTTTTTTTTTCTCGTCCATAAATGTTTATCTACCAAGTTGATCTTAAATATTGTATAATCAATCCATTATATTATCATTTTCAGTCCCCCACCCCTAATTTCTGGCTCCCATCTTATCTCGCAATTACTTATAACGTCACCAACTAACCTTCGGAAGAAACCCCCCCCCCATCCGATTTTGTTTTATATCATAAGTTGCTTAAAACGTGATTAGTTAAAGTTCAGAATAAAATCACGCTTTCTCTTAACGGTTAATTTAAAAAAAAAAAATCTTCTGAACGCTATTAAAAGTTAAATTCTTCACTAGTTTGGAGACGGAATGCGTTGTTGTGATAAGTGATTTTCTCTATTAATTCGCACTTTTTATTTTAAGATTCAAATATTAATAACTACATTTTATTTCAGTATTTAATTTATGTATTTCTGTTGTATTAAATGCTAGCTTTAATTTTTTTTTTTTTTCTCGTCCATAAATGTTTATCTACCAAGTTGATCTTAAATATTGTATAATCAATCCATTATATTATCATTTTCAGTCCCCCACCCCTAATTTCTGGCTCCCATCTTATCTCGCAATTACTTATAACGTCACCAACTAACCTTCGGAAGAAACCCCCCCCCCCATCCGATTTTGTTTTATATCATAAGTTGCTTAAAACGTGATTAGTTAAAGTTCAGAATAAAATCACGCTTTCTCTTAACGGTTAATTAAAAAAAAAAAATCTTCTGAACGCTATTAAAAGTTAAATTCTTCACTAGTTTGGAGACGGAATGCGTTGTTGTGATAAGTGATTTTCTCTATTAATTCGCACTTTTTATTTTAAGATTCAAATATTAATAACTACATTTTATTTCAGTATTTAATTTATGTATTTCTGTTGTATTAAATGCTAGCTTTAATTTTTTTTTTTTCTTCTCGTCCATAAATGTTTATCTACCAAGTTGATCTTAAATATTGTATAATCAATCCATTATATTATCATTTTCAGTCCCCCACCCCTAATTTCTGGCTCCCATCTTATCTCGCAATTACTTATAACGTCACCAACTAACCTTCGGAAGAAACCCCCCCCCATCCGATTTTGTTTTATATCATAAGTTGCTTAAAACGTGATTAGTTAAAGTTCAGAATAAAATCACGCTTTCTCTTAACGGTTAATTAAAAAAAAAAAATCTTCTGAACGCTATTAAAAGTTAAATTCTTCACTAGTTTGGAGACGGAATGCGTTGTTGTGATAAGTGATTTTCTCTATTAATTCGCACTTTTTATTTTAAGATTCAAATATTAATAACTACATTTTATTTCAGTATTTAATTTATGTATTTCTGTTGTATTAAATGCTAGCTTTAATTTTTTTTTTTTTTTTTTTTTTTTTTTTTTTTTTTTTTCTCGTCCATAAATGGTTATTTATCTACCGAGTTGATTGCAAAAATAGATTACCTAATTGTACTCATTTTTAGTTCGTGGGAGGGGAATCTATCACCATACTTTCCCTTAAACACGTCTGTTGGACTTTTATTAAGTACAATACTTAATAGTTATTTTATTTTTTTATTTTTATTTTTTTAATGGAGAGTAGAAAACGCATTGTGGATGCGTTATCGGCAGCTCCTGTTACTCTCGCTTCTTCTTATTTGTCCCTCAGTCCTCATTTTTAAATGAGTGATTTTTCTGACAAAGGGAGAAGAAAAAGCTGTTTTCTAGGTTGGCAGTATTTTTGCGCGAACAGTTGGCAGAGTTGGTGGAAATTTTCTGTTTCTATGTCTATCCTTGTAGCCATGTCACTAGTAAGGGTGCTGGAGGTAAACGTTTTGTCTGGGCTGACGTTATCCGCCTGATAGTCAGGGACCCGAACCTTGGATTAACCACTAAGGAGGCTGTCCTATCAGCAGGTGCAAAGTACTGGGGCTGCTGTATTGCCATTTGGTGAATGGAATCTGGACCATGCAGTAGCTTCTGGTGGGGCCTCTCGATGCCATACTAGTGGGTAATTGTTACGGCTTTACCTTATCATGTGGTACAAAAAAAAAAAAAAAAAAAAAATTCTTCGTTTCTTTTTCTCTCTTAGTTTCCCCTCTCTGTCCTGCTCTAAGTAAATCTGTCGACCTAGTCCACAAATTCCAAAATTTCATCATGACAAGTTTCAAGAAAAAATACACGATTAAACCCGGTTCTCCAACTTCCAACGTAGACCCCTACTACCATGTCTCCTTCTCCAACATCAGGGGTCTACGTTCTAACCTTCCAGAGGTTGAAACCCAATTACAGGAGACTAAACCAGACCTTTTATTTTTAAGTGAAACTGGCATTGGACAGGCTATTTCCCTTGATGAGTTTGCAATTACAGGATACTCTAACTTAACTTCTAAATCTGACCCCCAAGATCGCCATGGGCATGGAATATGTGCCTATATTAAAGATAGCTTTCCATGTGGGAGGGACATCTCCAGGGAAGATCCTAACTTACCTTATATGTGCTTCCGGGTTGCTTTAGCTCACACTACTGCATTTATATTTACTCTCTATCGCCCCCACAACAGCGGAGTTACTATCTTTCAAAGCATATCTGAGAAAATTGACCAAGTCCTTTCTACTTATCCTTCAGCTAACATTCACGTATGTGGAGACTTCAATGTTCACAACGTCGAATGGTTGACCCACTCAAACAAGACCGATGATGAGGGGAGGTTCTGTCATGATTTCTCCATTGCCTATGACCTCACTCAGATTGTTCAGGAACCTACCCGTGTGCCCGATAATGACGGCCAGTATGCGAGCCTACTAGACCTTTTTCTCACAACTTGCCCTGAACTATGTTCAGTTTCTGTTCTGTCGCCTCTTGGATCTTCCGACCACTCTGTTGTATCAATTAAGATAAAAATGAAATGTAATAAGTCCCCAGACGTACCTCTTCATCGTACAGTATATCGATACACTAAGGCTGACTGGGATAGCTTCCGTACATTTATATCTGATCTACCTCTGCATTCCATGTTTAAAAAGGATGTGTCCTCTATAGTATTAGACCTAACTGAATGGTTAATTGTAGGTATTGACCATTTCATACCCTCTAAAAAATTTCAGCAAAAACCTAACAGCCAGCCATGGTTCTCTCCAGAATGTGCTGCTGCCATTGCGCACAGAAATCACTTTTTCCACTGCTTCAAACGTAATAGATGTATGGAAACTAAAGCCGTTTTCAGGACTGCCAGCAACCATTGTAAGAAAGTAATAAGGAACGCAAGAGAGTTGTATGCTCAATCTGTTAAGTCCAAAGTAGCTGAGCAGCGGCTTGGTTCCCACCAGTTTTGGCAAATAGCAAACAGAATCCTGAACAGAAGCGTGTGCTCCATCCCAACTATTATCAATGGATCTGAGGTAATCTCGTCAGCATCAGACAAAGCCAAACTCTTTGTCAAGAACTTTGCAGCTAATTCTACCCTTTGCGACCAAGACCGCCAACCCCCAATATTTCCTCTTGTATCAGAAAACACGCTATGTGATATACGTATATCTGTACGTGATGTTGCCAAGCTAATCAAAAACCTTGATTCCAGTAAAGCAACTGGCCCTGATGGTATTCCAATTATAGTACTCAAAAAACTTCAACCTGAACTAGCGCCCATACTTACAAAACTGTTTAAACGTTGTCTTAAGGAGAATAGTTTCCCATCTCCCTGGAAAATCTCATCAGTATGCCCTGTATTTAAGAATTCAGGTGATCGCTCATCCCCCTCTCAGTACAGGCCAATAAGTCTCCTGTGCGTCATGAGTAAGTTGCTAGAATCTGTATTAAATACAGAAGTAATCAAACATCTCAACAAAAATAACCTTCTTAGTGACACTCAATATGGTTTCCGTTCTGCTAGATCTACAGCAGATGTCCTTACAGTTATATCGCATAGGATTAGCAAATCTCTCGACGGTGGCAATCTTTCTAGGGCAATTGCTCTTGACATATCTAAAGCCTTTGATAGGGTATGGCATAAAGGTTTACTTCATAAGATCGCTAGCTATGGTATAGCTGGAAAAGTCTTCTCAATTATTAAATCATTTCTTTCTGATAGATTCATAAGAGTAGTAGTTGAGGGGCAAAAATCAGAAGCTCACAATATTAATGCCGGTGTCCCTCAGGGATCCATCCTGGGCCCAACTCTTTTCCTGATCTACATTAATGATCTTCCAAATCATATCCTTACATCATTTGTAGACATTTATGCTGACGACACTACCATTTATGGTACCACATCTAAGACAGTAAACGAGCAAGTTCTCTCCAATTCTCTCTCCTCTGATCTTGAGCACGTAGTACAATGGGGAAAGGAGTGGCTGGTTACTTTTAATGCATCTAAAACCAAGCTTCTCTCTTTACATCATCAACATTCTAATCCACATTTGTCATCAATTGAAATGAATGGCTCTCGTCTTCAGGAGGCCTCAAGTTTTGACAAGCTTCTGGGCTTGACCATTACTCCTGATCTTAAATGGAACACGTATATCAAATCTGTTGCCAAGGCCGCTGGAAAAATGGTGGGATCTTTCTATCGATCCAGTAGATATCTCACTGCTGATGCTATTCTCTATCTATATAAGAGCCAGGTACGTCCAAGGATGGAATACTGTTGCCACATCTGGGCAGGAGCTGCTAGAAAGAACTTGTCCTGCCTTGATAGAGTTCAAAATAGACTTCGTAGCCTCGTAGGAGATGTCCTTTTCTCCTCCTTGCAACCTCTATCTCACAGAAGAGATGTTGCGAGTTTGTCTCTGATGTATCGTTATTTTCATGGAAAGTGTTCAACTGAGCTTCAATCTATGGTCCCCCCTCGCCAAACTTTCACAAGAAACACTCGTCTAGCTGTAAACACTATCAATAATTTCCCTCACTCTTTATCTGTGCCTAAACCTAAACGTAGATTCCATGAACAAAGCTTCTTTCTTAGAACTGCACGCCTGTGGAATTGTCTTCCGTTTTCCTGCTTTCCGGCTGACTACAATATGGTTTTGTTCAAGTCTAAAGTAAATAAGTTCTTGATGAGCCGTTCCATATAAGTTATTAAATTTACCAAATTTTCATTACTAATGATTACTATATTGACCAACTTCTACTGTACACTCTTTAACCCTTATCCTTGAGTGGCCTCTGGGCCTTGATAATGTGGTGATGCCTTTGTAAAAAAAAAAAAAAAAAAAAAAAAAAAAAAAAAAAAGTATAATGTTATAATTAAAAAGGGATATATAAAAACACGCATGGGTACAGTAAACATATTATACCAAAATGTGAAAGCCGTCCGTCCAGTGGTTTTTTAGACTACTAATAACGAACGAACCAACAATTACATTAATATATAGAGAGATATTGAAAAACTAAACATCTAAGTTTATTACATGTGAAATTGGTAAGCTGTGAGCAAAATTAATAAATTGGTTGTTTTTTAGCATTGATAGTTGCTTTTTTTAATGGTGGAATTGTAGCTGAATTTTAATTTGTAGCATTTCCAATTAAAACTGGGCTAAGTTTGTGCATCTGTTTGCCATACGTGAAAACTATTTGCAGTTTTATAATATTTAAGAAACCATTGTCTATCTATGGAAATTGCATTAACTTAATGAGTTTTATAGGCTTTGGTAATCTATGATAGATATAATCACGGGAGTTTAAACAAATGCTTCTGCTGCATATGATGGAATTATATATCATAGATTTTGATTTTACATTAAGAGCAGGGTGGCTATAGTAGTTTAGGAATTTATCGTTGTCTTTGATTACCTTGGGGTTTGATTATTACATCTAGGAATAGAATAGACATGTATAAGTTTCCACTGCTTGATTTTATTGTGTTGTCTTTGATTACCTTGGGGTTTGATTATTATATCTAGGAATAGAATAGACATGTATAAGTTTCCACTGCTTGATTTTATTGTGTTGTCTTTGATTACCTTGGGGTTTGATTATTATATCTAGGAATAGAATAGACATGTATAAGTTTCCACTGCTTGATTTTATTGTGTTGTCTTTGATTACCTTGGGGTTTGATTATTATATCTAGGAATAGAATAGACATGTATAAGTTTCCACTGCTTGATTTTATTGTGTTGTCTTTGATTACCTTGGGGTTTGATTATTATATCTAGGAATAGAATAGACATGTATAAGTTTCCACTGCTTGATTTTATTGTGTTGTCTTTGATTACCTTGGGGTTTGATTATTATATCTAGGAATAGAATAGACATGTATAAGTTTCCACTGCTTGATTTTATTGTGTTGTCTTTGATTACCTTGGGGTTTGATTATTATATCTAGGAATAGAATAGACATGTATAAGTTTCCACTGCTTGATTTTATTGTGTTGTCTTTGATTACCTTGGGGTTTGATTATTATATCTAGGAATAGAATAGACATGTATAAGTTTCCACTGCTTGATTTTATTGTGTTGTCTTTGATTACCTTGGGGTTTGATTATTATATCTAGGAATAGAATAGACATGTATAAGTTTCCACTGCTTGATTTTATTGTGTTGCGATTATTATTAACAAATTCTGGAAAATTGTTTAGTCCATATAAAGGAAAAGATAGCATCTATGTATCTACAATAATGCACTGTTTTAGGGGATAGTTGTTAATCAATTCTGTATTCAATAGATGCATAAATATAATTGCACAACTAGACAGCATGTTACTTTTAGTGTCCATGACGGTATCTCTAACTTATAGAAATGTTGGTTATTGAATTGAAAATTATTCTGTGTCAATATAACAATTGCAATTACATCTTGCATTTAAATATTCGAGTATTACTTGCATGTAAGAACTTCTCTACAATCTTGGATACCTTTAGGTAACTAAAATTGCTTCGTTTCTAAGTGCATTGATTTGTTTTGGTTTGTTGATCAAGTAGGTACTCTTAATATATCCTGGAATGTTTATAAGTAGGAAGTTGAGTATATATCCTGATATCGATACTATAAGTGTGTCTATTCTTGATACATAAGCTTTACTTGGCGGTATGATGTTAGGGGTTTTGAGAGCTGGCTAATGTCATTTGTGCTATTAAGGGTCGGTTTTTATGTTAGTTGTAGTGAAGTTAGGATTTTTTATGCTCTTCCAATATATGTTTTACTGACTTGTTTGCATTCCAATGTGTAATCTACTCACTAACTACTCAAAACAGGATTTAAGTAGTTTAGAAATGAACACTAACAACTCGGAAGTGCGCCATTTTTTTTTTTTTTTTTGTTATGAGTTCAGAGAGTTCTTATATTTTAAGGGCGATACAAAAAATTGCTATTAATTAATAAAATTTGTTCTCACAAACATACAAAAAGATTATTAATTCACTCATCTACATTTATAGGTAGACCTATTGTATCTGGAATAGACCAGAATGCATTTCGGTATATTTATTAACAATGCAGTCATAATTTTAATATATTTTTAATAGTTGAAAACAAAAAGAATCGATTAATTCGTGACTCTTTGAAATTTGAAAGGAATTTAGGGGCATTTAAGCTGTTGAATAGGAAATCATCTGTGATTTTACAATTTTTTGCAAATCTTTTTTTAATTTAAAGATAATAATTTTTAGAATCGTTTACGCACAATCATTATTTAACAAAACTGTTTATAATTTTATGAAACTTTGGTTCAAGTAATCACTAAACAGTGCTGCAATAATTGAATTAAATTTTTTAAATCATATAAAAAATGGCGAAAAAAAAAATGGTGAAATAAAAAAAAATGGCGAAATAAAAAAAAATGGCACGGTTAAAAAGAAGTGAAACAAAATGGGAAGTAAAACGATTCCCGGGCAACCTCAAATCAGGACGTTTTATACAAATTTTTGATAAATTCTTCACATGACTTCTCCGCTTAATCTGATCCCTTAAATCCTTTCTTTTGCGTCACCTTTGTTATCAGTTCTTTTGTTTCACAACGTTTCAGTGCATATCGCGTTCTAAACTGTTCACCGTTTCATCTTCAGCTTATTTTATTCCCTGCCCCATTCACCCCTATCTCATTTTGCACTTCATCGGTTTTCGGGTCCTCCCAAACCATATCCTCTTTCATCCCAACCCTATCCGTATCCATTCTTCTCTTCAGTGCTCGTTTCATCGCCCCTCCTGCCACCAGACTGAACAATAGTCACTTGTTTGACGACTACAAGACAACATTATCCTTGTGCCGGCAGACTTCACCAAAGCAAGCTTGCAGAATTTCCATGCAATTACTGATCCCGTTTTTCCTTATGGTTGGCACCATTCTTGTTAATTGTCTGTTAATCATATGAAATGTCTCATTAACTGAATGAACTACATACTCCCACCCCCAAACACACCCGATCAATAAATGATAAAATTACTGACCAAATTAAAAAGGATTTTCTTACAACATAATGTCACTCATTTTATTCTTTTGTGAAGAATGAGTCTTTCTAAGTCGTTTTATTCGTTGTTCTTTCCCTTGCTATTATTTGCTCTCTATTCTAATATATTATAAATATATTTATTAGTTTTGTCAAATGTAATAAAGCACATTTATACAATCGATGTGATTATAGAAAGATTTGCCAGTGTTTACAATTCAATTGAAAAATAAAACATGTTATACTAGAAAGCGTAAAAAAAGAAAAAATAAAGTCTTATTATAGAAATAGAGTAGTGGATTTCTTTTCGAATTCATTGAAGACGGTGAGGTGGAGTATCTGAATTGCTATTTGCTCTCACCCTTCCTCTAAACATTTGAAAAGATCATATTCGACACGTATTTTACCAATGTCACATGATAAAAGTAGGCACACACACACACACACACACACACACACACACATATATATATATATATATATATATATATATATATATATATATATATATATATATTTAAAGGTTATGATGGTCTTTTGAAGCATGAAAAACGATGTTAATTTTTGTATTTAATATTTTTATTATTTTTTGTATTTCAAGCGGACCTCAGCTTTTCCTTTTTCATTTTGATACTTTTTTGTGACCAAGAGCGGAGGCCCGCTTGAAATATAAAAAATAACTATAAAAATATTAAATACAAAAAGTTACATCGTTTTTCATGCTTCAAAAAAATCCTCATAACCTTTAACTCACTATCCTAAAAGCATACGTGGACTTTTAACATTATATATATATATATATATATATATATATATATATATATATATATATATATATAATTACAATTCAACATTAGCAGATATGAAGTGCAATGTAATAACTTCTGACTCGATTGAAATAATTTTTAATACTAACATTTTATATTGAAAAAATTAGTGAATTAATTTATAATATAAATCGATTTAACTTTTTTAAATAATTTTAAGTGAAAGAAACTATATTAAGATTACTTATATGAATGTCTATGCGTTGTGAGTGTTTATAATATGAATATTAAATAAAATAAATAAATAAATATAAGTAAAGTTAATATTTCGTTAGATTTGTTCCAAGGAAGGTAACTCTGTCTCACTTTAATTAAGTAAATTTAATTATTTACAATTATGATATAAAAGAGTTTCAGATTATTTTTAAACTTAACAAAACGTAAGTATAGTTTTTTTAACTGTATGTTTTTAAAAATTATGATTGTAATGATTAATAAGCTTGATTATAATAGCCAAAAGAATTGAATTATGTATGGTTTTCAATTCAAATCAATTGATTAGTTATGATAACCGAAATGATCACTCATTTTTTTTTCGTTTTTTTTAGCTAAGTTTAGTTTCGTATATATAAACACGTATAATAGTTTATAATTTATTGATATTATTTTCATAAGTATGTATACACAAATTAGAATTAATAAATTTACTAATTATTAAATAAAAATTTTGGTAGAAGATTCATAAATTAATTAAAATTGTTGGTACAAATAGTTGGGTTTCATGACTTTGTTTGATAAAAATTCAATATGGCGTAATGGAAAAATCTAAAGGTATTTGCAGCTTCTCTTCCAATTTTTGGATTTTAATCATGTCAAATCACACTTTATTTTCTTTTGGACGGATTGATTGTTGCTATTTCTTCTGATCAGTTAAGGACATACTAGATTCACTGATTGATATAATAATTAAGTGATTGATTTTGCACTACAAAGCAGATACTGTCATTTATATATATATATATATATATATATATATATATATATATATATATATATATTGTAGGATTTATAATTAAATTTTGTGAAATAAAAAAATAGAATTTTAAAAACAAAAAATTTATTGTTTCAAACAAAAAATACAAGAAATTTAAAATTTTAAACGATATTGAGGTTAGTGTCTTCACCTTGAAGATCGCATGTCTTTTTAGAAATTGCCCATTTTTTATTTTGGACGTAAACAAATAATATTTTTATTTATTTATTTTTAAAACAGTAATCTACGTACATGCATGTTTCGGGGCCCTACCCCTCTTTAGCGTAGCTTGACTGTGATATAACGATATTGAAGACGCTAACTTCAATATCATTTAAAAAAGCAGCAACAAAAAAACTATGTAAATATATAAACGATAAAAACTAAACGATAAATCGTCTATGGCATCATAGCATAATGGATAAGACACTGGACTGAAATACATAAGGTCCAGGGTTCGAGTCCTAATAACAGTCAAGCTACGCTGAAGAGGGGTAGGGCCCCGAAACATGCATGTACGTAGATTACTGTTTTAAAAATATTATTTGATTTTTTGTGTTTTTTTTTTACATGGGGGTCACTACTTATCACGGCCCGGGGGCCACTCAGAGATAAGGGTTATTGCGTGTACAGTAATCAATGAGATAGTATTGTAGTAATCATTAGTATTGGAGATTTGATAGAGTGTCTTACTTAAGGGGGCGGTTTGTCAGGAATTTGTTTATGTTGGATTTGAAGACATTCAAGTTGTCATCAGGTGGGAAACAGGCGAACGGAAGAGAGTTCCACAATCGTGCACTTTTGAGAAAGAAGCTCTGCTTATGGAATCTACGTTTGGATTTAGGCACAGATAAAGTGTGGGGAAAATTATTGACAGTAGTTTCAGCCAGACAGGTGTTTCTCGTGAAAGATTGGCGAGGGGGGACGAGAGATTGGAGCTCAGACGAGCACTTGGCATGGAAATAACGATAAAACAAAGACATGCTTGCAACGTCTCTTCTGTAGGAGAGAGGCTGCAGGGAAGAGAAAAGGGCATCCCCCACCAAACCACAAAGTCTATTTTGTACTCTGTCAAGGCAGGATAGGCTGTTTTTAGCAGCTCCTGCCCAGATGTGGCAGCAGTATTCCATCCTTGGACATACTTGGCTTTTATACAGATACATCAGTAGTGAGATATCTTCTGGAGCGGTAGAAGGATCCTACCATTTTCCCAGAGTCCCTGGCAACAGATTTGATGTACGTGTTCCATTTCAGATCAGGAGTAAAGGCCAACCCCAGAAGCTTGTCAAAACATGGAGCCTCCCCAAGACGAGTGCCATCCATTTCAATTGATGCCAAATGGGGATCAGAGCGTTGATGATGTAAAGATAGAAACTTAGTTTTGGATGCATTAAAAGTGACCAGCCACCTCTTCCCCCATTGTACTACGCACTCAAGATCAGAAGAGATAGAATTAGAGAGAACTTTGTCATTTACGGCCTTTGATATGTTGCCATAGATGATCGTGTCATCAGCATAGATGTCAACAAATGATTTAAGTATGTGTTTTGGGAGATCATTGATGTAGACCAGGAAGAGAGTTGGGCTCAGGATGGACCCCTGGGGGACTCCAACATTAATACTGCAGGCCTCTGATTTCTGCCCATCAACCACTACTCTTATGAACCTATCAGAGAGAAATGATTTAATGATTGAGAAAACATTTCCAGTAATACCGTAGCTGGAAATCTTGTGAAGTAGGCCCTTATGCCATACGTTATCAAAGGCCTTTGATATGTCAAGAGCAATTGCCCTGGAAAGGAAATCTTTGTCAAGAGATTCACTAATCCTACGTGATATAACCGTTAGCACATCTGCTGTAGATCTTGCAGAGCGGAAACCATATTGCATGTCACTAAGAAGGTTATTTCTGTTGAGGTGGTTGACTACTTCTTTATTTAATATGGATTCCAACAACTTACTCATGACACACAGGAGACTTATTGGTCTGTACTGAGAGAGAGATGACTTTTCACCTGAATTCTTAAATACAGGGCATACTAGTGAGGTTTTCCAGGGTGTTGGAAAGCACTTCTCCTTAAGGCAACGCTTAAAGAGTTTTGTAAGTATGGGGGCAAGTTCTGGTTGGAAATTTTTCAGCACTTTAACTGGAATGCCGTCAGGGCCAGTTGCTTTACTGGAATCAAGGTTCTTGATTAGTTTGGCGACCTCATGCACAGATATTTGTATGTTGGATAGCGTGTTGTTTGTTATAGGAGGGAATACAGCGAGTTGATGGTTATTGTCGCATAGGGTAGAATTAGCTGCAAAGTTCTTGGCAAATAGTCTGGCCTTGTCTGATGCTGACGAGATGACCAGGTCCATTGATGATAGTTGGGATAGAAAGCATGCTTCTGTTCAAGATCCTGTTTGCTATTCGCCAGAACTGGTGGGAACCAAGCTGCTGATCAGCTACTTTGGATTTAACGGACTGAGCATATAGCTCTCTTGCATTTTTTATTACTCTTTTACAGTGGTTGCTGGCAGTCCTGAAAGCAGCTTTAGTCTCAGTACATTTATTACGTTGGTAGCTATGGAAAAAGTGATTTCTGTGCACGATGGCAGCAGCACATTCAGGGGAGAACCATAGCTAGCTGTTAGGTTTTTGCTGGAATTTTTTGGATGGTATGAATCGGTCTATACCTACAATTAACCATTCGGTTAGGTCTGATACTATAGAGGACACATCCTTTTTAAACATGGAATGCAGAGGGAGGTCAGATATGAATGTACAGAAGCTATCCCAGTCAGCCATAGAGTATCGATATACAGTACGGTGGAGAGGTACGTCTGAAGACTTATTACATTTCATTTTTATCTTAACTGCTACAACAGAGTGGTCAGACGATCCCAGAGGAGATAGAACGGAACATGAACACAGCTCAGGGGAAGTTGTGAGGAAAAGGTCTAGAAGGCTTGCATATTGACCGGGTGTATCGTGCACACGGGTGGGTTAGTGAACAATCTGAGTGAGGTCATAGGCAATGGCAAAATCATGACAAGACCTCCCCTCGTCATCGGTTTTATTTGAGTGAGGCAGCCATTCCATATTATGGATATTGAAGACCGCAAATGTGAATGTTAGCCGAAGGATGAGCAGACAGGATGTGGTCAATTTTCTCAGATATGCTCTTAAAGATAGTAATCCCACTGTTGTGGGGGCGATAGATGGCAAATATAAACGCAGTGGTGTAAGCTAGTGCAACCCGGAAGCACATATAAGGTAAATTAGGGTCTTCTCTGGAGATATCCCTACCACATGGAAAGCCATCTTTGATGCAGGCACATATTCCATGCCCATGGTGATCTTGGGGGTCAAATTTCGATGTTAAGTTAGAGTATCCTTTAATTATGAATTCGTCTAGAGAAGTGGTTGGCCCTATGCCAGTTTCACTTAGAAAGAATATGTCCAGTTTTGTCTCCTGTAATTGTGTTTCAACCTCTGGAAGGTTGGAATGTAGACCCCTGATGTAGGGGTCTACATTAGAGGATGGGTTTCTAGGTTTATTCATGTTTCTTTTTTGGAGGTTTGTCATGATTGTTGAGGTTTTGGAGTTTGTGGAGCAGGTCGGTAGACTTGGTTGGAGCAGGACAGAGAGGGAAAATAAGAGAGAAAATGACAAGAATTTTTTTTTTTTTTTTTACGTCCAAAATAAAAATGGACAATTTCTAAAAAAAACATTCGATCTTCAACGCTAACCTCAATATCGTTTAAAAAATCAACAACAAAAAAACTATATATATATATATATCTATATCTATCTATATATATCTATAAAAGTGAACGTGTCTGTCTGTCTGTCTGTGTGTCTGTCTGTCTGTGTACATTTCCCTACGCAATAACTCTGTCAATTTTTAGTCTATAGACTCGAAATTTGAAATACCGGGTACTGAGATTTGGGAAAATCGATGTGACGGGTGTCAGCCAGAAATTTGGCTGTTAAGGGGTCAAATTTCAACAATTTGACCTTTAAGAACTCTACCAAACTCCTCCGACAATTTTGGGTCTAGACACTTGAAATTTTAGATATACGTTCCTTGAACATGGATCTAACTTAATAAAGTGATTTGAGCCCGAAACAATAAATTTTAAGGGGTCATAATAGGGGTCAAAGTTTTAAAAAATTAACCATTTTTTTTGTTTTTTTTTTTTGCTTTTTTTGCACAGCATACACCTCCAAACACCCGAGCAAGGGGTCAAAGTTCAACGATTTGACCTTTGAGAATTCTACCAAACTCCTCCGCCAATTGTGGGTCTAAACACTTGAAATTTTAGATATAGGTTCCTTGGACATGGATATAACTTAATAACTTGATTTGAGTCCAAAACAATAAATGTTAAGGGGACATAATAGGGGTCAAAGTTTAAAAAAATTGACCGCTTTTTCTTTTTCTTTTTTTTTCTCAACATACACCTCCAAACACCCGGGCAACGCCGGGCTGAAATGCTAGTATATATATATATATATATATATATATATATATATATATATATATATATATATATATATATATATATATTCCCAGAGCCTCTGGCCTTGATGGAGGGGAGGCTAAGACATACTGTTGTGGTTTCAAATGATCTGAAATAACTGCAAGGAGGGGGACTTGATTCCAAATATTTCTCATTTGTTATATCTCCCCTCTTTTGGAAATAGAATACGATTATGGATATATCCAGTATCAAATAATCTTTATACACTGTGAAATTTACTTTATGCATAAAAACCAAAGAGGGAAGATATAACATTTGAGAAATATATGGGATCAAGTTTCCCCTTACAGTTACTTCAGATTAATGTCACATAGCCGACTACCAATTCAGGTCATTAGCTTTTCAACAAGTCTTCATTTGTTAAATTCTGATCAATAGTCGCTGAGATTTGGAACTTAAAATATTGCCAAAAATTACATAGACTAGGTCGGAAATTATTAATAATAACTAACGCTTCAAGAATATTGAGATGATAGCTCGACCTAGCACTGTAAAACAGAAAACTTCTCATCGGAATAGTGGTTTGAGCTAATATTTGTACTAATCTGGTAATTACTAATGGTAGATTCGTGTGCCTAAAAATTCCCAGATGTTTCCAAAACCTTGTGAAAACGATTATCACGTGGTACATTTCTGCTTATTCCCACTTCTAACATTTGGGCTAAAAGCTATGTAGTCAGCTCCATACTAACATAGAATGTTGGGTAAAACATCATTACAGAAAGGTTAGTACTAATAAACCTTCCTGGATAATGGTTTCAACATTTCAATCGTGTATTGGATAGTAAACGATTTGGTTTACTTTCCTCCTTTTTTTCATTTTCTTTACTATTTTCTTTTTTTTCTTTTTTGGTTATTTGATTTATTTATGAACTAATACTGTTGAAAAAGATATGAAACTGCTATTTCTTTCCACTTATGGCTAAATAGCAACTTGTATTCGATTAATTGTATATACTGAACCGTTTATAATAGACATTGTGTTTTGACATCAATGACTCTAAAAAGGTTAATATAGCACAAAAGTTTTACTAACCCATGGTCAAATGAAAACATTTTTTTACTTTCTATTACTTTTCCTCCATTTTTTTTCTTTTCTTTCAATTTTGTTATCACATTTTCAATATCTTTTACTTCGTTCATATTTCTATCATTTTGTCCTTTCAATTTCTCATTTTCTAATTTTCTGTTTTATTATTTACTTTCTGTCTGAATTATTATTTTCGATCTTTCCTCTTTTGTTTGGCAACTTTCCAATTTTCTATCCTCATTTTTCTTAAATCCTTCTTCCATTTTCTTTTGTCCCTTATCAACGCCTT
Organism: Euprymna scolopes; assembly: GCF_053919585.1. Taxonomy (NCBI): domain Eukaryota; kingdom Metazoa; phylum Mollusca; class Cephalopoda; order Sepiida; family Sepiolidae; genus Euprymna; species Euprymna scolopes. The sequence continues at coordinate 33,737,235 of NC_136518.1, read as the reverse complement.
TTGTTCATTTTTACATTTCTTAATCCTTTTCCTTTATTCCACACATCCCTCCTTATTATACAATTGCTGTAGTCATCAAGTGTGACTCAGTTTTTTTGTTTTTTTTCTGTTTCCCTTCTTCCTACTATCTTGATTCCTATGACAAATGAGACATTTCATCAAGCGGCAACAATGCAATCTCCTGTCAAAGCCCAGAATGACTTCAAGGGTGACTAACATGCAGAAAGATGAAGAAGGGGATTGCAAGCAGCCAAGGAACAGTTGGCGATCGTTCAATCTGATGCAATTTCCAAACTGCACACCACTCTTTCCTCCATCTTTACAAAAGACAAAAAAAAAAAAAAGAATATTGTTTTAGTCTGCAATGGAGCCAGGTTTTTGGAATGTGTGGTTAACAGATCGTCCCAGAGAGTACATTCCAATAAGAGTGAAACATTATCCAACAAAATGAGGAAATTGATGTATTTAAGTCAAAAGAACTTTTTTTCGTGTTTTAAATTAGTTTTTATTATTTGTTTGTTTTAATAACTAGCACATGTAATTATCACTAAATATAACAGAAATTCAGCTCATTCGATTGTGATTCTATAATTTATACGAAAATATAAATTGGCATCATTTGTAATAAAAACAAAACAATTTTAAAAAAAGAGCAACTTATTTAAAACATTTAATTGGTTAGTTATCATGATCTTGATTGATGCAATTTTTTTACTAAACAACTATGAAAAAAAATAAACATTTGAAACCATAATTTTACAGATTTTAAAGAGGTTAAGATTATTCGTTCATGTTTTTTGTAGAAAGCTACAACTGTTGGGTGACCCATTAAGCTCGATTAAAGGGTGTATAAAAGGTGAGTTTGCAAAGCCAATTAAATATAAAAGGACAAAGTTCAAAATTAGTGTTCTTCGTCATCGTTTTCTTATTCATCATGATGATGATCATCATCCGATTTTAATATTTAGGATTCTGTGAGTAACCTGATGGACACCACCAAGCAACATCTCATACCTGCTCTCTATATTTCTGCTCTCCCCCTCCTCCTTTTATGTGTTATTGATCTTTTCCTTTGTTTGATTTCCAAACTTTTTTATTTTCCTTACTTTATTAACTTTGATTGTAGAAGTGACGGAAGTGAGAGTAATAGATATTGTAACAAATAGAATGAAGAGATGACAGTGAAACAAGATAGCTTTAAGACGTAGAAATGAGTCAATTCGTGCATTGATTCAAATTGAGGCTAACGCAAACAATTCAAATGGTACTTTTTCAAGCACAACTCAATCCCCAGACTGAGGAATATTTTAGCATCTATTTTGTGTTATTAAAATATATGGAAAAAAACACTGATTAATTCAATTTTATAAATTTTAGAATCTATTATTATAATAAAATTGGATGAATCAACGTTTGTTCCATAAATTCATTTTTCCCCTTTTAATAATTAATCTTACAAAATGATACTAAATATTCCTTACTTTTCGTGTTGAGTTACGTTTGAAAATAATTGCATTTTAGTTCTTTTAATTAATTGTAATTAACTGAACAAATCACTCACCTTTAGAAAAAAAAAGCATAATACTTGCATGCACGTATCTCAGTTTCTGTATGAATTAAAATATAATATGTATGCATAGTTTATGACTGCGCAGCGCTGGGCGGCCTGCTGGTATATATATATATAAAATCAAGAAGTAAAAATAAAGTTTACAGGCCAAAAGTTTCTGTAAACTTAAAATGAATATAAATATTAATATTTATATAGCAATCCCAACCAATAGGAAAGGTCAATACAACCAAAATAGGAAATAGAGCTTTTGTCATAAAAGAACACAATTTAAGACTGCAAATTATATTTTATATGAATTTATTGTTCGACAGGATATTCAAATAAGAAGTATTAAGATTTCCTTAATCTGTGGAGTTTCAAAGAAATGAATTCTTCTTATTAGAGGAAATATATTAGCAAATGGACATTATAGTAAAGCTAGAAATTAGCTGGCACTGGTTTTAATTAAAACAGCATTATATGAAAACTAGTCAAAAATGCAAAAAAAAAAAAAAGTTTTAGTGCAAAGAGTTCATGAAATGTGGAAAAGTAATGAAAAATAAAAATTTTGTGAGTTTTGAATTATTTTGTCAAAATTCATCAGCTTCATTGTTTCTTGCTCAATTGATAAGAGCAACAAGTTAGAAAACCGATCTTGTGACATGCTTGATCTTAAATAATTTTTATGCTATGACATATTTTGTGACTATGAGCTCTAGAAGAGACACTATGCATAAAGGAGATTATGAAGTAGACTTGGCGTAATCATTCTCTAACATACTCTTCTGTAGTTCCATAACATACTGCCGTAAATATACCACCCTGTTGTCTTATTATCGGCTTGATAAGCTTTAGTTTTTAGAAGCTTCTCATTACAGTGGCAACAGAACATCCGAAAAAGCTGCAGAGCAATAACAATAATTGGCACTGATGGATCCATTTCAGCCATTCAATAGCCGATGATGATTTTTATAATTGTTAAACTTCTAACACTTTCTTTCACAGAAGCTACCGCAATAAAGTCAAAGAACAGCCAAAAGAAATATGGAAACATCCAAATCTCTGCATATTCTTTGCCAAATATGTGTTGCAGCTATTCCCCAATATCTTCTAGGATTGCTGGCAAGGATAATCTAGCAAAAATAGTTTGCATATTGCGTCAAATCTTGCCTTCAGTTCAATAACAATCTGATCTGGACATTCGCATCGATCCTCTTAAGCTTTTTGCTCACGTGTTTTATCAATATCATCGTCAGTTTCTCCAGATAGCATTTTCTTACTTAGATTACACGATTCAGGCACTAAAGCGTCCTTGATTCGCTTTTAAAAACTTAACTGCTTTCATATGAGTTATGTAGACATCCAAACCAATGCCTAATTCTTGAGCTTTTGAATTTGTTTCGTGTTGCATTTTTCCTAGAAATGCAAATGTGACATGGAGATGAATGCTACACATTAGAAATGGCCTTCTAGAATAATCGAATAATTTCAAAAATACACATGTAAAAAAATGACCACAAGTAATTCTGCAAATCAAAAGTATAGATTTTAATCTTAGAGATTTTTTTTTTCAATCTTGAGATTCCATATTCAGTCTGATCGATTCTTAAACTGTTTCAAAACTTATGGATTCAATCCTTATTTTATAAAATGTCTTCAATATTATTGAATACGTTTTTTTTTGTTTTTTTTTTATTACATTTTCACCCCAAACAAGGCAAATTGCCACTTTGGTGTAGGGGGCTACTATCAGGGGCAACAACTACTGGGGTACTATGTAGGGATTTGGGCAGCAAGGTGTCGGTTCACGTTACACTTGAACTTCTGCACGTCAGTACTGTTGGGGAAGCAGGGACCTGGAATGGAATTCCAGAGTCTAGCGGTTCTGGGGAAGAAACTATTGGAGTAAAAAGATCTTTTACATCTAGGGATCTCTACAGTGTGGGGGTGGGATTTAGCAGCCTGTCGGGTTTGTCAAGGGTGCACACGTCGTGGGGGCACAAGTGATTGCAGTTCGTCAGAGCATTCACCACTAAAATTTATGTGATTTAGTTTTTGTGTATTGTATAAAGAAATCTCCATTCTTTATGTTTCTATATTTTTTAAGAAAACCAAAATTTCTATTCATAAAATCCAAAATATCACTTTTACAAGATTTTAACTCTTAAATTCAGCTGAACATATCTCAGCTCAAACAAAAATTTATTGATCGAAATAAGCACTATGAGAATCAACACAAGTGTATTCATGCCAGTAATGTAAAAATATTGCGTTTTGATGGCGATGAAGTCGTTTTTGATACCGTTTATGTTTTTGAAGCATTCCTCACATAGAAAGTTGTCGAGATGCTTGAAAAAGTGGTAGTCAGAGGTCTGAAGAGTATAGTGAATGAGACAAAGTTTGGTAGCTCAATTCATTCAATTTCTGTAGGGTCGGTTTAGCAATATGCGGTCGGGAATTGTCATGGACGAAAATTGTACCTTTTCTGCTGACTGGATGCTGTTGTTGAAGTTTCTGATACATTTCATCCATTTGTTGACAGTACTTCTCCGCCATAATTCAAAAAACTATAATGAATGATCAAGGTAACAGACTACCAAACTGTAAGCATGACCTTATTTTGGGGCAACTCTGGCTTCGGGAAGTGTCATGAAGCCACCACGAAATTTCTTAAACCACCATTGTGTTGGACCAAATGCTTCATTGATATCACAAGCTGTTCCAGCAGCTTTTCGACCCAGTTTGAATTGAAATAAGAAAATTGTGCAAATTTGCTTTTTTTCCATCTTGTATTCAGCGTTCTGAAAAGAAGATAAAATAAAAAAGGGGAGGCTAAGACTTGCTGCTGTGGTTTCAAATGATCTGAAATAACAGCAAGGGAAGACTTGATTCCAAATATTTCTCATATGTTATATCTCCCCTCTTTTGAAAATAGGGATTGTATCAAATAATTCTAATACACCGTGAAATTTACTTTATGTATGAAAACCAACATATACGAAATATTTGGAATCAAATCTTCACTTGCTGTTATTTCAGATCATTTGAAACCATAGGAGCAAGTTTTAGTCTCCCCTCCATCAAGCTCAGAGGTTTTGGGGAACATCAGATATTTTGTAATTTATATGCAAAACTAGGAAAACAAATGACTATGATTGAAACATTTTATGGCTGTAAAAAAAGTGCCAAAAATAGGCTTAATGTGCGATCCTTAATGTGTGATCCTTAGAGTAAATGTCACATAGCCACTACATAACTCGGGTCATTACCTTTTGAACAAGCCTTCATTTATTAAATTCTGATCAATAGTCGCTGAGATTTGGAACTTATAAATTTGCCAAAAAGGTTATATATATATATATATATACTAGCATAGGTGCCCGGCGTTGCCCGGGTGTTTGGAGATGTATGTTGAGCAAAAAAAAAAAAGTGGTAGTAGGAAGGCAGGCTCGAACCCGTACCGTGAAGAAGGAAAGAAGGGGAAAAACGTGACGTCTTTGCTGTTACGACCACCGCTAAACCGGAAGTGACGTAGGTTTAAATTAAGGCTAGACAATTGAAAAGAGGGTATGACTTTCTAAAATATTGGCGAGAAAAGCGATCCTCCCTGTAGAAAAGTGCCCACTTGAGGGTGAAGAAATTAATGTTTTCAGCCAATTTTTCGATATTTATCGTCTGAAGGATCGAGCTTCAATACGATATTGATCTTGTGAAAATCCGTCGAATAATTCTTATGCAAGTTTTTTTGTGGATACATCAATTTAGCTTTTGCTCCTTTTCTGAACTTCGAAATGCCATGACCTAAACAGGTTCTTTATGATTTTATAATCGTTGAAAATTTTACACTTTGAATTCTCACCGTTTATTTCTTATATATATATATATATATATATATATATATATATATATATATATATATATATATATATATATATTATTTTAATTGGAATTCATTATTGGGATGAGTATTATTTATATTTATTTATTTATTCTGGACTATAATCCGCAATAAATAAATATAAATAATACTCATCCCAATAATGAATTCCAATTAATTAAATAATATATATACCATTCGGTACGGACCCGACCAGGAAGATCAAATACACGTGGATTTATAAGATAAAAAAAATCCAATCTTGATCACCCTTCGGGGCCCATGGCACAGTTGATAGAGATGTTGAATCTCTACGGTTCCAGATGAGCATTGTTTGAAGATAGCGGTTTCAATCCTACCCAAAGCTGGCCAGAGGCTTACTTGGCCAAAAACGTGGTGAGACGACAACTATGCATGGCTGAGAATGCAGTTAGGAGATTCAAAGTTCCTATCCGTCGCGGTTACCACCTGACGAAGGCCAGAGGAATAGTTGGCCGAAACGTCGTGAAACAACAACTAATAAAGATGAGAATAATAGCCCACAATAAATAAATAACGCCACAGTTGAGAGAAAAAAAATTACCAACCACTAATCATGCACAAGAGATGAATTCTTCCGAACTGTCTAAATAGATCGAGAGTGTTGCTCTTATTTTGTTGTAATTTAACTTTTCTAACAATATCCGTATTTTTCGTGTTTTTCGTGTTTTCCGTGTTTTTCATGTTTTTCTTTAGTAACCCTTCAGAGAAAAAAATTTACCAACCACTAACCATGAATTCTTTCGAACTGTCTAAATAGATCGAGAGTGTTGCTCTTATTTTGTTGCAGTTTAACTTTTCTAACAATATCCGTGTTTTACGTGTTTTTCTTTAGTAACCCTTCAGGGCCACAGCGCGCGCGCACACACACACACACACACACACACACACACACACACATATATATATATATATATATATATATATATATATATATATATATATATATAATTTAAAGGAGATTAGAATAATAGTCTAAAGAGCTAAGTGTATTTTAATGTAATAGTGAAATTACTAGTTTAATTAAAATACAGGAAATGCTCGTTGTAATTTAGATATATAATAAGCTCGATAGTTAAATGTCCTAGAGCTAATTCAATATTAAGTAATGTGATTTATTATTTAAAAGTTTTAAATTTTTTTTTTTTTTTTTTTTTAAATTTAACAATCAAAATTTAATTAAATTAAAAATCAGTTTCATAAGAAGGAACAACAACAAAGTCAATTATCTGTACGATCGTTTCGGAAATCCGTGCTTTTTATTTGTGGTATACATGAAGTCACGTAGAATAATTATACATAGTTTTTTTGGTAAGCACGGTCTCCTCATCAGCAAATTTAGGAGGATTTCTATTGAATTGAAAAGACACCAAAAATAAACCTAGCATTAAAAGTAAGGCAGATGAATCTGAAAAATTGAAGTAAAAGGTTTGGATATAAAATATAAAACTGGATATAATTCACAAATTAAATTCATAAATGAAAATGATAGAAACATAAACTGCATTAAAAATAAACCTATTAAGAGCGTAATAACATATAATATGGCAATGTCTTCCCGTATACGAGTTAAGAAAAATAACCAAGAAACAAAAAAAGATAAAACCAAACTACAAATATTAGATAATAATACAAATAAACAGCAAACTAAAACCCGTAAACGTAAGAATAGACACAAGGAGATCCTATGGTTCAACCCCCCGTATTCCAAAAACCTAGAAACAAACATAGCCAGAGAATTTTTTAAAATATTAGATAAGAACTTTAAAGCCCCCCATAGATATAATAAAATTTTCAATAAGAACACAATTAAAGTCTCTTACTCTACTATGCCTAACCTTCATCAGAAAATAATTAGCTCTAATAAGAAGAAAATTAATAAACTACAAAATACAACTATACAAAATACATCGGACTGTAACTGTAGAAGAAAAAATAAATGTCCCCTACAAGGCTCATGTAAAATTAAAAATGTTATCTATAGCTGCACAGTATCAAAAACTCCAAATCTACAAGAACCTATTAACAGCCATAACTCAACTACCAGATTAAATAATAACACCAACTTAAATCAATCTACCGATCAATTACTAATCAACCCACCACATAATAATCCAACAATAGACCTAACGGAAAATAATCACAATAATCAAGAGGTAATATATATTGGTTCCACATCTGGCCTAATAAAACATAGAATTTCAACGCACAAACATTCTTTTAAAAATAACTCTCTATCAAACCAAACTACTCTATCCAACTATATTTGGCAACTAAAAAATAGCAATATTTCTTTCAACTTAAAATGGCAAATAATTGAGACTTGCAAATCATATAAACCAGGAGATAAATTTTGTGCACTATGTACAAAAGAAACCCTAAAAAATTTAAAATATGAAGATATAAAAAGTACAACCAAACTATTAAATTCAAGACACGAGCTTCTGACATGTAATCATAAACGTTGGTTTAAATTTAATAAATATAAACCACCTTAAATCATTAAAAATTACTCATTAGTAAAAATAGATTACAATTTTTTTTTTTAATAAATTAAGTTAGACCAATTACCTCCCTTAGACCCGTAAATCAAATAATATATATATATATATATATATATATATATATATATATATATATATATATATATATATATATATATTAGAGGAAATAAAGGATGAGAATTTATTTCCTTATTCTATGGAATTTTAAACAATTGGCTTTTTTCTTCAGATAAAAATGGTTTGCCAAAGATATTTTACAACATTGTTGATTAGTGCAAAAAATCGAAAGTTCAAATTTCGAAAGCAAGTAAAGTTCAAAACATTATATATATATATATATATATATATATATATATATATATATATATATATATATATATATATATATATATAATACAATAAGGATATTTAAATTGAAGTATGAAGTTGTAGTCAAATGATAATAGTAGCTAATAATAATAAAAAGAAATGAAAGAAAATCACGGATGCAAATTTAATTTTTATGAGCAATGAAGCACAAACTTAGTTTTAATAACTGATAATCTATGTAATGAAATTGAATAGACGTGTGTCTAGAGCACTTCAGAGCACTGAGGGAGGAGAGATAGATAAATTGATTGATAGAGAGAGAGAAAGAGAAAGAGAGAGAGAAAGAGAGAGATTAAGTTTGAGGTAGCAGTAGCATCTTTTTCTGTCGATTAGTTTCGTTTCAATAATTTCAAGTAGTGATAGGAATTGTAAAGCAATCATGATCAGGCAAAGAAGAACACATTTTTACAATGTTGTTTGATAAATTCTTCCATATCTTCATAAATATTTATTTGCAATTCATAATTACAAATTGTATTTCTTTCAATATTAAACTGTGAAATTGTTGTTAAAAGTAAATCTTATTGTACTTTCGAACAACAATGAAGAAAATCATTTCTTCAAATCACATTTTTATTTGATTCATCCGGGTGCGCCTACCCCCACATCTGGTCACTAGTTTTCTTCATGGTTGTCCCAAATTCGAATCGGATTTCTCATAAAATTTTACTCTGGGAAAGTTCTGTTTGATATTGGTGACATGAATTTGTTTTGATTACATCGCCGGGCAGACAGACACATACACATAGACGTCACATATATAGCATACATCTAGCTCTACCTACCCGGTAATGACCGAGGTTTTAATCTTTATTTGTTTACACATTTTCTAAACATATACAGAAAAATAAATAAAAGTTTAGTTGTAAGGGAGACAACTCTTTCTATATTCTTCGTTTAAAATATGAGTTATTCCCCTTACTGATTTTGATGTTTCGTTCATAATTAAAACATATTTCTATGTTACCAGATCTCCAGGTTGGATTGCAAATTTTTTGTTAATTAAACTGTATAAATGAATATTGTCTAGTCTGAATCCAAGTTTGATTTGTCAGCTTAAATGTTATTTAGGTCCAACTGTTAAAATCTCAGGCGATAATATTATATGTTAGATACATGCGGACATATATGCATGCACACAATATAAAAATGTATGTGGATTTGTATGCGTGTCCTTCATCAAAAGAGAAATATTCATTGTGGTGTCCCATGGCCCCCACTGCCGATCTTTTATATGTGTCACCCGCTTAATAGAAAAAAGAAAAAAACGCACAAAGTTTTTCTTTGCGCATTGCACATCAGTGACACCATCTCCCTCAATGTCAGCGATTTTGAATAAAAATTAGCCGAGATATTAGGGAAAATGGATAGAAGAATCCTTCAAATGACTGCACAGTGGGGGTGGGAGGCTGTTGTAAATAAATGGCTCCCATTCCATGAGAGACACGGCCATCCCGAACCCAAACCTATTAGAGAACCGGCTAGGATTCTTCGATCCTAGACTGGTAGGGGGATGAAGGGTTCTCTGCTTCATACCACAACACCAACGGGAACATTCGGACGGGAACCCTCAGCCTATGCACACATCGTCGTTCTTCCGACTTGTAGCATAACAACACAAGTGTGTATTTTTATACGCAAAGAATTTCCGCAGCTACAGTTTTTTATTTCATCCAAGAAAACATTACTTTCTTTTCTGCTGCCAAACTTGTACACTTCTTGCTTTCTTCGTGTTTTACTCGATCTGCTTTTGCAAACTGAATCGCTTATTCTATGTCTTTTTATTGATATATCCTCATCCTTCAGTCGACTTAGTTTGTACATCCGACAATCTTTATTATTCACATCGCTTCTGCATTTTTTGAGAAAAACAAAGCAAAAACAAAATGATGGGAAAAGATTATCTATCCTGGAAAACATGTAAGTGATTATCTTTTTGTTTTTACTGATTTATCTATTATTTATTTATTTATCTATTATTTATTTATTTATTTATCTATTACGTGAAGAATCATGTTAATATATTTTTGGAGAGAAATTTATTTTGATTTCTTTTAAATTGAAGTTTATATTTAAAGAAATGTTTTACCTTATTTTTTTCTTTGGCACATCGTTCCGCCTTTCAATATTTTTGTCCAGTATATTTACCATTGAGCTGATATTTAAATGAATAAAATAATTACAGTTTGTAATATAATAGTAAACATTGCATATTATGTTTACTTATAACATATTCAATAATTATTACATAATTCCATAAACATCAATAATAATAATTGTAAATCTATAACTATCAATCCATAATGTAATTTTTAATATAATAAAATAATAATTCTTCACAATACTAACAATATACATATAAATCTGAATGCAACAATGACTTAATTAATTAAAACAAGCTTTGCTGTTTTATTATCATGGAAACTATTTTAGTAGTTTTATGCGTCAGACATTTTTTTCAACGGATTTAAAGAATAAAATCTTGATATAATCTAAATTGCGTTAATAATATGCAGTATAAAGTTTCTCAAGTTAATAGCATAATAAAAAAGTAAATGTATTGATTTAAACTTATTCTTACACAGAAAATAATATTTAATATATAAAATCAGTGATGAATTGAAATTTATTATTTAATAATATTTAATATTACAAAATCATTTTAAGATATATATTACGCTATTTATTGTTGCATTAAGATTTATATTCATATTATTAGTATAGTAGCGATATATATATATATATATATATATATATATATATATATATATATATATATATATATATATATAGAAAGAGAGAGAGAGATACATACATACACACATACATACATAGGTCTAGTTACAGATTCAATCGGAATGAAAAAATAAATTCAATATTAAATTATACAGTGCTGTAAAAATATATGAAACGCTATATTTTCGAAGTGAGAGTTCAATATATTTTACGCACACATCACATATTTAAGAAAAAAGAACGATTGCATTTAACACATACCAAACAATAATTAATTTTGACCATGACTGATTTTTTAATGTCAAAATGAATTATTTTTTTATTCTTTATTTAAAAAAAATGGAGAATATTTTTTTGGCGACTTCATTAAAATTTCACTTGATTAATTTTACATTTTTATACTGATCTTCTCTAATGCTAAAAGGAATTTTATTCAAGTAAGTTCATAGTAAAACTATCTTTTACGTGGACACATTTAAAAGTAAATAAGTTTAATATTTTATTTAATATAAGTGTAAAAAAGAGTGCATTTTTTCAGGTTTTGTAAGAAACGCAACTTATAATTGCATGAAGAAAGATTTGAATTCATTCAAGTCGATTATCTAGAGTTTTGAACAAACGGTGTACATTTACAAGTTGAGGTTCACATTCTAAAAAAAATTATGTTCTTTCAAACTTAATAATTCAACAGGAAATTATGAAATGTGAGTTTGAACTTTTGTTATAAAACTATATAAATGATAGAGAAATCTGAAACACGCACATATGCACACACATATATACGTGCATATGCACACTTATATATGTGTGTATGTGTGTTTGTATATATATGTGTGTTTGTGTCTTTAAATACATATATATGCGTGTATATTTTATATATGTGTGTGCATATTTGTATATGTATATATAGATGTGCATATATTTGTGTAGAGAGAGAAAGAGAGAAAGAGTTGTATATATGCATATATATATAGCCGTATATATGTATATATATAGTCGTATATATGCATATATATATATATATATATCCATATGAATATATATTCATGTGGGCATATGCTTATACATATATATATATGCATATATATATACACGAATGTATTTTAACATATATATATACATATGTGTATATGTGCATATATATATACGCGCATATAGATGTATATGTATACATACATATATTGAAAATGGTTCCGTTTTTTTTTTTTTTTTTTTTTTGATTTACAGACAAATTATCAATCATAATCCTCATAACACTATGGGGGAAAAATCGAAACATGCGCAATTCTACTGTTAAAAACATTTTTGTTATATTACGTTTTGTTTCTTTTCTTTTTACATCAAATGCAAATATTTTTTCTGTCTCTCTCAATAAATAATATAATAATCGAATATTATAAATTTCAATGATAACATAAACTTATTAGAATGAACAAACAGGATAAACGTGTGCAAAGAAATGTTTTTGTCCCTTGAAGGATTTATAAAAGCAAATAAACATGGATTTGGAAAGATAAACAAAAGCGCGAACAAAAGTGAATAATTTGATGTACGCAGGCAAAAACGCGCAGAGAACACAATAATTTACATCGGATGGAGAAGCAGTAAAAGTTTGTGCGTCAAACTTGGCGCCTCCTTGAAGCACGAATTGGTAATTGTTATTGACACTGGCAGAATAAATGTTTGGGATTTCGAGTTTGGCGCTGTTCTTCGCTTGCTGTTGATCTCATTAGATTGGCTTTCTCTTTCTCTTTCCTTTCTCTCTTTCCTTTTTTCTTTTCTTTCTCTTCGATCATCCAGCATCCACTGAGACTCCCCGATACTCCCCAACACAAATCACCAATCTTCTTTCTTTGCCCCCCTTTTTTATCCTTTGTCTTGCCACTTGCTTGCTTCCGTTCCTCCTCCCCGGGTCCAAACATATTGATTTTAGTGGCTACTCTTCAGAAGGAACGCTGGTGTTATTACTGCACAGCCCCCAAAAGCAGTGGCGACGGGTTGTGTTTGCAAGAAAAAACAGATAAATGCGAATTAATACTGACATGGGCGCATGCATATAAGAAAGCATGCCTACGTTTTTGTTGTTTTGTTGTTTCCACACACGTTTCTGTGTGAGTGTTTATGCACCTGTATTCATGTTTATCTCGTTTGGCGTTATTATTGTCTACGTGCGTACAAATAATGAAGACAAAAAACACATTCATGTAAGTGTGCATAACCACGTGTGCGCATGGAATACACACGCGCGAGCGCGCACACACACACACACACACACACACACACACGCATCCATTATCTATTATTATAGTAAAAGTTGAGTTAATCAACGTCTATTTATCTAAATCTATTTTCCTATATATTTTAATTGTACAAAATATGCACTACAATATTCCTCAGTTTGGAGATTGAGTTATGTTTGAAAAAAATACCATTTAATTGTTCTAATTAAGCATAATTTATAATTAACTCATCGTCTTATCCAACTCTTAGTAATTTTCTATCGATCACTTTCACCCTTTCTGTTATTTTACCCTGGACACTTATTCTATACGATATCTACATATTCTTCTCTCTTTCTTTATTTAGAGTCGATAATAAAGAAAGGACAGAATAAAAGCTGAAATAGAAAGAGAATATATATATATATATATATATATATATATATATATATATATATATATATATATATATATATATATATATATATCAATCTTTTTATTCTGTCCTTTCGAATCCCGGGTTCGAATATGTCTAACTGATGAGCCCAAATGATGGCGAAACTCGAGTCTTGAACTGTAGCTGTGGAAATAATTATATATATATATATATATATATATATATATATATATATATATATATATATATATATATATATATATAAAGAGAGAGAGAGAGAGAGCGATGGAGAACAAGAGATATAGCGAACTGAAAGACTAATTTTAATTTTAAATTAATCTGTTTATTTCCTTAACTGGTTTTACAAAATCAACTTTTTTATTTATACTAGTCGGCATTATTATGGCAACAAAGAAGCGTATTTTTTCTTGCAGAGCACTTTTTACCAGAAATGAATCACGGATTGATTTGGACCTTGGAAGCTATTAGAAAAACAAAAAAATAAAAAAAAAACTTTGTTTTAGCATGTTAAAAGTATTTAGGTTGGTGGATAATTAAATTCTACTGTATTGGTATAATTTTTTTTTTTTTTTTTTTTTTTGCTGTTGTTTCTTGCCTTTTACAATTTTCGACTAAATACTTCTAAATTAAGCAGGGTTGCTTAGATCGTATTTTAAACTAAACTTCGGAGGTTGGAATGCCCCCCCCCACCTAAAATGTACTTGGAAAAATCGATTTTATAGCGAGATTTAAGAATGGTTAGCCAAAAAGAAAGGTGAAAAAAAAAAACAAATAATCAATAAATAATTGTTACCAAAGGCAATAAATGCTACTTTTTTTCATGAATGAATTTATTTTATGTTTTAAAGTATTTTCAATCGCTTTTCTTTATTTTTTAATCTAAAATTGCGGGTGTGTGGGTGCCAAATATCTCCAGATTTTCTAGAATTCCCCGCTAGATTGCAAACGAAATCTCCAGATCTAGCAGGAAAACCGCTAAATTGGAAACACTGGTCACGTGATAGGAAGCGGTAATAAATAATTGTCCCTAAATAAAAAATGGCCTATCGGTACAAAGAAAACCACCTATTTCTTATAGAAAAATTAAGTACAATGTTATAATTAAAAAGAAATATATATATATATATTCTTTTGAGGAAATATGCTTTTGACGTCGAAAGGTTCGACAATCAGTTCAACTAAACTTGAATCATTTCGGTGGCCTTTTTGTCAAACTGAGACAAATGTTCTTGATAGCACCAGGAGGTTTACCCTCCCAGGCTTTGCCTTCTGGCTTTCGGAGACGGGAGACAAGTTTATTGATATCTGCACCAACAATTCTCCATAATGTAGACCTTAAGCCACTATTAACCATCTTTGGTTCAAAAAATGGTTACTCGTCTACCCAGCAAACAGACTGCTGAGATGAGGCATTATCATGCTAAATTACAAGTTAGAGTACCTCTCCTTCAAGCAGATCAGGCATGCAGACGGACTTCCAAGGTTGGTGTCGTGACAGAGTGACCTCTTAAGGACTCAGTAATTGCTTCCTTGCCTGTTGATAGTGAAATTAAAGCCATAATGTGAAATACTACCGGAAACCTTCTGGTCACACTACATAAAATTAAATGCTAAGTAAAAAAGATGAATTCTTTAGTGCTACAAACCAGAAAATCACAAATAAAGACCAACAAATACTGGACAGTTTTTCTGTAAGTGATGACGTCCTACTATACAGCAGGAGGGTCATCATAAAAAAACATTACAAAAAAGGCTAATATGAAAATGAAAAGCCTCACACGTAGTTACATATAATGGCCGATGATTGACAAAGACATCAAAAACATGGTCGACTCATGCAAGATTTATGCCTTGATGGCAAAGGCACCTGAAAACATTTTTAAAACAGACCAACTCCTGGCCTAAGGTTCATATAGATTTCATGGGGCCACTGAAGGATTGGTAATACCTAATTGTGGTGGACAGCTACACAAAATGGTCAGAAGTGGTCTGATGTAAGAGACCAACTACAGGGATAGTTATTAATTTCATCCATTATTTGCTCGGAGTTGTTGACTATTTAGTAAATGACAACGGAACTCAATTTATGTCCACGAACTTCAAGGAGTTTTGTGAGACATTCCAAATTATTCATGTCATGACTTCCCAGTAGCAACCGCGATCAAACGGGCAGGCAGAACATTTCATTGACAGTTTGAAACAAGCCTTTACATAGCATGCAGCACACCTTCAGAAACGGTTCTGTAATGGTTGCTACAGGTTTATAGGATTACATCTCATTCTAACACAACATCAGCAGTATCCCAGCAAAAGATAAGACCCATATTTGGCAAAGCAGACAAAATTGAGAAGGGTCTCTATTGTGCCTAAGAAACGCTATGATCTAAGAGAAAATGTTTTCTGCAAAACTTACGAAAGCAACACAAATTTCTTGGAACTGGGCACAATAGAAAACAGAATCAGAAATATGGTGTACTTCATTCAAGGTCCAAAATCCATGCATAAAAGACATCTTAATCAGATAAGAAAGCGTTTGCTGAATGATCCCAAATTCTGCACTTCATAAAGAAGAAAAGGTCATTGAGACAATTTATGACACTTTCTACATCACACCAACTCAAGCAGCTTCAGAATGACGCTGATTGAGAAAGAAAAGAAAATTCACGGATCCTTTAACTATCGATACAAAAAGGGAAAAATAAGAATAAATGCTTGATATAGGAGTGTTATGGGACTTACCCATTCTTTCATAATGGAGTCTTCTAACCATTATAAAAAAACCCTGGTAGTTAATAGTTTTGTGGGGAAATATCGCGACCTAGCACAAGACTATAAACTGTCTAAACTAATAGAACATACAGACAACCTTTCTTTCTATTCACTTTCTTGCACAATATCTTCTTTCTAGCTAAACCTGTTGTTCGGATCTTTCTTTATTACCTCTTCCAAGCACTAACATTTTTTTTAATTTGATTTGATTTGAAAATTTATAAACTGAAAAATATTTTAACGCATTTTTTTCGCTCAACTAAAAATAAGTTTCTTTATTCTACTCTTTCTTCTGCTTGTTGTTGTTATTATTATTATTATTATTATTATTATTATTATTATTATTATTATTATTATTAAGGAGACTTATTTTACCACCTGACTTAAATACGTGATTGCAAACACGAATCTGTAAATTAGTTTTTTTTTTTTTTATTCTTGCAGAGGCATTAAGAAATATGAGGGATTAGTTGAATTAAGTAAGTGTGAAAGAACGAAAGTAATGCATAGATAACTGAGAGAAGTAGAGAGAGAAAGAGAGAAAGAGAGAGAGGAGGAAATGAGTGGCTTCTTCAATTAATTATAAATTAAGACTAATTAGAATAATTAAAACACATTGCTCTTTAATGTCATGCCAGAACTAAGGTATATCTGAGCATGTATTTTGTACTATAAATATATAAGAAACAGCCTTATGGAAAATAAGCGTTCATTAATTCATACTTAGTATAATATATATATATATATATATATATATATATATATATATATATATATATATATATATATATGCACATGTGCACATGTGTGTTTTATGAATTGTATTTGTAACTGACTGATGGGATAACTGTCATTTGATTTAGAGCTTTTTTTTTCTGTTTGTGAGCGAAGATGATTTCCCCATGTATTATCCGCTTCCCTCTTTTTGTGTTCTTGAAACAAAAATAAACAGAAGAACAAAATTAGATTCACACATTTGTTAAATCCATCAGTTGTTGTTTGTTATGCCAAAAAAAAAAACTTGTCATAAGCAAACATGCCAAGAAGTTCATGCAGAAGATATTATTTTTATTTTGTAGAGAAATTCATTCAACTATTTATTACACAACCAAACCCAGAAAAACAAAATGAATTTTTAATAATTATTTGGCAACAAATTCTTATGTGACAAACAAAAACTATTTATTTGCAAAAGCTATTTTTTTTTTTTGCATGTTCATTTCAATTTGTTTGGCAAAAATGATACAAACATGCATCAGTTGCCATATAAGGAAAGAATGGTAAAAATTGACACAGAAGAGAATACAGTAGTCTAGCACTTGTTGAAATTCACCTTAAGTTGCTATGTTGTTGGACCATTTATCACCTCTTTAGGCAGTCTAGTCCACGGTCCAGGGTCCTTATTGAGAAAGTGGCCCTCCTCCAGTTCAACCAAAATCGGCAGTGAAATAGTTTCTTGTAATGTCAGCATAGACCTCTTTCCAGTGAAAGGGTGATTAATAGACCCCGAGTATTGAGGAGATTGTTGGCCTACGTGAGATCATACTGCAATTGTCATCGTTACTTTTTTTATATTTACAATATTTCACCGTTGTATTCTCTGATCATCTCCAAATGCCTTATGCCATACTGCTTGATAACCTTCTGGAATTTATTTCATCAAAATATATGAATAAATAAAAACTAGTTCCAATTGTTGCCTTCTTTTTCAACAAACAAGAACACCTTCACCCGTTTGAGCACATGTGAAGTATACAACATAGTACTTATCATGTTCAACGCTATCATACTATATTTAGTTGTTTGTATTTAGACAGATGCAGACATGATGGCAATAATGATCAGAATAAAATCAGTTTCCTAGAAATGGCTATAATATAATATAATATAAGCAGCAAAAACACAGGTGCTTTAATTGATGAATAATAAAATCAGATATCATTGGCTTTTCAGTTTTATCTATATTCACTTTGATATGAGCTTCATGAAAATATTTGTCAGGTTATGACAAGTTCAAATAAACCTATGCACACGTGCACAGAAATCTTACAAACGTGTATATGTATGAAAATAAAACTTTTATACTTCCCCATCTCTCCTAAACACTAGCCCAGTCTGATAAAACTAAAACTAAACCGGCCAGCACAAAAAATGGTCTGTTTTATGGCACATCAACCCTTTTAAGATTATTTAATAATAAAACATTACCTATTGAAAACTATATGGAAAAAAGGACGTTGCTATGTTATTTAAAGGTAGGAAGGAAATTGTGAGTTCCTGCCTTTCCCAGGGCTATTAGTGCATAATTGTGTTATCATAATAATGATAATAATAATAATAATAATAATAATAATAATAATAATGATGATAATGATAATAATAATAATGATAATAATAATAATAATAATGATAATAATGATAATGATAATAATAATAATGATAATAATAATAATAATAATAATCATAATAATAATAATAATAATAATAATAATAATAATAATTGTATTAGCGTACATTTTACATGTTGGCATGCAATAAACAAGTTTTAGAAATTGTCTTCAAAAGTTATCTTTGGCCAGATCTTTCTCTTACGTCCATCCTGACTACCATTTTTCCCCCTGAATTGAACCTGCTACATATTTTCAATGTGACCATACCATCAGAATCTCCTGTTCAGCACACATCTTCCTACACTACCAAGATTTAATTTTCCTCTGAGGTCATCAGATCTAAGGCAGTCTTTAAAACTAACATTACATATCTATCGTATCATTTGTTTCTATACAATACATGTCTACAAATATAGTATAAAATATAAAATATAAATTTAAATAAATGATTCTTAAATTCAGTGAAAAAAAACTAGGATTTAATATTGAGAGTATACATATCTGCTAGTATCATTGCTGATTTTGTATTATTTGACTGGGCTGGTGTCCTGGAGAGTTGGAGAAACAACAAGATTATAAAGTATGATTTTCATAAATAAATGCTGATACATAAAAATGAAACAGGAGTTTATTTATGACAAACAGACTTTTATATTTATGGATGACGCTATTGAGGCTGTAGTTACCTCCAAGGGAGATAATTGGTTCTAACACTAGAGGGCACTATTCTCGTATGATTTGGTAATATCGTAACCGCCACATGGTTGTAAATTCAGAAATGGACTTCAAATTGGATGAAGGTTATTTGACCTAATATTCTTCTTATGCTTCGTAAACCTTACTAGGTATTGCCTTTAGGGTAAACTGATTGTCAGGTAATAGTAAAGGAACCAAACGACTTTCTTTATATTGTTCTCTGGGTGTCATGTTGTCACTCTAGTACAAATATATGATATATTTATTAAGTTATATAATGCATGATATGGTACCAATATATGTTATACAATATCCTACCAATATATAATATATTTAGTAAGTTATATGTTACATTATATGGCACCAATATATGACATATATTAAGTTATATAGTACATTATACAATACGAATATATAATATATTTTTAAGTTATATATTACATAGTACCAATATATGTTATATAATACATTATATTGTACAAATATGTCTATATATTAATACGAAAGCGTGTGTGTTATTTTCTGATTTTCTGTGTCATGCTTACATCCGGGTCGTTTAATTATGTTCTTCCATTTCTTGTAATAAATAATTTTTCTAAGAATTCTTCATAAGTTTTGGTTTCGATTTCGACTATAGCTGATGGCACTCAAGTCATTTAATTTTTTTATAAATAATTTTTCTAAGAATTCTTCATAAGTTTTGGTTTCGGTTTCGATTATAGCTAATGGCACTCCAATAATCTATTTTTTAAAAAATAATTTTATCAAGAAATCTTCATAAGTTTTGGTTTCGGTTTCGATTATAGCTGAAGGAACTAAATTTATATATATATATATATATATATATATATATATATATATATATATATATATATATATATAAGTTTGGGATTCAGTTTCGATTCAAGCTAATGAACCTAAGTCATAAAGATATATTTTTATTTTTGAAATCGCAACTTCATAATATATCAAAATCGATAGAACATTAACTCTATAATAATATATATGAAATCTGCAAGAATGAAAATATCATATTTAAGTGTATTTTATGACCTGGCTACGTCGGGTATTCCTACTAGCTTGGATAAATACTTTTGCAGTTTTAACAAAATAACTTTTTGTTTTTTTTTTAAATTACATTTTCACCCCAAACAAGGCACATTGCTATTTTGATATATTATTAAGTTATATAATACATTATATAGTACCAATAAATGATATATTTATTAAATTATATAATAGATTATATGGAACCAATATATTATATATATATTAAGTTACACAATAAATTATATGGTACCAATATATAATGTCATTATTAAGTTTTATATTATAAATTACTAGCAGGACCCGTTAACCGGCGTTGTAAAAGATTAAACTACAGTTGTTGTTGGTGGTGGCCAATCCTCAACGTCCTAATGTTAAGAACGACTTTTAGAATAGATACCCCTAACCTTCTCATGTTAAGAACGTCGTATGGAATAGACACCCCCAACCTCGCCATGATAAGAATAGCTTTCGGAATAAATATCCCATTTCATGAGGGGAGTGATTGTCAAAGTATTTGCCCCAAATTTCACCTTGATATTCGTTGTCAGTATACCCGCAAAGACTAGAAATCAAAAAAAAATTGGGGGATGGCAGTGTCGGGTGGAGAGAAGTAGATTTGTTTATAGCGTGCGTGTAGAACACTGAATTACAGTGCATAATGCATGTCATTATATTTCGAAACTACTTGAGTTAAAAGAGATTATTCTTATTCAGCATAGTATAAAATCTATAAAAGTCGTCATTTTAAAGGAAATTGTGTAGGTAAAAAAGTTAATGCCTGTGCAGTGTCGATAATGAGTCCTGAAAAGAGAAGTAAACAATAAACAAATATATATATATATATATATATATATATATATATATATATATATATATATATATATATATATATATATAACACGAATAAGTCTATCCGTATACAATGTAATAAAGGTAAATGTGTATGCGTAGTTTAGTGGCGTAAATTATTTGACAGACAAAATGATATAAAAACTGGCATGAATTTAGTCAAATAAAAACTGATGCAAACAATAAAAATGAAAAATTTTCTGGATTTATTTCAGCCTTTGAGTGTAATAATGTGTTTTATATAAACATAAATAGCTTTTATGATTTGTTTGTCTGTCAACAAACAAATAAATAAAAAATAAAAGAATACCTAACAATTATGCAATTACGCCCGGCTAAGTCGAAAATATGGTCAAGTATGGAAGAGACATATCACTTTATTCAATCAATTGTTTACGTGGTTCATTACTTAAGATTTTATTCGGTTTACTGTTAAGTAAATAGGTATAAATATATAAAAAAAAAAATTATATGTTGTTCGTTTAGGTTATTTAATCAAGTTTTTACGTCAAATTGTTTTAATATAATTTTCTGTCAGATTTAAATCATATTTAGCACGTGCATTGTTTAGCAGGAAGACATGAGTGTCTTATTTTTAATTGTAAATTGTTACGTGTAAGCACAGTATTTTTTCCTTAAAAATAGTGAACGTATTTTTCTAGTGTAAACATGTTTTACTATTTTACACCCCAATCAAGGCTTGGTGCCACTTCGATGTATGTGGCTACTATTTGGGTCATAATTGTGCCCTGCAATTACGACTATGTATTGATTTGAGCAGCAAGATGTCTGTTTACATTACACATTTTTTAGTGTTACTATAGAACAGTGGCTTCGCCATGAGTGAATAGTTGGATAGATGGTAGGGATTAAGTGTGGGCCAATCAACAGCAAGAAAAAATGTCTCAGTATGGAAGGATTTCTCCTCCATTAAGCGAGTACAGAAAAGAGCAGTAAGCATATTTTTCTAGTGTAAACATCCCCACACACACACAAGAAATTTTGCCAGTGTAAGCACCCCCACCCACCCCCCACAAGAAAACTGTAGCCAGAAAATAGCATGAAACATTGCCATGGTAAGACCTGTTTTCGAAAAAGAAAACATGGGTAGGCTAGGGGTGTTTATTACAGAACCCCTATTTTTCTAAAGTATTTTCAAGTTAAATTAAAGTTTTACAATATCTTTTTTTATTAAATTGTTAAATTAAAGTTTTACAATATCTTTTTTTATTAAATTGTTTAGTGAAAGTTTTACAATATCTTTTTTTATTAAATTGTTTAGTGAAAGTTTTACAATATCTTTTTTTATTAAATTGTTTAGTGAAAGTGCAGAATAGTAACAAAACACCATCTTCTCCCTATGCCTGTTTAAATAATAACGTTATTATTTCAGCACAGTTCAATAAGTGCATAAGTACGGATTAAAAAAAAAAATGTTTTATTTTATTTTTATTTTTTATTTATTTATTATTTTTTTTTTTTGTATATTTTGCAAAAAGATGAAAGGCATTCATGGGAAGTGTAAATTGCTTTGGTGAAAGTATCGGAAAAGTTCGTATCAGGAAAATGTGCAAATCAATTGTATTTGAAGAAATTGTTGTAAAACTAAATAGGACCCCCTCACCCTCCTCCACCACCATCATCACCAAAAATACTGGCAGCAAAATAGCATTGGCTGTACAAGAAGGAATATGGAAGGATTTATTTTCCACTGGACAAATAACGGCTAAATATAACGTCAGAAATTCAGTTTCCTAATTTGGCACAGGAAGACCTTGTTGATAGGAAGACTAAAAAACAACTGTAAGTAAAATCTGTTGATGATGATGAGAGAGGGGGGGGTTGAAAATATAAAACGCACCAATGTAATGAGTGGAGGAAAAATCATCATTGCCATGTCATGTTTGAATGGTAGGTTATCGTTCGTTTAAGGTGCTCCCGTGATCCAGAATATAAAAATAAATGGAGCGCAGTCAATTAGAATGGCCAAAATCAGGGTAGGGAGGCGTTATTATTTGCAAAATGGAAAATGAGAAGATTATGTTATGTGTAGGTATGTAATAACCAGTTAATGGCGGTCCAATCACAATATCGGTGAAAAATGTAGAATTGCACCCAGTGTTAACTGGTAGCAGTGGTAGGACTAAATCTATATAGGGTGAAAATAGAACTGCTTCCCCTGAAAATGTTGTGATTGTGATGGTGTCGCTCCTAGACGTGTACTTAACAGTGGTCAAAAGTTGCATGATGTAGTGGCTAACAGGCTATTTGTATTTGGCATCTGTTGTTGGAAACCTTTGATACTTTGGTTCAAAGGGGAATTTCTGCAGTCAAATTATTATATATAGGATATGTAACATATTATATAGTACCAATATAGTATGTATATATATATATATATATATATATATATATATATATATATATATATATATATATATATTAAGTTATACAATAAATTATATGATATATGATTCAAATGTATAAAGAAGTATTTGGTTGCCATCAGCTAGAATTGAAACCGAAAGCAAAAATGTATCATTCAAAGCTTGAGCTTGTGATGTTACCACTGTACAAACGTGACACGCATTTTTAGAGGGTCAAAAATGGATCAAAATTGAAAAAATCGTAATAAATTTTGTTTTTTTAATTAAAAATAAATAAAATATACAAAATTTATAACGATTTTTGCAATTTTGATCCATTTTTGACTCCTTAAAAACTATCTTATCCGGCTAAAAACCCATAAAAGAACGGTCCATAAAAATCCAGTCATTTTTGTGCTCTAGCGCCGCTCTGCGACTTTTAGAGTTTGAAAATATGGAGACAAACAAACGGATAGATATAATGAATTTGTATTTGGCATCGGTTGTTGATACTTTGGTTCAAAGGGGAATTTCTGCGGAAAAATTATTATATATAGATGTAACACATTATATAGTACCAGTATAGGGCCTTTTATATATTAGATTATATTGTACCAATATATGATATGTTCATTAAGTATATAATACACTATATGGTAACAATACATGTTTTTTTTTTTTTTTTTTTTTTTTACACAGTGATCACCACTTATCAAGGCCCGGAAGCCACTCAGGGATAAGGGTTATTGCAAGTACATTAAGTTAGTGAGGAGATTTGCTGAAGTGTTTACTTAAGGGGGCGGTTCATTAGGAATTTGTTAACATTGGACTTGAAGACATCCAAGTTGTAGTCCGGAGGGAAGCAGGCAGACGAAACAGAGTTCCACAGGCGTGCAGTTTTAAGGAAGAAGCTTTGTTCATGGAATCCGCGTTTTGATTTAGGTACAGATATAGAGTGGGGGAAATTTTTCACAGTGGATTCAGCTAGACAGGTGTTTTTCATGAAAGATTGGCGAGAGGGGACCAGTGATTGAAGTTCAGACGAGCATCTGCCATGGAAATAACGATAAAACAAGGACAGGCTCGCAACGTCTCTTCTGTCTATATTTATTAAGTATATAATAGATACCAACAACAAGAAACAATGGTTGATCTGATCTGTAATAAAATACTTCCAATAGGTGATATTCTTGGCACACTTCAACCTGCTCGTTACCTGCATTTATATATCAGGTGAAGTCATAACTTTCCTCAGAATAATTATCATAAGCTGAATGCACACTACCCAAGCTACGATTTGAACTCGGTTTATTTTATTCTTCGAACAATTAGACAATAGAACCTTTAGTTGAACGTGCATTTTACATGCTAGCATGTGCTGGACGGCTTTAAGAAATTAAGTTCCAAACTTATTTCTGGCTCGGCCTTTATGTATCTCTTTTTCTCAAACATTTATTTACATTATATTGTGGCTATCTGATTTACATGTTTCTGTACACACCACAAGCACATGTAAATTAGATAACAAAATAATAAGTCTGGGTTTTTTGTTATAAAAATATTTAAGAATAATACTTCTATATAATAATAATAATACAGAAGTAAAATCACTACTTTTTCATTCATGCAAGAATGTATTGTTTATAAATTTTAAATGAAAGCAAAAATGGATAAATAATGGTAGTTGTTGTGACCCAGCGGGTCACGATAACGTCTAGTAATTTCTAAATTTGATTCGACTCTTGGCCTATTATATTTGTATTAAATCTGAGCAAATGGCACAAACCAAGAAAAGGTTGGATCAATAAGAGAATGTCTGACTCCAATCAATGATGTGTTGGGGGAGAAGAAGAAATGTTGATTCACTTAGTATTGACTTTGGTTTGTCCTGCAAAATCCTGGATCAATTCAAGCTTTGAAATTCTGACAGCAGGAAAATTAGTTGCGTAATTCTATTGGAACAGGATTATGAGTATTCAACAACACTAGCAAAATACCCGTCATACGGATTATGTTAGATGATGGGTCAATAAGGATGAAGGCATTTTTAAGAGGCATCCATTCAATGTAGGCATGTAGCAATGAAAATGTTATTTAAAGCACAACAGACGGAACTTCTTATGAAAATGTGAAGACGCATCAAAATCTGTTATTTGAAACAGACCAACGAAATTTAATTTCAAACTTAATTATGACAGACCGACCATCTCAGAGATATTAGAATGCATTCCAACATTTGAATAACTTAGCAATCTTTCGTTATGTTTAAATTGATTTACAAATAATTTGATAACACAATATATTTATATGATAGATTTTTACTATAAAAAAGAAAAGTCTATTTTGCACATGTTGTCATCGATAGCTGGTGCATCTACAAACTCAATATTTTATTCAGATTTTTCAGTTTTCTTTCTATCTAGAAATTTTGTCCATGTTCTTAACAACAAAAAGTGTATTTCTATTCTACTTCTGCCAAGCAAAATTGCATCCTGCTCGGAATTATTTTACTCTGGTGACATATTTCAATAATAGCCATATGTTAGTGCATCGGTTAAGTCCTGTTTTCAAACTCGCCCCTCAACATTTTCCCTTTCTTTTCCATTACTTATTATTAATATATTGTTTAATACTGGGCAACGCTGAGTAGGGACAGCTAGTTATTGCAAGATAGGAAAAAAGAAAGAAATTTTTGTTGATATAATTAATAATTATAATAACATTTGTAAATATTCTATTACTTTTCTTTCAAAATTAAATTGTTCCATCAAAGAGAAGAAATGCAATCAAAAAAAGTCATTAAAATTGAACAGTTTTTGCTTGGATAAAAAGTAATGTTCGTTCTAGTTATTTAAACACTATTTAGGTGGGAATCATTTTTACTTTACGGTAAAAAAATATTTTTAAAAGATTTAAATTTTTACAATTAATAAATTAAACGGTTAAAATGTTTATTTTATTTATTAAAAAATATTCAATAGATAATAATATTAGGATAAGAAAGAGAATATTTATTTAAAAATATTTTTCAAATATTTAAATTGTTACAACTTTCAATAAAGAAGAGACATTTATTTGTTTTATGGGCATTCAGCTGACAATAATCATTTTATGTTAGAAAAAGATAATTTTCTTCTTAATATCATTAAATCCTACCAATATTAATTACTTCAAAAGTAGTAGTAGTAGTAGTAGTAGTAGTAGTAGTAGTAGTAGACTTTTTAGCCTATTGATTAGAATGAGTGCTTTATGCCAAACTTCTACAGTAATTGTGATATTGTGGTTACTAATCCCTATTAATCCCTAATTGTGCATCGAACGGATACCATAATACTTAGTTCGCTGTACTTACTTGCCTTATATACTTACCTGACACAGTCCAGGATCAGAGTGTAGTATTTATTCTTATGCTACACTTAAATTAATTATTGTTCTTAGTCAATGGAGGTGAAACCTTTCTATATTGATGTAATTTTATTTTTGTCTACTTCCAGAGTGCCCGTTTTGGAAGCTGTTTTTCTCCACATTAAAAATGCGTCATATTTTGCTTTCGTGTCATATTTTGTGTCACATTTTGTTTAGTTTTAGTTCGCTGTACCTTATCATAACAAAGGTCCATACAAATTTTCAGCCTATCGACCAGTAGTTTCCAAAAGAAGTGGAACGGGCAGACAGACTAAGAAAAATATAATATACATATGATAATAATTATTAACGTAGATTAAAACAAGTGTGGACTTTTCATGAGTTCCTGTTAGTATTATGTATGATATGTATGTTCTCCCCCACCCCCGCGCCCCTTCAATAATGTATATTTATTGATGAGCAATAACTTAGTGTTTCTCATTTCTAATAGATATTTCAAGTTGTCTAAATCTAAAAGTGAAGGGATGCTAACAAAGGACATCGGTTGCTCCAGCCACACTTTTAACGACGATTCAACAACACTTCCATGCATCTTTTTTGGCATCTGCTCCCGTCTTTGTCTGCGGAGATCGTTGGGGAACGGCGCGAAGGGGGAGGGTGCGGTTAGTGTTAGTTGAATCATCTACACGGCAGATAGGAATGTCTGAAAAGCGCGTGTCAGTTCAGGGTGCTGGATGAGAATGCCAATTTGGACAGTAAGAGAAGTTAGGGTTAGGTTTGTGAGCGAAATTCCTTCATTGGGTTTTATTTTGTGCAAGAGGAACAGGTTTAAAAGTAAATAAAGAATTTTGGATGGTGTCTTTTAAGTCTCGGTGAATTCATAAGTTTGAAATAATGTATTTCTCTTGGCTGCATCTGCATGAACGTGCACGTTAAACTTGTTTTCATTGCTTCATATTTATATGGATTACCTCCCCTGAAGTCAAGTGCGTTGTTGAATAAATTTAGGATTGTAAGTTCAGTTAACATTCACATTTTCCATCACATCTAAAGAATGTGACAAGCATATTGTAACATCCTTTATGTTCTTGTAAAAGATTTTGATAAGATCTTATACAGACTATTAACATGCACACAATGGTTCCTATTTTCTTGTCTCCCCCACTTCAAAAAATTACCTTGGATTTATTTTATTGCACTTTTTAAAAACATCATTGAAAATTTTATATCTATATCATTAATTGCTAGATGAAAGATTATGTTTTTAAATTGCAATAAAATGTACATTACATAAAATAAATCCAAGGTAATTTTTTTATTCCATTTAAATTAAATTTTTATACCTTACTTTGTAAAATTCATAAAAGTGCACTTTGAAGATAAATAAATTTCAAATTGAATCTTGTACCTTTATTTTTAAAGCCTATAGTAAAAACATTTTGTTTAACAATTTTCATGCCTTGGATGAAATGCTTTTCTAACTTGTATCTTATCTTTTTAAGATTATATTTTAAAACTCTCCTTCTCTGTATTTCAGTTTGTATTTCTCCTCACACCACAACTCATTTTTGCAACCCCCTATTTGTATTATTACAGGTCTGAATATTCTCTGTTTCATTTTGTATTTCTCCTCACGCCACAACTCATTTTTTGTAACCCCCTCTTTGTAATACAGATCTGAATAATGAGAAAATCTGAATTTTTTTAACAAAAACTTTAAAATAACTTTTTTAGATTAAATTTTTTTAAACTTCTTTTAGAATAGAAAATCTTTAAAATTTAACAAGGAACATATTTCATATAGGTTTCATTAACAAATATTCAGTACATAACGAGAAAAATAGAGAGGAAAATTTCAAAAGGACTGTTACGATCAATAATAGTCCTCGCCAGTGAAAGTCTTTGTTATTGTTATTCTATTATTATTATTATTATTATTTAAAACATTTTGTGTCCTGCTCTTTCACACGAGAACTGATATATATATATATATATATATATATATATATATATATATATATATATATATATATATATATATATATATATATATATTAAGTCGTTGGTATTTCAAATAGTGTATAGCGTTTTGGAGTGAGTGAGATTTTTTTAACATCATTAAAGACATTTTTTAACAACATTAAAGACAATAGCTGTGTATATATTTAAAATTTTGTGTTGTTTTTGCAATTAATGTTCTATTTTGGAATAAATATAGTAGTTATAAATCAAATGTGGGTGTGTAATTGAAATGAAATGAGTGTGTCTTTGTTTTGTTATTTATTGGCTGACTATATATATTAATTATTATAGGTTATATTTTTTATGGTGTGAGTTAGCTTGTCTAAATTTAAATTTTGTTCGTTTACTTATTAAAGGCAATAAATTATAGCAACTTCTACGTTGTTTAATGGTTTCTGGGTTTGCGGTAAGCGATGATTTAAGAGGTCTTCATTGAGATTTATTTAAAATAAATTACCGATTTTTGCTTTTGGTTTAAAAGAAGATCATGCTGCAATGAATTGCTATTTTTTATATCTTTTTGAGACTTTTCTCTAAACCACGTTGAGTTTCACCATCGTATACTTATGGTGGCAATTATGGCATGAGACAGTAAATATGTCTGCATTAGATATTTTGGAAATGTTTTATTTTTAATATTTGCTTTATAGTTTGTGGTTTGTGATGTGGTTTGTATTATTGGAGGAATTCCTAGTTTGTTTAGAGTGTTGCAAATTATTGTATTATATGTATTATATATATATATTTATATTTATATATATATATATATATATATATATATATATATATATGTATTATACATATGTGTGTGCGTGTTTATATGTATGTATAAAATGCGCAATACTAAGGGAGACAATTTCACATATAACATCAAAGGCAGCTAATAGTATGTATTATGTAAAAGGTGAACTTTATTTGTTGTCACTTTACATAAAGTCGCAAAAACCAGTCGTTGAAATGAAACTAATTTTGATGACTATGATGTAAATAGTTGAAAGAGAAATACATTTTATTGTGATTGATTTATTTATTTGATACATGTAACATTTCTCTTAGCTGGAAAATAAATGAATGCCGACTCAACCAGTAAACAAGACAAATCAATCTCTTTGCAAGCAGGCATGACTCATTTCGGGGTGGGGATGGGAGAAATTATTAGATTAAATTATGTAATTGGTCAATCTGGCAATTGATTCTGACCAGTCAAATTTATTTAAACTTTCTCCTTTTAACTTAGCCCAAATAATTTACTGAGGAGAAATGACTTCAGTCATGATTCATGGAAATTATGATTCTCTCTTTAGTTAATCGATTGGAAGAAGTCATCGGACAAATCAAATCATCCTTAGTCATTCAATAGTTTGATATTCGAAACCAGAGTTGGTGTAAAACTTATAAAGACTAACGTACCTCAGTAGGGTAGGGCGGGGTCACAGCATCCATAGTGAGAGGGGGATATGCAGTCATATTAAAACTGTCTCCCTTTCTTATAATACTTTTCAATACTAGGACTTGAGTCTTTGGAGCATACAATCAAGAAATTGGCCTCTGGCATCATCAGACTTCTGCATGTCACTGGTGAAATATTTCTGTAAAAAATGATTGAGAGAAACACACATTGTCATTATACTTATTGCAATATACACATGCATGACAAAAGTGAATAGGTGCCCTTATTAGCATCAATAACAAAAATTATTGTTAGAAGAAATTAACTGATCGACATGATATTGATTATTTTTTCTCTCTGGTGAATTTGATAATCACTCGATTAACAGTGGAAAGTAGAATACCGAGGTTTGCAGAGATCTAACGTCCACCTTTAGATTGATCCATAATATAGCTCCTCATAACAGTTTAGCATAATCACGTTGAGATACCAGTTTCTTTCAGATTACTGAAGTTAAGCGATGTTGCACCTGGTTAATACTAAATGGGTAACTGTTTTGGAATATCAGGTGTTATATGTGCTCTCCGCTTATCTCGGCATTGTTTCTAGTCGACCTTGACTTCTCCTTGCCACTGGACTCAAGCAATGTCGATTCAGAAAAGTTGTTGCTAGGGATTGCGAAACTTTTGCTTCACAATTAAGCATGCAACTAACTTTACAAAAAGGTATCCATTGTCTCTCAAGAGAAACCGAAGACAATATAATTCCTCTGAAACTTTCACAATTCGAATGCTTCCTTGGCACGTCTTACACTTAAATGGTGGCGAATAATAGATACCTGGAACATAAAAATCATTTCAAAATATTGTATAAAATATTAATATTTTAAACTTTTAAATCTGCTTTGTATGGTTCCAAATACTGGCTGTCGATGAATGAAGCAGAAATAGGAACATCGGGCATGGAAATCAAGATGTTGTATTGGACTTCCGGTCTCACCATGTTGTATTGGACTTCCGGTCTCACCATGTTGTATTGGACTTCCGGTCTCACCATGTTGTATTGGACTTCTGGTCTCACCATGTTGTATTGGACTTCCGGTCTCACCATGTTGTATTGGACTTCCGGTCTCACCATGTATTGGACTTCCGGTCTCACCATGTCTGAAGTATAGAAATATAATTCATACAGTTTTAGTAAAAAAAAAAAGTTGGTGCAAAGCTAAGAAGAGGGCGGAAACAAGAGTTGTTACATAACCTACAATCAGATCTCAGGACGGATTTCATCCTGATGAAGTTTCTGACTTTGTATTGTGGTTGAAAGAAATTCGTGTGTGGGTTCCACTTTACAGGCTAAACAAAAAAGAAAATGAAGATCAGTGTTTTAATGTATGAATTATTTTTGTGGGCGGTCTATTTACTTCTTTAATATATATATATATATATATATATATATATATATATATATATATATATATGAATACAATGTGAAAGCTTTATCAACTTCAAAATAATAATTAATATATGTGAAAGCCTTATCAACTTCAAAATAATAATTAATATATGTGAAAGCCTTATTAACTTCAAAATAATAATTAATATATGTGAAAGGTTTATCAACTTCAAAATAATAATTAATATATGTGAAAGCTTTATCAACTTCAAAATAATAAATAATATATGTGAAACCTTTATCAACTTCAAAATAATAAATAATATATGTGAAAGCCTTATCACCTTCAACATAATTAATATATGTGAAAGCCTTATCAACTTCAAAATAATAATTAATATATGGTAAAGCCTTATACACTTCAAAATAATAATTAATATATGTGAAAGCCTTATCAACTTCAAAATAATAATTAATATATGTGAAAGCCTTATCAACTTCAGAATAATAATTAATATATGTGAAAGCTTTTTCAACTTCAAAATAAAGTGTTAGTAGGAAAGGAAAATAGAAAGCGAATGAAGAGAGATTTATGTCGAGATTTAAAGTATTTCAGAGGATAGACGAAAGAGAGAGAAATAGAAAAGAAAAGAGAGGCATATTATAACATCACAATGTATTCTTTAGATAAGGATAACTGAGGGAACACACATTTAGTAAATTGGTTAAGCAAGAGCTTGCTCAATTCAAGAAAAGACCTTACTCACCATTTTAAGAAAGCTCAATCAAGACAACAGATTTTGCACACGCAAACGAGCAAATGATATGCTTTCAAATTGAACTATAATAATATAATATAATAATATAATAAAATAATAATATAATAAAATAATAATATAATAATGTAATAATATAATAATATAATAATATAACAATATAACAATATAATATAATAATATAATAATATAATAATATAACAATATAACAATATAATAATATAATAATATAACAATATAACAATATAATAATATAATAATATAATAAAAATTGTCACAATAAGTTGCATTTAAATGTGTACATGTTTATATATTTGTATTATTCATAGGATTCACTCCAAAATTAATTAACCGATTATTATGCATTTTTAACACATCTGCTATGCATAAGGGATAAAAAGTGAGCTATGTTTAGTTTAATTTGATGCAAAGGGGGTAAAATCTTATATTCTATGCAATTATGCAGAATGTAAAAACTATGCATAAATAGAATTCATCATAATAGTAAAATGAAATCAATCATCTAATAAGAAACCATGAAAAATAGATAAGTAATTAATTAATGCTCTCTTTTAAAAGGAATATGCAAATTAGTTAACGTTCTTGTAGTCGCTCGCATAGCCATGATTAAGTATATTAAGAAGTTCGTTTCAATAATTTTTAAATACAAAAAATAGGCTTTTACTATCAATATCAGAGTGAGAAAAGCTCAACTTTTTATGTATATAGATAGATATACAATAGAGATGTACATCTGTCTGTATAGCTATAGGAAGAACAAATGCTCAACAGATTTTTATGAAATTTTAAACATAATAGACATTATAGAGAATGTAATTATTTTATTTTTAAACCCTATGTTTTTTTTTATATATATATATATTGTTAAAACTCCCTTGAAAATAAATGCTCCCATTCATTTTTTTAAATATTGGGCATTTTTTTCCATTAGATTTAGATATGTAAGCTACTTCTTCATCGTTATCGTGCATGTGATGTAACTCTCCTTCCAAACGCGAGCAACGCCGGGTAATCCTGCCAATACAAAATAAAATGAAGTTATACATTTTTATTCTAAAACAATATTTTGTTTCCATATTTTTTCATGTTTAATGACTTGGAACTAAGTACAACTAAGCTAGTTTGCATGACTGAAATTTACAATTTGATTCCCAAACCAAAACATTCCTTTTTTTTTTTGCCCTTTCATGCAGCAATTCAAGGCCATGAAATAATAATCCCTTAAGGAGAAGAAAACCAGATTATCAACAAACAATACAATCCCTTATTCACATTGCAAATACATGACAAAAGATTATTCCCTTCACTGCATCTGCAGCACTAAATGCAATGTTACGTGCATAATTGTGCATTATCATTACATGTTTAATTAAAGGCTGACATCTTATTCAACTCTGCTTTTATAGTTTAATTTTTTTTTCTGGTATTTCTGACATAATTCTGTTTGAGAATTATCAACAAGGGAAAAGAGAAAAAGTTGTAATATGATATAATAATAATTAAGAATTTACAAAACATTTGCGGGAAATCTTATAAAAATATGTCCTTTATTTATAAAAACGATACATAAAAAACATATATAATCTCATTACATTTTGTTTTAAAATATGTTTAAAATTTTTTTTTTTTTTCATTATTTTAATTTATTTTCCTTTTTCACATACAACCAGATTCTTTTAACAATCTTCCAATGTTGTGTTGTGGCGTGTACATATCAAGGACCACATATACATGGTATACACGGGGACGATGGCACAATTCTTGGAGATTTAATATTCAATTAATAAGAGAGGTATGAATGTGAGAGATGATGTAGTGGACCGTTCTTTTTAACACGGAGAAGGGAATTCATTATTGATGATGGGGACAGACAGTTGACACTTTGGAATGTTCATTTACAAAGACGATGGACAAAACACATTACCTTGCGGTGGATGACGAACGAATACAAAGGCTTACTTATAACATGAAGAAATTTATTCCAGTTGGATGAGATGATGATCAGGTATTCGCTGCCTTGCAGAATTACATTGTCTTGTCTCCCTTTCTGGTTCACTTCCGAAAGGGGATTTGGCTAACTCAACTCTTTGTCAACTCCGAACAATTCTGACTGTCCTCTCTGACTGACTGACTCTAACTTAACTGAATACATTTTTATCTATCTTTCTTTGTGACGTCAGAACGTGCTCAGACATGTGAATGTCTCTTCACATTGATTTTACATATTACATTTATCTTCAACACGCTTTTGGCAAAACAAAGAAAATTCCTTAATTTACATTGTCCGATTCTACTTGCTCTGACCCAATTAGTTGTATAGTTATTTCTAACACAATGGACAATGCACTACATTCCTGTCATCGCATTTAAATTGCAATATGTCTTTTTTTTAATTTTTGATTACTGGGTTCAATTCTAGCCTTTTCTCTTAATAAATATTATTTTCAATCCTATTTACTTTGTTTTTCTAATTATCGGAATCTGTCCCCTACTATATACAACACCAATACTCTCCATACAATCCATTATTTTAAGAATAACAATAATCAAAATCAATCAATATTTTTCACATCATCCAGCAACTTTAAAAAATCCCAATCTATATCAACTGATCAAACTATTTGTTCTCTTGTAAACATTAATAAAAGATACTGATCCATGGTTATTAAGTCCGTATAAAATGTTAAAAAAGATTCAGTAAGCTCAGTTCATATTGTTTGTTCTTTAAGTGCTGTGATATGTCAATTTTATAATCTCTTTTTATAACGCGTTGTGTTCATCCCTTGAATAATTGAACGTGAACTTTGATCTTTTATATGCAGAATGTTGATTCTCTGTCTGAAGAAGCTAATGCAATAGGTAAAAAGTGGTTTCTTACTTTAACACTTCTATCACCAAAGATTGAACTCTTGCTCCAGTCAAAATGAAATGATCTTCCCATGAGGATATCTCTTGCTTTGACTGACTTTGACTTCAAATTTAAAATGGAAAATTTACATTCAATTTGTTGCTAGTGCCACTAGAAAAAAAGAAATCATTCTACCACTCCAAAAAGTACCTGACTCTAAATCTACCTTTAGTGTGACATGCCCCAAGATGGAGATGATGCTTAGAATTTATAATCAACTTGAAAAATTGTCTCTTTTCTTCATTAAGCTCCTTTTTCATAGAAGAGACGTTGCTACTCTCTCTCTCTCTGTCTCTGTCTCTGTCTCTGTCTCTCTCTGTCTCTCTCTCTCCTCAATTATTTCCATGAAAGGTGATCAACTGAGCTCGAATTTATAAGACATTTACAGTAAAGAATAATAAAAAATGCAAGAGAGCTATATGCTCAGTCCGTTAAATCCAAAGTAGCTGAGCAGTTGCTTGGTTCCCGCCAGTTTTGGCAAATAGCAAACAGGATCCTGAACAGAAGCGTGCATTCTATCCCAACCATCATCAATGAACTTGAGGTCATCTCGTCAGCATCAGACAAGGCCAAACTATTTGCCAAGAACTATGCAGCTAA
Source organism: Euprymna scolopes (assembly GCF_053919585.1). Classification (NCBI taxonomy): domain Eukaryota; kingdom Metazoa; phylum Mollusca; class Cephalopoda; order Sepiida; family Sepiolidae; genus Euprymna; species Euprymna scolopes. The sequence continues at coordinate 33,700,926 of NC_136518.1, read as the reverse complement.
TTCTACCCTATGCGACAAAGGCCATCAACTCCCTGTATTTCTTCCTATAACAGACAACACGCTATGCAACATACAAATATCTGTGCATGAGGTTGCCAAGCTAATCAAGAACCTTGATTTGAGTAAGGCAACTGGCCCTGACGGAATTCCAATTATAGTGCTGAAAAAGCTTCAATCAGAACTTGCCCCCATACTTACAAAACTGCTTAAGCGTTGCCTTAAGGAGAAGTGCTTCCGAACAACCTGGAAACCCTCATCAGTATGCTCTGTATTTAAGAACTCAGGTGATAAGTCATCTCCCTCTCAGAACAGACCAATAAGTCTCCTGTGTGTCATGAGTAAGTTGCTGGAATCCATATTAAATAGAGAAGTAGTCAACAACCTCAGAAGAAATAACCTTCTTAGTGACATGCAATACGGTTTCCATATTGCATGTCACTAAGAAGCAATACGGTTTCCGTATTGCATGTCATGTTTCCGCAGATGTGCTGACTGTTATATGCCATAGGATTAGTGAATCTCTCAACAAAGGCTTCCTTTCTAGGGCAATTGCACTTGACATATCAAAGGCCTTTGACAAGGTATGGCATAAGGGCCTACTTCACAAGATTTCCAGCTACGGTATCACTGAAAATGTTTTCTCAATCATTAAATCATTTCTCTCCGATAGGCTCATAAGAGTAGTGGTTGATGGGCCCGCAGTATTAATGCTGGAGTCCCTCAGGGGTCCATCCTGGGCCCAACTCTCTTCCTGATCTATATCAATGATCTCCCAAAACACATACTTAAATCATTCGTTGACATCTATGCTGATGACACGACCATCTATGGCAACACATCAAAGACCGTAAATGACAAAGTTTTCTCTGATTCTCTCTCCTCTGACCTTGAGCGCGTGGTTCAGTGGGGGAAGAGGTGACTGGTTACCTTTAATGCATCTAAAACCAAGCTCCTATCTTTACATCATCAACACTCTGATCCCCATCTGGCATCAATTGAAATGGATGGCTCTCGTCTAGGAGAAGCCACATATTTTGACAAGCTTCTGGGATTGACCTTTACTCCTGATCTGAAATGGAACACGTACATCAAGTCTGTTACAAAGGTCGCTGGAAAGATGGTGGGATCCTTCTACCGCTCCAGAAGATATCTTACTACTGATACAATTCTCTATCTATATAAAAGCCAAGTATGTCCAAGGATGGAGTACTGCTACCATATCTGGGCAGGAGCTGCTAAAAACAGTCTATCCTGCCTTGACAGAGTACAAAATAGACTTTGTGGCTTAGTGGGGGATGCCCTTTTCTCTTCCCTGCAACCTCTCTCCCACAGAAGAGACGTTGCAAGCATATCTTTGTTTTATCGTTATTTCCATGGCAGGTGCTCATCTGAGCTCAAATCTCTGGTCCCCCCTTGCCAATCTTTCACGATAAACACCGATCTAGTTGAAACCACTGTCAAAAATTTTCCCCACTCTTTATCTGTGCCTACATCAAAACGTAGATTCCATGAACAAAGCTTCTTTCTTAGAACTGCACGCCTGTGGAACTCTCTTCCGTCTGCCTGTTTCCCACCTGACTACAACCTGGATGTCTTCAAGTCCAACGTAAACAAATTCCTGATGAACCGCCTCCTTAAGTAGACACTTTATTAAATATCAACACTAACGTACTGTACACGCAATAACCCTTATCTCTGAGTGGCTTCCGGGCCTTGATAAGTGGTGATCACCTTGTAAAAAAAAAAAAAGTAGGAACTCGTTTTCTACGACAACAATTTTTTCCCCCTTTCTTCCTCTGCCTGCCTAGCATCAGATTGTGTTTTCACAAATAAAATAATCTTCCAGTTTTTATAAGTTTTTAAAGTTATTAGTAAATATTTGGCAAATGTAAATAAAAAGCAAAGCCTTTAAATACACATGCACGTAACATATACTATGACCAAGCAAACAAGTAAAAGTTCAACCCCTCTAAAAAAAAAAAAATAAATAAATGTGAGCAAGGGTTCCTCAGTTTCTTTAATTTTACTGCAAATTAAATTTATATTTAATTTAGATATTTACTCACTGCAATGTTTATTTGATCTTTTTTTTTTTTGTGTCCAATGTTCTTAAATGCCTTTTGCTTGTACAAATTTGAATCAGCTCCGTGCACCCTTAGATTACCTATTCCAAAAGTGACTTTACTACCACTTCGACTACTAAGCTTACAGTAATGCAACGAGAACCAATATTTGAGTGTGATTTGATATTTGTTACAGCTTTATTTATTAAAGAACACATGGTTGAAGAGAGTTGGTATCCATAATTATTGATGCATTTTTACAAAATTGGAAAAATTGAATATTTCTTCAAAGATCTTGGAAATATTGGAAATACAAGGAAAATTCTCTTTTTTAGGGATAAGGAATATTGCAGATAAAAATAAAATTGAAACAAAACAAAAAATATTTATGCAGTTATTTTCTAGGGAGCTTAAGATATTTTCAGTGATATGTGACCCTACCTAAAAGGAAAGAAAAAAGGGCTTTATGCTGAGCCAGAGATATTGCATAGATACATTAAGCAACTATAGAATCCACAGATAAGAAATTCACATCTGCTAGTCCACCCAGTGTAAATGGACCATAACCATCTGTTTGGAATATAAAACTTCAGCCGTTTTACACTGAGTCATTAATCTAATTCTATATTTCATTTGTAATTATGTTAAGATACCCTCCCTTTTTTTTAATTATCTACATTATAATATCATATGATCCAAAAGAGACCATTTTTATTTTATTTTATTTTTTACTTTTCTAGTATCTAATTAATGGGAGGTGGAGATGGGGGCGAGAAAATGATACTGTATTTTCAACCGAGATTTTTTAATAAAATATAACTCGTTGTCACACTACATGTTTTATATCTTCAGAGATTCAAAATGGCTCAAGAGGTTCTGTATCTGTGGCTGATAATAAAATCACAGAAAGGAAAAACATAGAAATTTTCAATTTTGGTTTCTTTTTCATCATAATTAATTTATAGTTGTAAAAAATAAAGTCATTAAGAGTATGGTCATTGTTGATATTAATTTTTAAAAATTGAAAAACTAACAGTTATTTCTTACTATCAAAGAATGACACTGGAAAAAGTGTAGTATGTCTTAATATTACACGTCATTTTTTTGTATCTGATCAGTGAAAAAAATCCTTCTAGACTGAGGCAATTCTTAATTTTGTTCCAATCCAGTGTTGCTTTTAATAGAGAGCTGGATTTTGCACACATTAAAAACCAACCTTGTGTCTGAACATTGTTCTGGTTCTTTTCTTTCTTGTGCTTCTTTTTCTGATATTTCTTCAATCATATGGCTTGTTGCTGAAATATAAGCAGACATTTCGTGCTCGATGATAATGCAAGTTTGCAGTGCTAATCCTGACCTCACAAGGAAATTGATTTTTTGTTATCTGCCTGAGGGTGTACACTGTGTGATCAAACTATTACACGAATATTGATTGAAATAGTTAAACTTTGATAAATATTCATTGGTTTTGCTTCAGGGAACTTAGTCAAAGGTAAATATCCACTTTGCTTATTTCAGATTTATCCCTTATTTTGGTTTCCTGCAGAAATGTGATTATACAAAAATCGAAGAATATAAAATACAATATTTACGTGATATTTCAAGAAATATTCAATTTCTTGTAGAATTATCAGAAAAATGAATCGCAATAGAAAGTTCGTAGTCGTTTCTATAGTTTTACAGATTTGCAGCCATTTTGGATCGTTTTTCACTTGCTTCACAACGAAGGCAAAGTTAGGCACAAAGTCGGTTTATAATACGAAAAAAATTAGCTCCCTTAAAACGGGTATTTTGGATTGGTACAAAAATTAAAATTGCATCCGTCTATACGGATTTCATATGGGTGACTATAGAACAGATAACACACTTTCATTTGTTTGCAGAAAATATATATAAAAAATTTACATTTAAAGCAAATAAAGCATAAGGTCATCAAAAGTGTGGGGAAAATTGAGTGTCATCGATCATCTTACGCGTTAACTGATAAAAATGTCTTATCTTACTCTTAGCTAGAATCATGTGAGACATCATAATACTGCATTCGAAGGACCGTTCTACTTGGCGTCAAGTTTGTTAGTAATTTTTATTTTTTTATAAATATATTTATACAAAGATTTCATTGGTAGAAAAATGAGAGTGCAGGCAAAACAAAAAGCAATAAATTGGTTAACAAGATCTTCCTTAGCCTTTCTTAATAATATACCACTTTCTAAATAATATACCACTCACTGTTTTCCGATTTGTTCAGAACCGAAAACAAGCAGATCGTTCTCTAAATTGGACAAAAAATTGAAAGTGAGGAGTGGACATTATGGAGGATGTTTATTACCTGGAGGAGGGGAGAGAAGAATAACTCGACTAGCTAAGAAGCTAAACCTATTGACAGCGCCAGGAATTGCGTGGCATGCACCATGCTCAGGCATATCCACACGTTACTCATTCTGTGATTCCAACGGTTATAAAGTTAGACTATTAAATGCTAAAACACAAAACCTATTAAAACATTCTAAATATTTTATGTCGTTCCACTGATTTACCACATCTGTTCAAGATGGTATTACCACCCAAGTTTAAAGATCAATCCACAACTTGTCTGTTGCCTCTTCAGACAATCATCACCTGAAACCCTAGTCAGGAGATTCAGAGTTCCTATCCCGTCGTAGTTATCGCCTGACGAAGGCCAGAGGAATAGTTGGCCGAAACGTCGTAAAACAACTGATAAAAGATGAAAATAATATTCATCACAATAAATAAAATGAAGAAATAATATTCATCACAATAAATAAAATGAATAAATAATATTCATCTCAATAAAGAAAATGATTAAATAATATTGATCACAATAAATAAAATGAATAAATAATATTCATCTCAATAAAAAAAATGAATAAATAATATTCATCTCAATAAATAAAATGAATAAATAATATTCATCTCAATAAATAAAATGAATAAATAATATTCATCTCAATAAAAAAAATGAAGTAATAATATTCATCACAATAAATAAAATGAATAAATAATATTCATCTCAATAAATAAAATGAATAAATAATATTCATCACAATAAATAAAATGAATAAATAATATTGATCTCAATAAATAAAATGACTAAATAATATTCATCTCAATAAATAAAATGAATAAATAATATTCATCTCAATAAAAAAAATGAAGTAATAATATTCATCACAATAAATAAAATGAATAAATAATATTCATCTCAATAAATAAAATGAATAAATAATATTCATCTCAATAAATAAAATGAATAAATAATATTCATCTCAATAAAAAAAATGAATAAATAATATTCATCACAATAAATAAAATGAATAAATAATATTCATCTCAATAAAAAAAATGAATAAATAATATTCATCTCAATAAATAAAATGAATAAATAATATTCATCACAATAAATAAAATGAATAAATAATATTCATCACAATAAATAAAATGAATAAATAATATTCATCTCAATAAATAAAATGAATAAATAATATTCATCTCAATAAATAAAATGAATAAATAATATTCATCTCAATAAAAAAAATGAAGTAATAATATTCATCACAATAAATAAAATGAATAAATAATATTCATCTCAATAAAAAAAATAAAGAAATAATATTCATCTCAATAAATAAAATGAATAAATAATATTCATCACAATAAATAAAATGAATAAATAATATTCATCTCAATAAATAAAATGAATAAATAATATTCATCACAATAAATAAAATGAATAAATAATATTCATCACAATAAATAAAATGAATAAATAATATTCATCTCAATAAATAAAATGAATAAATAATATTCATCTCAATAAATAAAATGAATAAATAATATTCATCTCAATAAAAAAAATGAAGTAATAATATTCATCACAATAAATAAAATGAATAAATAATATTCATCTCAATAAATAAAATGAATAAATAATATTCATCTCAATAAATAAAATGAATAAATAATATTCATCTCAATAAAAAAAATGAAGTAATAATATTCATCACAATAAATAAAATGAATAAAAATCATCTCAATAAATAAAATGAATAAAACTCATCTCAATAAATAAAATGAATAAATAATATTCATCTCAATAAATAAAATGAATAAATAATATTCATCTCAATAAAAAAAATGAAGTAATAATATTCATCACAATAAATAAAATGAATAAATAATATTCATCTCAATAAATAAAATGAATAAATAATATTCATCACAATAAATAAAATGAATAAATAATATTCATCTCAATAAATAAAATGAATAAATAATATTCATCTCAATAAATAAAATGAATAAATAATATTCATCTCAATAAATAAAATGAATAAATAATATTCATCTCAATAAATAAAATGAATAAATAATATTCATCTCAATAAATAAAATGAATAAATAATATTCATCTCAATAAATAAAATGAATAAATAATATTCATCTCAATAAATAAAATGAATAAATAATATTCATCACAATAAATAAAATGAATAAATAATATTCATCTCAATAAATAAAATGAATAAATAATATTCATCTCAATAAATAAAATGAAGAAATAATATTCATCACAATAAATAAAATGAATAAATAATATTCATCACAATAAATAAAATGAATAAATAATATTCATCTCAATAAAAAAAATGAATAAATAATATTCATCTCAATAAATAAAATGAATAAATAATATTCATCTCAATAAATAAAATGAATAAATAATATTCATCTCAATAAATAAAATGAATAAATAATATTCATCACAATAAATAAAATGAATAAATAATATTCATCTCAATAAATAAAATGAATAAATAATATTCATCTCAATAAATAAAATGAATAAATAATATTCATCTCAATAAATAAAATGAATAAAACTCATCTCAATAAATAAAATGAATAAATAATATTCATCTCAATAAATAAAATGAATAAATAATATTCATCTCAATAAATAAAATGAATAAATAATATTCATCTCAATAAATAAAATGAATAAATAATATTCATCTCAATAAATAAAATGAATAAAACTCATCTCAATAAAAAAAATGAAGTAATAATATTCATCACAATAAATAAAATGAATAAATAATATTCATCACAATAAATAAAATGAATAAATAATATTCATCACAATAAATAAAATGAATAAATAATATTCATCTCAATAAATAAAATGAATAAATAATATTCATCTCAATAAATAAAATGAAGTAATAATATTCATCACAATAAATAAAATGAATAAAACTCATCTCAATAAATAAAATGAATAAAACTCATCTCAATAAATAAAATGAATAAATAATATTCATCTCAATAAATAAAATGAATAAATAATATTCATCTCAATAAAAAAAATGAAGTAATAATATTCATCACAATAAATAAAATGAATAAATAATATTCATCTCAATAAATAAAATGAATAAATAATATTCATCACAATAAATAAAATGAATAAATAATATTCATCTCAATAAATAAAATGAATAAATAATATTCATCTCAATAAATAAAATGAATAAATAATATTCATCTCAATAAATAAAATGAATAAAACTCATCTCAATAAATATAATGAATAAATAATATTCATCTCAATAAATAAAATGAATAAATAATATTCATCTCAATAAATAAAATGAATAAATAATATTCATCTCAATAAATAAAATGAATAAATAATATTCATCTCAATAAATAAAATGAATAAATAATATTCATCTCAATACATAAAATGAATAAATAATATTCATCTCAATAAATAAAATGAATAAATAATATTCATCTCAATAAATAAAATGAATAAAACTCATCTCAATAAATAAAATGAATAAATAATATTCATCTCAATAAATAAAATGAATAAATAATATTCATCTCAATAAATAAAATGAATAAATAATATTCATCTCAATAAATAAAATGAATAAATAATATTCATCTCAATAAATAAAATGAATAAAACTAAACTCAATAAATAAAATGAATAAATAATATTCATCACAATAAATAAAATGAATAAATAATATTCATCTCAATAAAAAAAATGAAGTAATAATATTCATCACAATAAATAAAATGAATAAATAATATTCATCACAATAAATAAAATGAATAAATAATATTCATCTCAATAAATAAAATGAATAAATAATATTCATCACAATAAATAAAATGAATAAATAATATTCATCTCAATAAAAAAAATGAAGAAATAATATTCATCTCAATAAATAAAATGAATAAATAATATTCATCTCAATAAATAAAATGAATAAATAATATTCATCTCAATAAAAAAAATGAAGTAATAATATTCATCACAATAAATAAAATGAATAAATAATATTCATCACAATAAATAAAATGAATAAATAATATTCATCTCAATAAATAAAATGAATAAATAATATTCATCACAATAAATAAAATGAATAAATAATATTCATCTCAATAAATAAAATGAATAAATAATATTCATCTCAATAAATAAAATGAATAAATAATATTCATCTCAATAAAAAAAATGAAGAAATAATATTCATCACAATAAATAAAATGAATAAATAATATTCATCACAATAAATAAAATGAATAAATAATATTCATCTCAATAAATAAAATGAATAAATAATATTCATCTCAATAAAAAAAATGAAGAAATAATATTCATCACAATAAATAAAATGAATAAATAATATTCATCACAATAAATAAAATGAATAAATAATATTCATCTCAATAAATAAAATAAATAAATAATATTCATCACAATAAATAAAATGAATAAATAATATTCATCTCAATAAAAAAAATGAAGAAATAATATTCATCACAATAAATAAAATGAATAAATAATATTCATCACAATAAATAAAATGAATAAATAATATTCATCACAATAAATAAAATGAATAAATAATATCATCACAATAAATAAAATGAATAAATAATATTCATCTCAATAAATAAAATGAATAAATAATATTCATCTCAATAAATAAAATGAATAAATAATATTCATCTCAATAAAAAAAATGAATAAATAATATTCATCACAATAAATAAAATGAAGAAATAATATTCATCACAATAAATAAAATGAATAAATAATATTCATCTCAATAAAAAAAATGAAGTAATAATATTCATCACAATAAAAAAAATGAAGTAATAATATTCATCACAATAAATAAAATGAATAAATAATATTCATCTCAATAAATAAAATGAAGTAATAATATTCATCACAATAAAAAAAATGAAGAAATAATATTCATCACAATAAATAAAATGAATAAATAATATCATCACAATAAATAAAATGAATAAATAATATTCATCTCAATAAATAAAATGAATAAATAATATTCATCACAATAAAAAAAATGAAGTAATAATATTCATCACAATAAATAAAATGAATAAATAATATTCATCTCAATAAATAAAATGAATAAATAATATTCATCTCAATAAATAAAATGAATAAATAATATTCATCACAATAAATAAAATGAATAAATAATATTCATCACAATAAATAAAATGAATAAATAATATTCATCTCAATAAAAAAAATGAATAAATAATATTCATCACAATAAATAAAATGAATAAATAATATTCATCTCAATAAATAAAATGAATAAATAATATTCATCTCAATAAAAAAAATGAATAAATAATATTCATCACAATAAATAAAATGAATAAATAATATTCATCTCAATAAATAAAATGAATAAATAATATTCATCACAATAAAAAAAATGAAGTAATAATATTCATCACAATAAATAAAATGAATAAATAATATTCATATCAATAAATAAAATGAATAAATAATATTCATCTCAATAAAAAAAATGAATAAATAATATTCATCACAATAAATAAAATGAATAAATAATATTCATCTCAATAAATAAAATGAATAAAACTCATCTCAATAAAAAAAATGAAGTAATAATATTCATCACAATAAATAAAATGAATAAATAATATTCATCACAATAAATAAAATGAATAAATAATATTCATCACAATAAATAAAATGAATAAATAATATTCATCTCAATAAATAAAATGAATAAATAATATTCATCTCAATAAATAAAATGAAGTAATAATATTCATCACAATAAATAAAATGAATAAAACTCATCTCAATAAATAAAATGAATAAAACTCATCTCAATAAATAAAATGAATAAATAATATTCATCTCAATAAATAAAATGAATAAATAATATTCATCTCAATAAATAAAATGAATAAATAATATTCATCACAATAAATAAAATAAATAAATAATATTCATCACAATAAATAAAATGAATAAATAATATTCATCTACATAAATAAAATGAATAAATAATATTCATCTCAATAAATAAAATGAATAAATAATATTCATCTCAATAAATAAAATGAATAAATAATATTCATCTCAATAAATAAAATGAATAAATAATATTCATCACAATAAATAAAATGAATAAATAATATTCATCTCAATAAATAAAATGAATAAATAATATTCATCTCAATAAATAAAATGAATAAATAATATTCATCTCAATAAATAAAATGAATAAAACTCATCTCAATAAATAAAATGAATAAATAATATTCATCTCAATAAATAAAATGAATAAATAATATTCATCTCAATAAATAAAATGAATAAATAATATTCATCTCAATAAATAAAATGAATAAATAATATTCATCTCAATAAATAAAATGAATAAATAATATTCATCTCAATAAATAAAATGAATAAATAATATTCATCTCAATAAATAAAATGAATAAATAATATTCATCTCAATAAATAAAATGAATAAAACTCATCTCAATAAATAAAATGAATAAATAATATTCATCTCAATAAATAAAATGAATAAATAATATTCATCTCAATAAATAAAATGAATAAATAATATTCATCTCAATAAATAAAATGAATAAATAATATTCATCTCAATAAATAAAATGAATAAAACTCATCTCAATAAATAAAATGAATAAATAATATTCATCACAATAAATAAAATGAATAAATAATATTCATCTCAATAAAAAAAATGAAGTAATAATATTCATCACAATAAATAAAATGAATAAATAATATTCATCACAATAAATAAAATGAATAAATAATATTCATCTCAATAAATAAAATGAATAAATAATATTCATCACAATAAATAAAATGAATAAATAATATTCATCTCAATAAAAAAAATGAAGAAATAATATTCATCTCAATAAATAAAATGAATAAATAATATTCATCTCAATAAATAAAATGAATAAATAATATTCATCTCAATAAAAAAAATGAAGTAATAATATTCATCACAATAAATAAAATGAATAAATAATATTCATCACAATAAATAAAATGAATAAATAATATTCATCTCAATAAATAAAATGAATAAATAATATTCATCACAATAAATAAAATGAATAAATAATATTCATCTCAATAAGAAAAATGAAGAAATAATATTCATCTCAATAAATAAAATGAATAAATAATATTCATCTCAATAAAAAAAATGAAGAAATAATATTCATCACAATAAATAAAATGAATAAATAATATTCATCACAATAAATAAAATGAATAAATAATATTCATCTCAATAAATAAAATGAATAAATAATATTCATCTCAATAAAAAAAATGAAGAAATAATATTCATCACAATAAATAAAATGAATAAATAATATTCATCACAATAAATAAAATGAATAAATAATATTCATCTCAATAAATAAAATAAATAAATAATATTCATCTCAATAAATAAAATGAATAAATAATATTCATCTCAATAAATAAAATGAATAAATAATATTCATCTCAATAAATAAAATGAATAAATAATATTAATCACAATAAATAAAATGAATAAATAATATTCATCTCAATAAATAAAATGAATAAATAATATTCATCTCAATAAAAAAAATGAATAAATAATATTCATCACAATAAATAAAATGAATAAATAATATTCATCACAATAAATAAAATGAATAAATAATATTCATCTCAATAAATAAAATGAATAAATAATATTCATCACAATAAATAAAATGAATAAATAATATTCATCTCAATAAATAAAATGAATAAATAATATTCATCTCAATAAATAAAATGAATAAAACTCATCTCAATAAATAAAATGAATAAATAATATTCATCTCAATAAATTAAATGAATAAATAATATTCATCTCAATAAATAAAATGAATAAAACTCATCTCAATAAATAAAATGAATAAATAATATTCATCTCAATAAATAAAATGAATAAATAATATTCATCTCAATAAATAAAATGAATAAATAATATTCATCTCAATAAATAAAATGAATAAATAATATTCATCACAATAAAAAATATGAAGTAATAATATTCATCACAATAAATAAAATGAATAAATAATATTCATATCAATAAATAAAATAAATAAATAATATTCATCTCAATAAATAAAATGAATAAATAATATTCATCACAATAAATAAAATGAATAAAAAATATTCATCTCAATAAATAAAATGAATAAATAATATTCATCTCAATAAATAAAATGAATAAATAATATTCATCTCAATAAAAAAAATGAATAAATAATATTCATCACAATAAATAAAATGAATAAATAATATTCATCTCAATAAATAAAATGAATAAATAATATTCATCACAATAAATAAAATGAATAAATAATATTCATCTCAATAAATAAAATGAATAAATAATATTCATTTCAATAAAAAAAATGAATAAATAATATTCATCACAATAAATAAAATGAATAAATAATATTCATCACAATAAATAAAATGAATAAATAATATTCATCTCAATAAAAAAAATGAAGTAATAATATTCATCACAATAAATAAAATGAATAAATAATATTCATCTCAATAAATAAAATGAATAAATAATATTCATCTCAATAAATAAAATGAATAAAACTCATCTCAATAAATAAAATGAATAAATAATATTCATCACAATAAAAAAAATGAATAAATAATATTCATCTCAATAAATAAAATGAATAAATAATATTCATCTCAATAAATAAAATGAATAAATAATATTCATCACAATAAATAAAATGAATAAAACTCATCTCAATAAATAAAATGAATAAATAATATTCATCACAATAAAAAAAATGAATAAATAATATTCATCTCAATAAATAAAATGAATAAATAATATTCATCTCAATAAATAAAATGAATAAATAATATTCATCACAATAAATAAAATGAATAAATAATATTCATCTCAATAAATAAAATGAATAAATAATATTCATCTCAATAAATAAAATGAATAAAACTCATCTCAATAAATAAAATGAATAAATAATATTCATCACAATAAATAAAATGAATAAATAATATTCATCACAATAAATAAAATGAATAAATAATATTCATCTCAATAAATAAAATGAATAAATAATATTCATCTCAATAAATAAAATGAATAAAACTCATCTCAATAAATAAAATGAATAAATAATATTCATCACAATAAAAAAAATGAATAAATAATATTCATCTCAATAAATAAAATGAATAAATAATATTCATCTCAATAAGAAAAATGAAGAAATAATATTCATCACAATAAATAAAATGAAGAAATAATATTCATCACAATAAATAAAATGAATAAATAATATTCATCTCAATAAATAAAATGAATAAATAATATTCATCTCAATAAATAAAATGAATAAAACTCATCTCAATAAATAAAATGAATAAATAATATTCATCACAATAAAAAAAATGAATAAATAATATTCATCTCAATAAATAAAATGAATAAATAATATTAATCTCAATAAATAAAATGAATAAATAATATTCATCACAATAAAAAAAATGAATAAATAATATTCATCTCAATAAATAAAATGAATAAATAATATTCATCACAATAAATAAAATGAATAAATAATATTCATCACAATAAAAAAAATGAATAAATAATATTCATCTCAATAAATAAAATGAATAAATAATATTCATCTCAATAAATAAAATGAATAAATAATATTAATCTCAATATATAAAATGAATAAAACTCATCTCAATAAATAAAATGAATAAATAATATTCATCACAATAAATAAAATGAATAAATAATATTCATCTCAATAAATAAAATGAATAAATAATATTCATCTCAATAAATAAAATGAATAAAACTCATCTCAATAAATAAAATGAATAAATAATATTCATCTCAATAAATAAAATGAATAAATAATATTCATCACAATAAATAAAATGAATAAATAATATTCATCACAATAAAAAAAATGAATAAATAATATTCATCTCAATAAATAAAATGAATAAATAATATTCATCACAATAAATAAAATGAATAAATAATATTCATCACAATAAAAAAAATGAATAAATAATATTCTTCTCAATAAATAAAATGAATAAATAATATTCATCACAATAAATAAAATGAATAAATAATATTCATCACAATAAATAAAATGAATAAATAATATTCATCACAATAAATAAAATGAATAAATAATATTCATCACAATAAATAAAATGAATAAATAATATTCATCTCAATAAATAAAATAAATAAATAATATTCATCACAATAAATAAAATGAATAAATAATATTCATCTCAATAAATAAAATGAATAAATAATATTCATCACAATAAATAAAATGAATAAATAATATTCATCACAATAAATAAAATGAATAAATAATATTCATCTCAATAAATAAAATGAATAAATAATATTCATCACAATAAAAAAATGAATAAATAATATTCATCTCAATAAATAAAATGAATAAATCATATTCATCTCAATAAAAAAAATGAATAAATAATATTCATCACAATAAATAAAATAAATAAATAATATTCATCACAATAAATAAAATGAATAAATAATATTCATCTCAATAAATAAAATAAATAAATAATATTCATCACAATAAAAAAAATGAATAAATAATATTCATCACAATAAATAAAATGAATAAATAATATTCATCTCAATAAATAAAATGAATAAATAATATTCATCTCAATAAATAAAATGAATAAATAATATTCATCTCAATAAATAAAATGAATAAATAATATTCATCTCAATAAATAAAATGAAGAAATAATATTCATCTCAATAAATAAAATGAATAAATAATATTCATCTCAATAAATAAAATTAATAAATAATATTCATCACAATAAATAAAATGAATAAATAATATTCATCTCAATAAAAAAAATGAAGAAATAATATTCATCTCAATAAATAAAATGAATAAATAATATTCATCTCAATAAATAAAATGAATAAATAATATTCATCTCAATAAATAAAATGAATAAATAATATTCATCTCAATAAATAAAATGAATAAATAATATTCATCACAATAAATAAAATGAATACATAATATTCATCTCAATAAATAAAATAAATAAATAATATTCATCACAATAAAAAAAATGAATAAATAATATTCATCACAATAAATAAAATGAATAAATAATATTCATCTCAATAAATAAAATGAATAAATAATATTCATCTCAATAAATAAAATGAATAAATAATATTCATCTCAATAAATAAAATTAATAAATAATATTCATCTCAATAATTAAAATGAATAAATAATATTCATCTCAATATATAAAATGAATAAAACTCATCTCAATAAATAAAATGAATAAATAATATTCATCACATTTAATAAAATGAATAAATAATATTCATCTCAATAAATAAAATGAATAAATAATATTCATCTCAATAAATAAAATGAATAAAACTCATCTCAATAAATAAAATGAATAAATAATATTCATCACAATAAATAAAATGAATAAATAATATTCATCACAATAAATAAAATGAATAAATAATATTCATCACAATAAAAAAAATGAATAAATTATATTCATCTCAATAAATAAAATGAATAAATAATATTCATCACAATAAATAAAATGAATAAATAATATTCATCACAATAAAAAAAATGAATAAATAATATTCATCTCAATAAATAAAATGAATAAATAATATTCATCACAATAAATAAAATGAATAAATAATATTCATCACAATAAATAAAATGAATAAATAATATTCATCACAATAAATAAAATGAATAAATAATATTCATCACAATAAATAAAATGAATAAATAATATTCATCTCAATAAATAAAATAAATAAATAATATTCATCACAATAAATAAAATGAATAAATAATATTCATCTCAATAAATAAAATGAATAAATAATATTCATCACAATAAATAAAATGAATAAATAATATTCATCACAATAAATAAAATGAATAAATAATATTCATCTCAATAAATAAAATGAATAAATAATATTCATCACAATAAAAAAAATGAATAAATAATATTCATCTCAATAAATAAAATGAATAAATAATATTCATCTCAATAAAAAAAATGAATAAATAATATTCATCACAATAAATAAAATAAATAAATAATATTCATCACAATAAATAAAATGAATAAATAATATTCATCTCAATAAATAAAATAAATAAATAATATTCATCACAATAAAAAAAATGAATAAATAATATTCATCACAATAAATAAAATGAATAAATAATATTCATCTCAATAAATAAAATGAATAAATAATATTCATCTCAATAAATAAAATGAATAAATAATATTCATCTCAATAAATAAAATGAATAAATAATATTCATCTCAATAAATAAAATGAAGAAATAATATTCATCTCAATAAATAAAATGAATAAATAATATTCATCTCAATAAATAAAATGAATAAATAATATTCATCACAATAAATAAAATGAATAAATAATATTCATCTCAATAAAAAAAATGAAGAAATAATATTCATCTCAATAAATAAAATGAATAAATAATATTCATCTCAATAAATAAAATGAATAAATAATATTCATCTCAATAAATAAAATGAATAAATAATATTCATCTCAATAAATAAAATGAATAAATAATATTCATCACAATAAATAAAATGAATACATAATATTCATCTCAATAAATAAAATAAATAAATAATATTCATCACAATAAATAAAATGAATAAATAATATTCATCTCAATAAATAAAATAAATAAATAATATTCATCACAATAAAAAAAATGAATAAATAATATTCATCACAATAAATAAAATGAATAAATAATATTCATCTCAATAAATAAAATGAATAAATAATATTCATCTCAATAAATAAAATGAATAAATAATATTCATCTCAATAAATAAAATGAATAAATAATATTCATCTCAATAAATAAAATGAAGAAATAATATTCATCTCAATAAATAAAATGAATAAATAATATTCATCTCAATAAATAAAATTAATAAATAATATTCATCACAATAAATAAAATGAATAAATAATATTCATCTCAATAAAAAAAATGAAGAAATAATATTCATCTCAATAAATAAAATGAATAAATAATATTCATCTCAATAAATAAAATGAATAAATAATATTCATCTCAATAAATAAAATGAATAAATAATATTCATCTCAATAAATAAAATGAATAAATAATATTCATCACAATAAATAAAATGAATACATAATATTCATCTCAATAAATAAAATAAATAAATAATATTCATCACAATAAAAAAAATGAATAAATAATATTCATCACAATAAATAAAATGAATAAATAATATTCATCTCAATAAATAAAATGAATAAATAATATTCATCTCAATAAATAAAATGAATAAATAATATTCATCTCAATAAATAAAATGAATAAATAATATTCATCTCAATAAATAAAATGAATAAATAATATTCATCTCAATAAATAAAATGAATAAAACTCATCTCAATAAATAAAATGAATAAATAATATTTATCACAATAAAAAAAATGAATAAATAATATTCATCTCAATAAATAAAATGAATAAATAATATTCATCTCAATAAGAAAAATGAAGAAATAATATTCATCACAATAAATAAAATGAAGAAATAATATTCATCACAATAAATAAAATGAATAAATAATATTCATCTCAATAAATAAAATGAATAAATAATATTCATCTCAATAAATAAAATGAATAAAACTCATCTCAATAAATAAAATGAATAAATAATATTCATCACAATAAAAAAAATGAATAAATAATATTCATCTCAATAAATAAAATGAATAAATAATATTCATCTCAATAAATAAAATGAATAAATAATATTCATCACAATAAAAAAAATGAATAAATAATATTCATCTCAATAAATAAAATGAATAAATAATATTCATCACAATAAATAAAATGAATAAATAATATTCATCACAATAAAAAAAATGAATAAATAATATTCATCTCAATAAATAAAATGAATAAATAATATTCATCTCAATAAATAAAATGAATAAATAATATTAATCTCAATATATAAAATGAATAAAACTCATCTCAATAAATAAAATGAATAAATAATATTCATCACAATAAATAAAATGAATAAATAATATTCATCTCAATAAATAAAATGAATAAATAATATTCATCTCAATAAATAAAATGAATAAAACTCATCTCAATAAATAAAATGAATAAATAATATTCATCTCAATAAATAAAATGAATAAATAATATTCATCACAATAAATAAAATGAATAAATAATATTCATCACAATAAAAAAAATGAATAAATAATATTCTTCTCAATAAATAAAATGAATAAATAATATTCATCACAATAAATAAAATGAATAAATAATATTCATCACAATAAATAAAATGAATAAATAATATTCATCACAATAAATAAAATGAATAAATAATATTCATCACAATAAATAAAATGAATAAATAATATTCATCTCAATAAATAAAATAAATAAATAATATTCATCACAATAAATAAAATGAATAAATAATATTCATCTCAATAAATAAAATGAATAAATAATATTCATCACAATAAATAAAATGAATAAATAATATTCATCACAATAAATAAAATGAATAAATAATATTCATCTCAATAAATAAAATGAATAAATAATATTCATCACAATAAAAAAATGAATAAATAATATTCATCTCAATAAATAAAATGAATAAATCATATTCATCTCAATAAAAAAAATGAATAAATAATATTCATCACAATAAATAAAATAAATAAATAATATTCATCACAATAAATAAAATGAATAAATAATATTCATCTCAATAAATAAAATAAATAAATAATATTCATCACAATAAAAAAAATGAATAAATAATATTCATCACAATAAATAAAATGAATAAATAATATTCATCTCAATAAATAAAATGAATAAATAATATTCATCTCAATAAATAAAATGAATAAATAATATTCATCTCAATAAATAAAATGAATAAATAATATTCATCTCAATAAATAAAATGAAGAAATAATATTCATCTCAATAAATAAAATGAATAAATAATATTCATCTCAATAAATAAAATTAATAAATAATATTCATCACAATAAATAAAATGAATAAATAATATTCATCTCAATAAAAAAAATGAAGAAATAATATTCATCTCAATAAATAAAATGAATAAATAATATTCATCTCAATAAATAAAATGAATAAATAATATTCATCTCAATAAATAAAATGAATAAATAATATTCATCTCAATAAATAAAATGAATAAATAATATTCATCACAATAAATAAAATGAATACATAATATTCATCTCAATAAATAAAATAAATAAATAATATTCATCACAATAAAAAAAATGAATAAATAATATTCATCACAATAAATAAAATGAATAAATAATATTCATCTCAATAAATAAAATGAATAAATAATATTCATCTCAATAAATAAAATGAATAAATAATATTCATCTCAATAAATAAAATTAATAAATAATATTCATCTCAATAAATAAAATGAATAAATAATATTCATCTCAATATATAAAATGAATAAAACTCATCTCAATAAATAAAATGAATAAATAATATTCATCACATTTAATAAAATGAATAAATAATATTCATCTCAATAAATAAAATGAATAAATAATATTCATCTCAATAAATAAAATGAATAAAACTCATCTCAATAAATAAAATGAATAAATAATATTCATCACAATAAATAAAATGAATAAATAATATTCATCACAATAAATAAAATGAATAAATAATATTCATCACAATAAAAAAAATGAATAAATTATATTCATCTCAATAAATAAAATGAATAAATAATATTCATCACAATAAATAAAATGAATAAATAATATTCATCACAATAAAAAAAATGAATAAATAATATTCATCTCAATAAATAAAATGAATAAATAATATTCATCACAATAAATAAAATGAATAAATAATATTCATCACAATAAATAAAATGAATAAATAATATTCATCACAATAAATAAAATGAATAAATAATATTCATCACAATAAATAAAATGAATAAATAATATTCATCTCAATAAATAAAATAAATAAATAATATTCATCACAATAAATAAAATGAATAAATAATATTCATCTCAATAAATAAAATGAATAAATAATATTCATCACAATAAATAAAATGAATAAATAATATTCATCACAATAAATAAAATGAATAAATAATATTCATCTCAATAAATAAAATGAATAAATAATATTCATCACAATAAAAAAAATGAATAAATAATATTCATCTCAATAAATAAAATGAATAAATAATATTCATCTCAATAAAAAAAATGAATAAATAATATTCATCACAATAAATAAAATAAATAAATAATATTCATCACAATAAATAAAATGAATAAATAATATTCATCTCAATAAATAAAATAAATAAATAATATTCATCACAATAAAAAAAATGAATAAATAATATTCATCACAATAAATAAAATGAATAAATAATATTCATCTCAATAAATAAAATGAATAAATAATATTCATCTCAATAAATAAAATGAATAAATAATATTCATCTCAATAAATAAAATGAATAAATAATATTCATCTCAATAAATAAAATGAAGAAATAATATTCATCTCAATAAATAAAATGAATAAATAATATTCATCTCAATAAATAAAATGAATAAATAATATTCATCACAATAAATAAAATGAATAAATAATATTCATCTCAATAAAAAAAATGAAGAAATAATATTCATCTCAATAAATAAAATGAATAAATAATATTCATCTCAATAAATAAAATGAATAAATAATATTCATCTCAATAAATAAAATGAATAAATAATATTCATCTCAATAAATAAAATGAATAAATAATATTCATCACAATAAATAAAATGAATACATAATATTCATCTCAATAAATAAAATAAATAAATAATATTCATCACAATAAAAAAAATGAATAAATAATATTCATCACAATAAATAAAATGAATAAATAATATTCATCTCAATAAATAAAATGAATAAATAATATTACTCAATAAATAAAATGAATAAATAATATTCATCTCAATAAATAAAATGAATAAATAATATTCATCTCAATAAATAAAATGAATAAATAATATTCATCTCAATATATAAAATGAATAAAACTCATCTCAATAAATAAAATGAATAAATAATATTCATCACATTTAATAAAATGAATAAATAATATTCATCTCAATAAATAAAATGAATAAATAATATTCATCTCAATAAATAAAATGAATAAAACTCATCTCAATAAATAAAATGAATAAATAATATTCATCACAATAAATAAAATGAATAAATAATATTCATCACAATAAATAAAATGAATAAATAATATTCATCACAATAAAAAAAATGAATAAATTATATTCATCTCAATAAATAAAATGAATAAATAATATTCATCACAATAAATAAAATGAATAAATAATATTCATCACAATAAAAAAAATGAATAAATAATATTCATCTCAATAAATAAAATGAATAAATAATATTCATCACAATAAATAAAATGAATAAATAATATTCATCACAATAAATAAAATGAATAAATAATATTCATCACAATAAATAAAATGAATAAATAATATTCATCACAATAAATAAAATGAATAAATAATATTCATCTCAATAAATAAAATAAATAAATAATATTCATCACAATAAATAAAATGAATAAATAATATTCATCTCAATAAATAAAATGAATAAATAATATTCATCACAATAAATAAAATGAATAAATAATATTCATCACAATAAATAAAATGAATAAATAATATTCATCTCAATAAATAAAATGAATAAATAATATTCATCACAATAAAAAAAATGAATAAATAATATTCATCTCAATAAATAAAATTAATAAATAATATTCATCTCAATAAAAAAAATGAATAAATAATATTCATCACAATAAATAAAATAAATAAATAATAT
Source organism: Euprymna scolopes (assembly GCF_053919585.1). Lineage (NCBI taxonomy): Eukaryota > Metazoa > Mollusca > Cephalopoda > Sepiida > Sepiolidae > Euprymna > Euprymna scolopes. The sequence goes on along the minus strand of NC_136518.1, from coordinate 33,678,283 downwards.
TCATCACAATAAATAAAATGAATAAATAATATTCATCTCAATAAATAAAATAAATAAATAATATTCATCACAATAAAAAAAATGAATAAATAATATTCATCACAATAAATAAAATGAATAAATAATATTCATCTCAATAAATAAAATGAATAAATAATATTCATCACAATAAATAAAATGAATAAATAATATTCATCTCAATAAATAAAATGAAGAAATAATATTCATCTCAATAAATAAAATGAATAAATAATATTCATCTCAATAAATAAAATGAATAAATAATATTCATCTCAATAAATAAAATGAATAAATAATATTCATCACAATAAATAAAATGAATAAATAATATTCATCTCAATAAAAAAAATGAAGAAATAATATTCATCTCAATAAATTAAATGAATAAATAATATTCATCTCAATAAATAAAATGAATAAATAATATTCATCTCAATAAATAAAATGAATAAATAATATTCATCTCAATAAATAAAATGAATAAATAATATTCATCTCAATAAATAAAATGAATAAATAATATTCATCTCAATAAATAAAATGAATAAATAATATTCATCTCAATAAAAAAAATGAATAAATAATATTCATCACAATAAATAAAATGAATAAATAATATTCATCTCAATAAATAAAATAAATAAATAATATTCATCTCAATAAATAAAATAAATAAATAATATTCATCTCAATAAAAAAAATGAATAAATAATATTCATCACAATAAATAAAATGAATAAATAATATTCATCTCAATAAATAAAATGAATAAATAATATTCATCTCAATAAAAAAAATGAATAAATAATATTCATCTCAATAAATAAAATGAATAAATAATATTCATCTCAATAAATAAAATGAATAAATAATATTCATCTCAATAAATAAAATGAATAAATAATATTCATCTCAATAAATAAAATGAATAAAACTCATCTCAATAAATAAAATGAATAAATAATATTCATCTCAATAAATAAAATGAATAAATAATATTCATCTCAATAAATAAAATGAATAAATAATATTCATCACAATAAAAAATATGAAGTAATAATATTCATCACAATAAATAAAATGAATAAATAATATTCATATCAATAAATAAAATGAATAAATAATATTCATCTCAATAAATAAAATGAATAAATAATATTCATCACAATAAATAAAATGAATAAATAATATTCATCTCAATAAATAAAATGAATAAATAATATTCATCTCAATAAATAAAATGAATAAATAATATTCATCTCAATAAAAAAAATGAAGAAATAATATTCATCACAATAAATAAAATGAATAAATAATATTCATCTCAATAAATAAAATGAATAAATAATATTCATCACAATAAATAAAATGAATAAATAATATTCATCTCAATAAATAAAATGAATAAATAATATTCATCTCAATAAAAAAAATGAATAAATAATATTCATCACAATAAATAAAATGAATACATAATATTCATCACAATAAATAAAATGAATAAATAATATTCATCTCAATAAAAAAAATGAATAAATAATATTCATCACAATAAATAAAATGAATAAATAATATTCATCTCAATAAATAAAATGAATAAATAATATTCATCTCAATAAATAAAATGAATAAAACTCATCTCAATAAATAAAATGAATAAATAATATTCATCACAATAAAAAAAATGAATAAATAATATTCATCTCAATAAATAAAATGAATAAATAATATTCATCTCAATAAATAAAATGAATAAATAATATTCATCACAATAAATAAAATGAATAAAACTCATCTCAATAAATAAAATGAATAAATAATATTCATCACAATAAAAAAAATGAATAAATAATATTCATCTCAATAAATAAAATGAATAAATAATATTCATCTCAATAAATAAAATGAATAAATAATATTAATCACAATAAATAAAATGAATAAATAATATTCATCTCAATAAATAAAATGAATAAATAATATTCATCTCAATAAATAAAATGAATAAAACTCATCTCAATAAATAAAATGAATAAATAATATTCATCACAATAAATAAAATGAATAAATAATATTCATCACAATAAATAAAATGAATAAATAATATTCATCTCAATAAATAAAATGAATAAATAATATTCATCTCAATAAATAAAATGAATAAAACTCATCTCAATAAATAAAATGAATAAATAATATTCATCACAATAAAAAAAATGAATAAATAATATTCATCTCAATAAATAAAATGAATAAATAATATTCATCTCAATAAAAAAAATGAAGAAATAATATTCATCACAATAAATAAAATGAAGAAATAATATTCATCACAATAAATAAAATGAATAAATAATATTCATCTCAATAAATAAAATGAATAAATAATATTCATCTCAATAAATAAAATGAATAAAACTCATCTCAATAAATAAAATGAATAAATAATATTCATCACAATAAAAAAAATGAATAAATAATATTCATCTCAATAAATAAAATGAATAAATAATATTCATCTCAATAAATAAAATGAATAAATAATATTCATCACAATAAAAAAAATGAATAAATAATATTCATCTCAATAAATAAAATGAATAAATAATATTCATCACAATAAATAAAATGAATAAATAATATTCATCACAATAAAAAAATGAATAAATAATATTCATCTCAATAAATAAAATGAATAAATAATATTCATCTCAATAAATAAAATGAATAAATAATATTAATCTCAATATATAAAATGAATAAAACTCATCTCAATAAATAAAATGAATAAATAATATTACTCACAATAAATAAAATGAATAAATAATATTCATCTCAATAAATAAAATGAATAAATAATATTCATCTCAATAAATAAAATGAATAAAACTCATCTCAATAAATAAAATGAATAAATAATATTCATCTCAATAAATAAAATGAATAAATAATATTCATCACAATAAATAAAATGAATAAATAATATTCATCACAATAAAAAAAATGAATAAATAATATTCATCTCAATAAATAAAATGAATAAATAATATTCATCACAATAAATAAAATGAATAAATAATATTCATCACAATAAAAAAAATGAATAAATAATATTCTTCTCAATAAATAAAATGAAGAAATAATATTCATCACAATAAATAAAATGAATAAATAATATTCATCACAATAAATAAAATGAATAAATAATATTCATCACAATAAATAAAATGAATAAATAATATTCATCACAATAAATAAAATGAATAAATAATATTCATCTCAATAAATAAAATAAATAAATAATATTCATCACAATAAATAAAATGAATAAATAATATTCATCTCAATAAATAAAATGAATAAATAATATTCATCACAATAAATAAAATGAATAAATAATATTCATCACAATAAATAAAATGAATAAATAATATTCATCTCAATAAATAAAATGAATAAATAATATTCATCACAATAAAAAAATGAATAAATAATATTCATCACAATAAAAAAAATGAATAAATCATATTCATCTCAATAAAAAAAATGAATAAATAATATTCATCACAATAAATAAAATAAATAAATAATATTCATCACAATAAATAAAATGAATAAATAATATTCATCTCAATAAATAAAATAAATAAATAATATTCATCACAATAAAAAAAATGAATAAATAATATTCATCACAATAAATAAAATGAATAAATAATATTCATCTCAATAAATAAAATGAATAAATAATATTCATCTCAATAAATAAAATGAATAAATAATATTCATCTCAATAAATAAAATGAATAAATGATATTCATCTCAATAAATAAAATGAAGAAATAATATTCATCTCAATAAATAAAATGAATAAATAATATTCATCTCAATAAATAAAATGAATAAATAATATTCATCACAATAAATAAAATTAATAAATAATATTCATCTCAATAAAAAAAATGAAGAAATAATATTCATCTCAATAAATAAAATGAATAAATAATATTCATCTCAATAAATAAAATGAATAAATAATATTCATCTCAATAAATAAAATGAATAAATAATATTCATCTCAATAAATAAAATGAATAAATAATATTCATCACAATAAATAAAATGAATAAATAATATTCATCTCAATAAATAAAATAAATAAATAATATTCATCACAATAAAAAAAATGAATAAATAATATTCATCACAATAAATAAAATGAATAAATAATATTCATCTCAATAAATAAAATGAATAAATAATATTCATCTCAATAAATAAAATGAATAAATAATATTCATCTCAATAAATAAAATGAATAAATAATATTCATCTCAATAAATAAAATGAATAAATAATATTCATCTCAATATATAAAATGAATAAAACTCATCTCAATAAATAAAATGAATAAATAATATTCATCACATTTAATAAAATGAATAAATAATATTCATCTCAATAAATAAAATGAATAAATAATATTCATCTCAATAAATAAAATGAATAAAACTCATCTCAATAAATAAAATGAATAAATAATATTCATCACAATAAATAAAATGAATAAATAATATTCATCACAATAAATAAAATGAATAAATAATATTCATCACAATAAAAAAAATGAATAAATTATATTCATCTCAATAAATAAAATGAATAAATAATATTCATCACAATAAATAAAATGAATAAATAATATTCATCACAATAAAAAAAATGAATAAATAATATTCATCTCAATAAATAAAATGAATAAATAATATTCATCACAATAAATAAAATGAATAAATAATATTCATCACAATAAATAAAATGAATAAATAATATTCATCACAATAAATAAAATGAATAAATAATATTCATCACAATAAATAAAATGAATAAATAATATTCATCTCAATAAATAAAATAAATAAATAATATTCATCACAATAAATAAAATGAATAAATAATATTCATCTCAATAAATAAAATGAATAAATAATATTCATCACAATAAATAAAATGAATAAATAATATTCATCACAATAAATAAAATGAATAAATAATATTCATCTCAATAAATAAAATGAATAAATAATATTCATCACAATAAAAAAAATGAATAAATAATATTCATCTCAATAAATAAAATGAATAAATAATATTCATCTCAATAAAAAAATGAATAAATAATATTCATCACAATAAATAAAATAAATAAATAATATTCATCACAATAAATAAAATGAATAAATAATATTCATCTCAATAAATAAAATAAATAAATAATATTCATCACAATAAAAAAAATGAATAAATAATATTCATCACAATAAATAAAATGAATAAATAATATTCATCTCAATAAATAAAATGAATAAATAATATTCATCTCAATAAATAAAATGAATAAATAATATTCATCTCAATAAATAAAATGAATAAATAATATTCATCTCAATAAATAAAATGAAGAAATAATATTCATCTCAATAAATAAAATGAATAAATAATATTCATCTCAATAAATAAAATGAATAAATAATATTCATCTCAATAAATAAAATGAATAAATAATATTCATCACAATAAATAAAATGAATAAATAATATTCATCTCAATAAAAAAAATGAAGAAATAATATTCATCTCAATAAATTAAATGAATAAATAATATTCATCTCAATAAATAAAATGAATAAATAATATTCATCTCAATAAATAAAATGAATAAATAATATTCATCTCAATAAATAAAATGAATAAATAATATTCATCTCAATAAATAAAATGAATAAATAATATTCATCTCAATAAATAAAATGAATAAATAATATTCATCTCAATAAAAAAAATGAATAAATAATATTCATCACAATAAATAAAATGAATAAATAATATTCATCTCAATAAATAAAATAAATAAATAATATTCATCTCAATAAATAAAATAAATAAATAATATTCATCTCAATAAAAAAAATGAATAAATAATATTCATCACAATAAATAAAATGAATAAATAATATTCATCTCAATAAATAAAATGAATAAATAATATTCATCTCAATAAAAAAAATGAATAAATAATATTCATCTCAATAAATAAAATGAATAAATAATATTCATCTCAATAAATAAAATGAATAAATAATATTCATCTCAATAAATAAAATGAATAAATAATATTCATCTCAATAAATAAAATGAATAAAACTCATCTCAATAAATAAAATGAATAAATAATATTCATCTCAATAAATAAAATGAATAAATAATATTCATCTCAATAAATAAAATGAATAAACAATATTCATCTCAATAAATAAAATGAATAAATAATATTCATCTCAATAAATAAAATGAATAAATAATATTCATCTCAATAAATAAAATGAATAAAACTCATCTCAATAAATAAAATGAATAAATAATATTCATCACAATAAATAAAATGAATAAATAATATTCATCTCAATAAATAAAATGAATAAATAATATTCATCTCAATAAATAAAATGAATAAATAATATTCATCTCAATAAATAAAATGAATAAATAATATTCATCTCAATAAATAAAATGAATAAATAATATTCATCACAATAAATAAAATGAAGAAATAATATTCATCACAATAAATAAAATGAATAAATAATATTCATCACAATAAATAAAATGAATACATAATATTCATCTCAATAAATAAAATGAATAAATAATATTCATCTCAATAAATAAAATGAATAAAACTCATCTCAATCAATAAAATGAATAAATAATATTCATCACAATAAATAAAATGAATAAATAATATTCATCTCAATAAATAAAATGAATAAATAATATTCATCTCAATAAATAAAATAAATAAATAATATTCATCTCAATAAATAAAATGAATAAATAATATTCATCTCAATAAATAAAATGAATAAATAATATTCATCTCAATAAATAAAATGAATAAATAATATTCATCTCAATAAATAAAATGAATAAAACTCATCTCAATAAATAAAATGAATAAATAATATTCATCTCAATAAATAAAATAAATAAATAATATTCATCTCAATAAATAAAATGAATAAAACTCATCTCAATAAATAAAATGAATAAAACTCATCTCAATAAATAAAATGAATAAATAATATTCATCTAAATAAATAAAATAAATAAATAATATTCATCTCAATAAATAAAATGAATAAAACTAATCTCAATAAATAAAATAAATAAATAATATTCATCTCAATAAATAAAATGAATAAATAATATTCATCTCAATAAATAAAATAAATAAATAATATTCATCTCAATAAATAAAATGAATAAAACTCATCTCAATAAATAAAATGAATAAATAATATTCATCTCAATAAATAAAATAAATAAATAATATTCATCTCAATAAATAAAATGAATAATATTCATCTCAATAAATAAAATAAATAAATAATATTCATCTCAATAAATAAAATGAATAAATAATATTCATCTCAATAAATAAAATGAATAAATAATATTCATCACAATAAAAAAAATAAATAAATAATATTCATCTCAATAAATAAAATGAATAATATACATCTCAATAAATAAAATAAATAAATAATATTCATCTCAATAAATAAAATGAATAAATAATATTCATCTCAATAAATAAAATAAATAAATAATATTCATCTCAATAAATAAAATGAATAAATAATATTCATCTCAATAAATAAAATGAATAAATAATATTCATCTCAATAAATAAAATGAATAAATAATATTCATCTCAATAAATAAAATGAATAAAACTCATCTCAATAAATAAAATGAATAATATTCATCTCAATAAATAAAATGAATAAATAATATTCATCTCAATAAATAAAATGAATAAAACTCATCTCAATAAATAAAATGAATAAATAATATTCATCACAATAAATAAAATGAATAAATAATATTCATCTCAATAAATAAAATGAATAAATAATATTCATCTCAATAAATAAAATAAATAAATAATATTCATCTCAATAAATAAAATGAATAAATAATATTCATCTCAATAAAAAAAATGAATAAATAATATTCATCTCAATAAATAAAATGAATAAATAATATTCATCTCAATAAATAAAATGAATAAAACTCATCTCAATAAATAAAATGAATAAATAATATTCATCTCAATAAATAAAATAAATAAATAATATTCATCTCAATAAATAAAATGAATAAAACTCATCTCAATAAATAAAATGAATAAAACTCATCTCAATAAATAAAATGAATAAATAATATTCATCTCAATAAATAAAATGAATAAATAATATTCATCTCAATAAATAAAATAAATAAATAATATTCATCTCAATAAATAAAATGAATAAAACTCATCTCAATAAATAAAATGAATAAATAATATTCATCTCAATAAATAAAATAAATAAATAATATTCATCTCAATAAATAAAATGAATAATATTCATCTCAATAAATAAAATAAATAAATAATATTCATCTCAATAAATAAAATGAATAAATAATATTCATCTCAATAAATAAAATAAATAAATAATATTCATCTCAATAAATAAAATGAATAATATTCATCTCAATAAATAAAATAAATAAATAATATTCATCTCAATAAATAAAATGAATAAATAATATTCATCTCAATAAATAAAATGAATAATATTCATCTCAATAAATAAAATGAATAAATAATATTCATCTCAATATATAAAATGAATAAATAATATTCATCTCAATAAATAAAATAAATAAATAATATTCATCACAATAAATAAAATGAATAAAACTCATCACAATAAATAAAATGAATAAATAATATTCATCACAATAAAAAAAATGAAGAAATAATATTCATCTCAATAAATAAAATGAATAAATAATATTCATCTCAATAAATAAAATGAATAAATAATATTCATCTCAATAAATAAAATGAATAAATAATATTCATCTCAATAAATAAAATGAATAAATAATATTCATCTCAATAAATAAAATGAATAAATAATATTCATCTCAATAAATAAAATGAATAAATAATATTCATCTCAATAAATAAAATGAATAAATAATATTCATCTCAATAAATAAAATGAATAAATAATATTCATCTCAATAAAAAAAATGAATAAATAATATTCATCACAATAAATAAAATGAATAAATAATATTCATCTCAATAAATAAAATAAATAAATAATATTCATCTCAATAAATAAAATAAATAAATAATATTCATCTCAATAAAAAAAATGAATAAATAATATTCATCACAATAAATAAAATGAATAAATAATATTCATCTCAATAAATAAAATGAATAAATAATATTCATCTCAATAAAAAAAATGAATAAATAATATTCATCTCAATAAATAAAATGAATAAATAATATTCATCTCAATAAATAAAATGAATAAATAATATTCATCTCAATAAATAAAATGAATAAATAATATTCATCTCAATAAATAAAATGAATAAATAATATTCATCTCAATAAATAAAATGAAGAAATAATATTCATCTCAATAAATAAAATGAATAAATAATATTCATCTCAATAAATAAAATGAATAAATAATATTCATCTCAATAAATAAAATGAATAAATAATATTCATCACAATAAATAAAATGAATAAATAATATTCATCTCAATAAAAAAAATGAAGAAATAATATTCATCTCAATAAATTAAATGAATAAATAATATTCATCTCAATAAATAAAATGAATAAATAATATTCATCTCAATAAATAAAATGAATAAATAATATTCATCTCAATAAATAAAATGAATAAATAATATTCATCTCAATAAATAAAATGAATAAATAATATTCATCTCAATAAATAAAATGAATAAATAATATTCATCTCAATAAAAAAAATGAATAAATAATATTCATCACAATAAATAAAATGAATAAATAATATTCATCTCAATAAATAAAATAAATAAATAATATTCATCTCAATAAATAAAATAAATAAATAATATTCATCTCAATAAAAAAAATGAATAAATAATATTCATCACAATAAATAAAATGAATAAATAATATTCATCTCAATAAATAAAATGAATAAATAATATTCATCTCAATAAAAAAAATGAATAAATAATATTCATCTCAATAAATAAAATGAATAAATAATATTCATCTCAATAAATAAAATGAATAAATAATATTCATCTCAATAAATAAAATGAATAAATAATATTCATCTCAATAAATAAAATGAATAAAACTCATCTCAATAAATAAAATGAATAAATAATATTCATCTCAATAAATAAAATGAATAAATAATATTCATCTCAATAAATAAAATGAATAAACAATATTCATCTCAATAAATAAAATGAATAAATAATATTCATCTCAATAAATAAAATGAATAAATAATATTCATCTCAATAAATAAAATGAATAAAACTCATCTCAATAAATAAAATGAATAAATAATATTCATCACAATAAATAAAATGAATAAATAATATTCATCTCAATAAATAAAATGAATAAATAATATTCATCTCAATAAATAAAATGAATAAATAATATTCATCTCAATAAATAAAATGAATAAATAATATTCATCTCAATAAATAAAATGAATAAATAATATTCATCACAATAAATAAAATGAAGAAATAATATTCATCACAATAAATAAAATGAATAAATAATATTCATCACAATAAATAAAATGAATACATAATATTCATCTCAATAAATAAAATGAATAAATAATATTCATCTCAATAAATAAAATGAATAAAACTCATCTCAATAAATAAAATGAATAAATAATATTCATCACAATAAATAAAATGAATAAATAATATTCATCTCAATAAATAAAATGAATAAATAATATTCATCTCAATAAATAAAATAAATAAATAATATTCATCTCAATAAATAAAATGAATAAATAATATTCATCTCAATAAATAAAATGAATAAATAATATTCATCTCAATAAATAAAATGAATAAATAATATTCATCTCAATAAATAAAATGAATAAAACTCATCTCAATAAATAAAATGAATAAATAATATTCATCTCAATAAATAAAATAAATAAATAATATTCATCTCAATAAATAAAATGAATAAAACTCATCTCAATACATAAAATGAATAAAACTCATCTCAATAAATAAAATGAATAAATAATATTCATCTAAATAAATAAAATAAATAAATAATATTCATCTCAATAAATAAAATGAATAAAACTAATCTCAATAAATAAAATAAATAAATAATATTCATCTCAATAAATAAAATGAATAAATAATATTCATCTCAATAAATAAAATAAATAAATAATATTCATCTCAATAAATAAAATGAATAAAACTCATCTCAATAAATAAAATGAATAAATAATATTCATCTCAATAAATAAAATAAATAAATAATATTCATCTCAATAAATAAAATGAATAATATTCATCTCAATAAATAAAATAAATAAATAATATTCATCTCAATAAATAAAATGAATAAATAATATTCATCTCAATAAATAAAATGAATAAATAATATTCATCACAATAAAAAAAATAAATAAATAATATTCATCTCAATAAATAAAATGAATAATATTCATCTCAATAAATAAAATAAATAAATAATATTCATCTCAATAAATAAAATGAATAAATAATATTCATCTCAATAAATAAAATAAATAAATAATATTCATCTCAATAAATAAAATGAATAAATAATATTCATCTCAATAAATAAAATGAATAAATAATATTCATCTCAATAAATAAAATGAATAAATAATATTCATCTCAATAAATAAAATGAATAAAACTCATCTCAATAAATAAAATGAATAATATTCATCTCAATAAATAAAATGAATAAATAATATTCATCTCAATAAATAAAATGAATAAAACTCATCTCAATAAATAAAATGAATAAATAATATTCATCACAATAAATAAAATGAATAAATAATATTCATCTCAATAAATAAAATGAATAAATAATATTCATCTCAATAAATAAAATAAATAAATAATATTCATCTCAATAAATAAAATGAATAAATAATATTCATCTCAATAAAAAAAATGAATAAATAATATTCATCTCAATAAATAAAATGAATAAATAATATTCATCTCAATAAATAAAATGAATAAAACTCATCTCAATAAATAAAATGAATAAATAATATTCATCTCAATAAATAAAATAAATAAATAAAATTCATCTCAATAAATAAAATGAATAAAACTCATCTCAATAAATAAAATGAATAAAACTCATCTCAATAAATAAAATGAATAAATAATATTCATCTCAATAAATAAAATGAATAAATAATATTCATCTCAATAAATAAAATAAATAAATAATATTCATCTCAATAAATAAAATGAATAAAACTCATCTCAATAAATAAAATGAATAAATAATATTCATCTCAATAAATAAAATAAATAAATAATATTCATCTCAATAAATAAAATGAATAATATTCATCTCAATAAATAAAATAAATAAATAATATTCATCTCAATAAATAAAATGAATAAATAATATTCATCTCAATAAATAAAATGAATAAATAATATTCATCTCAATAAATAAAATGAATAATATTCATCTCAATAAATAAAATAAATAAATAATATTCATCTCAATAAATAAAATGAATAAATAATATTCATCTCAATAAATAAAATGAATAATATTCATCTCAATAAATAAAATGAATAAATAATATTCATCTCAATAAATAAAATGAATAAATAATATTCATCTCAATAAATAAAATAAATAAATAATATTCATCACAATAAATAAAATGAATAAAACTCATCACAATAAATAAAATGAATAAATAATATTCATCACAATAAAAAAAATGAAGAAATAATATTCATCTCAATAAATAAAATGAATAAATAATATTCATCTCAATAAATAAAATGAATAAATAATATTCATCTCAATAAATAAAATGAATAAATAATATTCATCTCAATAAATAAAATGAATAAATAATATTCATCTCAATAAATAAAATGAATAAATAATATTCATCTCAATAAATAAAATGAATAAATAATATTCATCTCAATAAATAAAATGAATAAATAATATTCATCTCAATAAATAAAATGAATAAATAATATTCATCTCAATAAAAAAAATGAATAAATAATATTCATCACAATAAATAAAATGAATAAATAATATTCATCTCAATAAATAAAATAAATAAATAATATTCATCTCAATAAATAAAATAAATAAATAATATTAATCTCAATAAAAAAAATGAATAAATAATATTCATCACAATAAATAAAATGAATAAATAATATTCATCTCAATAAATAAAATGAATAAATAATATTCATCTCAATAAAAAAAATGAATAAATAATATTCATCTCAATAAATAAAATGAATAAATAATATTCATCTCAATAAATAAAATGAATAAATAATATTCATCTCAATAAATAAAATGAATAAATAATATTCATCTCAATAAATAAAATGAATAAAACTCATCTCAATAAATAAAATGAATAAATAATATTCATCACAATAAAAAAAATGAATAAATAATATTCATCTCAATAAATAAAATGAATAAATAATATTCATCTCAATAAATAAAATGAATAAATAATATTCATCACAATAAATAAAATGAATAAAACTCATCTCAATAAATAAAATGAATAAATAATATTGATCACAATAAAAAAAATGAATAAATAATATTCATCTCAATAAATAAAATGAATAAATAATATTCATCTCAATAAATAAAATGAATAAATAATATTCATCACACTAAATAAAATGAATAAATAATATTCATCTCAATAAATAAAATGAATAAATAATATTCATCTCAATAAATAAAATGAATAAAACTCATCTCAATAAATAAAATGAATAAATAATATTCATCACAATAAATAAAATGAATAAATAATATTCATCACAATAAATAAAATGAATAAATAATATTCATCTCAATAAATAAAATGAATAAATAATATTCATCTCAATAAATAAAATGAATAAAACTCATCTCAATAAATAAAATGAATAAATAATATTCATCACAATAAAAAAAATGAATAAATAATATTCATCTCAATAAATAAAATGAATAAATAATATTCATCTCAATAAAAAAAATGAAGAAATAATATTCATCACAATAAATAAAATGAATAAATAATATTCATCACAATAAATAAAATGAATAAATAATATTCATCTCAATAAATAAAATGAATAAATAATATTCATCTCAATAAATAAAATGAATAAAACTCATCTCAATAAATAAAATGAATAAATAATATTCATCACAATAAAAAAAATGAATAAATAATATTCATCTCAATAAATAAAATGAATAAATAATATTCATCTCAATAAATAAAATGAATAAATAATATTCATCACAATAAAAAAAATGAATAAATAATATTCATCTCAATAAATAAAATGAATAAATAATATTCATAACAATAAATAAAATGAATAAATAATATTCATCACAATAAAAAAAATGAATAAATAATATTCATCTCAATAAATAAAATGAATAAATAATATTCATCTCAATAAATAAAATGAATAAATAATATTAATCTCAATATATAAAATGAATAAAACTCATCTCAATAAATAAAATGAATAAATAATATTCATCACAATAAATAAAATGAATAAATAATATTCATCTCAATAAATAAAATGAATAAATAATATTCATCTCAATAAATAAAATGAATAAAACTCATCTCAATAAATAAAATGAATAAATAATATTCATCTCAATAAATAAAATGAATAAATAATATTCATCACAATAAATAAAATGAATAAATAATATTCATCACAATAAAAAAAATGAATAAATAATATTCATCTCAATAAATAAAATGAATAAATAATATTCATCACAATAAATAAAATGAATAAATAATATTCATCACAATAAAAAAAATGAATAAATAATATTCTTCTCAATAAATAAAATGAATAAATAATATTCATCACAATAAATAAAATGAATAAATAATATTCATCACAATAAATAAAATGAATAAATAATATTCATCACAATAAATAAAATGAATAAATAATATTCATCAAAATAAATAAAATGAATAAATAATATTCATCTCAATAAATAAAATAAATAAATAATATTCATCACAATAAATAAAATGAATAAATAATATTCATCTCAATAAATAAAATGAATAAATAATATTCATCACAATAAATAAAATGAATAAATAATATTCATCACAATAAATAAAATGAATAAATAATATTCATCTCAATAAATAAAATGAATAAATAATATTCATCACAATAAAAAAAATGAATAAATAATATTCATCTCAATAAATAAAATGAATAAATAATATTCATCTCAATAAAAAAAATGAATAAATAATATTCATCACAATAAATAAAATAAATAAATAATATTCATCACAATAAATAAAATGAATAAATAATATTCATCTCAATAAATAAAATAAATAAATAATATTCATCACAATAAAAAAAATGAATAAATAATATTCATCACAATAAATAAAATGAATAAATAATATTCATCTCAATAAATAAAAGGAATAAATAATATTCATCTCAATAAATAAAATGAATAAATAATATTCATCTCAATAAATAAAATGAATAAATAATATTCATCTCAATAAATAAAATGAAGAAATAATATTCATCTCAATAAATAAAATGAATAAATAATATTCATCTCAATAAATAAAATGAATAAATAATATTCATCACAATAAATAAAATGAATAAACAATATTCATCTCAATAAAAAAAATGAAGAAATAATATTCATCTCAATAAATAAAATGAATAAATAATATTCATCTCAATAAATAAAATGAATAAATAATATTCATCTCAATAAATAAAATGAATAAATAATATTCATCTCAATAAATAAAATGAATAAATAATATTCATCACAATAAATAAAATGAATAAATAATATTCATCTCAATAAATAAAATAAATAAATAATATTCATCACAATAAAAAAAATGAATAAATAATATTCATCACAATAAATAAAATGAATAAATAATATTCATCTCAATAAATAAAATGAATAAATAATATTCATCTCAATAAATAAAATGAATAAATAATATTCATCTCAATAAATAAAATGAATAAATAATATTCATCTCAATAAATAAAATGAATAAATAATATTCATCTCAATATATAAAATGAATAAAACTCATCTCAATAAATAAAATGAATAAATAATATTCATCTCAATAAATAAAATGAATAAAACTTATCTCAATAAATAAAATGAATAAATAATATTCATCTCAATAAATAAAATGAATAAATAATATTCATCTCAATAAATAAAATGAATAAATAATATTCATCTCAATAAATAAAATGAATAAATAATATTCATCACAATAAATAAAATGAATAAATAATATTCATCTCAATAAATAAAATAAATAAATAATATTCATCACAATAAAAAAAATGAATAAATAATATTCATCACAATAAATAAAATGAATAAATAATATTCATCTCAATAAATAAAATGAATAAATAATATTCATCTCAATAAATAAAATGAATAAATAATATTCATCTCAATAAATAAAATGAATAAATAATATTCATCTCAATAAATAAAATGAATAAATAATATTCATCTCAATATATAAAATGAATAAAACTCATCTCAATAAATAAAATGAATAAATAATATTCATCACATTTAATAAAATGAATAAATAATATTCATCTCAATAAATAAAATGAATAAATAATATTCATCTCAATAAATAAAATGAATAAAACTCATCTCAATAAATAAAATGAATAAATAATATTCATCACAATAAATAAAATGAATAAATAATATTCATCACAATAAATAAAATGAATAAATAATATTCATCACAATAAAAAAAATGAATAAATAATATTCATCTCAATAAATAAAATGAATAAATAATATTCATCACAATAAATAAAATGAATAAATAATATTCATCACAATAAAAAAAATGAATAAATAATATTCATCTCAATAAATAAAATGAATAAATAATATTCATCACAATAAATAAAATGAATAAATAATATTCATCACAATAAATAAAATGAATAAATAATATTCATCACAATAAATAAAATGAATAAATAATATTCATCACAATAAATAAAATGAATAAATAATATTCATCTCAATAAATAAAATAAATAAATAATATTAATCACAATAAATAAAATGAATAAATAATATTCATCTCAATAAATAAAATGAATAAATAATATTCATCACAATAAATAAAATGAATAAATAATATTCATCACAATAAATAAAATGAATAAATAATATTCATCTCAATAAATAAAATGAATAAATAATATTCATCACAATAAAAAAATGAATAAATAATATTCATCTCAATAAATAAAATGAATAAATAATATTCATCTCAATAAAAAAAATGAATAAATAATATTCATCACAATAAATAAAATAAATAAATAATATTCATCACAATAAATAAAATGAATAAATAATATTCATCTCAATAAATAAAATAAATAAATAATAATCATCACAATAAAAAAAATGAATAAATAATATTCATCACAATAAATAAAATGAATAAATAATATTCATCTCAATAAATAAAATGAATAAATAATATTCATCTCAATAAATAAAATGAATAAATAATATTCATCTCAATAAATAAAATGAATAAATAATATTAATCTCAATAAATAAAATTAAGAAATAATATTCATCTCAATAAATAAAATGAATAAATAATATTCATCTCAATAAATAAAATGAATAAATAATATTCATCTCAATAAATAAAATGAATTAATAATATTCATCACAATAAATAAAATGAATAAATAATATTCATCTCAATAAAAAAAATGAATAAATAATATTCATCTCAATAAATAAAATGAATAAATAATATTCATCTCAATAAATAAAATGAATAAATAATATTCATCTCAATAAATAAAATGAATAAATAATATTCATCTCAATAAATAAAATGAATAAATAATATTCATCACAATAAATAAAATGAATAAATAATATTCATCTCAATAAATAAAATAAATAAATAATATTCATCACAATAAAAAAAATGAATAAATAATATTCATCACAATAAATAAAATGAATAAATAATATTCATCTCAATAAATAAAATGAATAAATAATATTCATCTCAATAAATAAAATGAATAAATAATATTCATCTCAATAAATAAAATGAATAAATAATATTCATCTCAATAAATAAAATGAATAAATAATATTCATCTCAATAAATAAAATGAAGAAATAATATTCATCTCAATAAATAAAATGAATAAATAATATTCATCTCAATAAATAAAATGAATAAATAATATTCATCTCAATAAATAAAATGAATAAATAATATTCATCTCAATAAATAAAATGAATAAATAATATTCATCACAATAAATAAAATGAATAAATAATATTCATCTCAATAAATAAAATGAATAAATAATATTCATCTCAATAAATAAAATGAATAAATAATATTCATCTCAATAAATAAAATGAATAAATAATATTCATCACAATAAATAAAATGAATAAATAATATTCATCTCAATAAATAAAATAAATAAATAATATTCATCACAATAAAAAAAATGAATAAATAATATTCATCACAATAAATAAAATGAATAAATAATATTCATCTCAATAAATAAAATGAATAAATAATATTCATCTCAATAAATAAAATGAATAAATAATATTCATCTCAATAAATAAAATGAATAAATAATATTCATCTCAATAAATTAAATGAATAAATAATATTCATCTCAATATATAAAATGAATAAAACTCATCTCAATAAATAAAATGAATAAATAATATTCATCACATTTAATAAAATGAATAAATAATATTCATCTCAATAAATAAAATGAATAAATAATATTCATCTCAATAAATAAAATGAATAAAACTCATCTCAATAAATAAAATGAATAAATAATATTCATCACAATAAATAAAATGAATAAATAATATTCATCACAATAAATAAAATGAATAAATAATATTCATCACAATAAAAAAAATGAATAAATTATATTCATCTCAATAAATAAAATGAATAAATAATATTCATCACAATAAATAAAATGAATAAATAATATTCATCACAATAAATAAAATGAATAAATAATATTCATCTCAATAAATAAAATGAATAAATAATATTCATCACAATAAATAAAATGAATAAATAATATTCATCACAATAAATAAAATGAATAAATAATATTCATCACAATAAATAAAATGAATAAATAATATTCATCACAATAAATAAAATGAATAAATAATATTCATCTCAATAAATAAAATAAATAAATAATATTAATCACAATAAATAAAATGAATAAATAATATTCATCTCAATAAATAAAATGAATAAATAATATTCATCACAATAAATAAAATGAATAAATAATATTCATCACAATAAATAAAATGAATAAATAATATTCATCTCAATAAATAAAATGAATAAATAATATTCATCACAATAAAAAAATGAATAAATAATATTCATCTCAATAAATAAAATGAATAAATAATATTCATCTCAATAAAAAAAATGAATAAATAATATTCATCACAATAAATAAAATAAATAAATAATATTCATCACAATAAATAAAATGAATAAATAATATTCATCTCAATAAATAAAATAAATAAATAATAATCATCACAATAAAAAAAATGAATAAATAATATTCATCACAATAAATAAAATGAATAAATAATATTCATCTCAATAAATAAAATGAATAAATAATATTCATCTCAATAAATAAAATGAATAAATAATATTCATCTCAATAAATAAAATGAATAAATAATATTCATCTCAATAAATAAAATTAAGAAATAATATTCATCTCAATAAATAAAATGAATAAATAATATTCATCTCAATAAATAAAATGAATAAATAATATTCATCTCAATAAATAAAATGAATAAATAATATTCATCACAATAAATAAAATGAATAAATAATATTCATCTCAATAAAAAAAATGAAGAAATAATATTCATCTCAATAAATAAAATGAATAAATAATATTCATCTCAATAAATAAAATGAATAAATAATATTCATCTCAATAAATAAAATGAATAAATAATATTCATCTCAATAAATAAAATGAATAAATAATATTCATCACAATAAATAAAATTAATAAATAATATTCATCTCAATAAATAAAATAAATAAATAATATTCATCACAATAAAAAAAATGAATAAATAATATTCATCACAATAAATAAAATGAATAAATAATATTCATCTCAATAAATAAAATGAATAAATAATATTCATCTCAATAAATAAAATGAATAAATAATATTCATCTCAATAAATAAAATGAATAAATAATATTCATCTCAATAAATAAAATGAATAAATAATATTCATCTCAATAAATAAAATGAAGAAATAATATTCATCTCAATAAATAAAATGAATAAATAATATTCATCTCAATAAATAAAATGAATAAATAATATTCATCTCAATAAATAAAATGAATAAATAATATTCATCTCAATAAATAAAATGAATAAATAATATTCATCACAATAAATAAAATGAATAAATAATATTCATCTCAATAAAAAAAATGAAGAAATAATATTCATCACAATAAATAAAATGAATAAATAATATTCATCACAATAAATAAAATGAATAAATAATATTCATCTCAATAAATAAAATAAATAAATAATATTCATCTCAATAAATAAAATGAAGAAATAATATTCATCTCAATAAATAAAATGAATAAATAATATTCATCTCAATAAATAAAATGAATAAATAATATTCATCTCAATAAATAAAATGAATAAATAATATTCATCTCAATAAATAAAATGAATAAATAATATTCATCTCAATAAATAAAAAGAATAAATAATATTCATCTCAATAAATAAAATGAAGAAATAATATTCATCTCAATAAATAAAATGAATAAATAATATTCATCTCAATAAATAAAATGAATAAATAATATTCATCTCAATAAATAAAATGAATAAATAATATTCATCACAATAAATAAAATGAATAAATAATATTCATCTCAATAAATAAAATGAAGAAATAATATTCATCACAATAAATAACATGAATAAATAATATTCATCTCAATAAAAAAAATGAATAAATAATATTCATCACAATAAATAAAATGAATAAATAATATTCATCTCAATAAATAAAATGAATAAATAATATTCATCTCAATAAATAAAATGAATAAATAATATTCATCTCAATAAAAAAAATGAATAAATAATATTCATCTCAATAAAAAAAATGAAGAAATAATATTCATCACAATAAATAAAATGAATAAATAATATTCATCACAATAAATAAAATGAATAAATAATATTAATCTCAATAAATAAAATGAATAAATAATATTCATCTCAATAAATAAAATGAATAAATAATATTCATCTCAATAAATAAAATAAATAAATAATATTCATCACAATAAAAAAAATGAATAAATAATATTCATCACAATAAATAAAATGAATAAATAATATTCATCTCAATAAATAAAATGAATAAATAATATTCATCTCAATAAATAAAATGAATAAATAATATTCATCTCAATAAATAAAATGAATAAATAATATTCATCTCAATAAATAAAATGAAGAAATAATATTCATCTCAATAAATAAAATGAATAAATAATATTCATCTCAATAAATAAAATGAATAAATAATATTCATCTCAATAAATAAAATGAATAAATAATATTCATCACAATAAATAAAATGAATAAATAATATTCATCTCAATAAAAAAAATGAAGAAATAATATTCATCTCAATAAATAAAATGAATAAATAATATTCATCTCAATAAATAAAATGAATAAATAATATTCATCTCAATAAATAAAATGAATAAATAATATTCATCTCAATAAATCAAATGAATAAATAATATTCATCACAATAAATAAAATGAATAAATAATATTCATCTCAATAAATAAAATAAATAAATAATATTCATCACAATAAAAAAAATGAATAAATAATATTCATCACAATAAATAAAATGAATAAATAATATTCATCTCAATAAATAAAATGAATAAATAATATTCATCTCAATAAATAAAATGAATAAATAATATTCATCTCAATAAATAAAATGAATAAATAATATTCATCTCAATAAATAAAAAGAATAAATAATATTCATCTCAATAAATAAAATGAAGAAATAATATTCATCTCAATAAATAAAATGAATAAATAATATTCATCTCAATAAATAAAATGAATAAATAATATTCATCTCAATAAATAAAATGAATAAATAATATTCATCTCAATAAATAAAATGAATAAATAATATTCATCACAATAAATAAAATGAATAAATAATATTCATCTCAATAAAAAAAATGAAGAAATAATATTCATCACAATAAATAAAATGAATAAATAATATTCATCACAATAAATAAAATTAATAAATAATATTCATCTCAATAAATAAAATAAATAAATAATATTCATCTCAATAAATAAAATGAAGAAATAATATTCATCTCAATAAATAAAATGAATAAATAATATTCATCTCAATAAATAAAATGAATAAATAATATTCATCTCAATAAATAAAATGAATAAATAATATTCATCTCAATAAATAAAATGAATAAATAATATTCATCTCAATAAATAAAAAGAATAAATAATATTCATCTGAATAAATAAAATGAAGAAATAATATTCATCTCAATAAATAAAATGAATAAATAATATTCATCTCAATAAATAAAATGAATAAATAATATTCATCTCAATAAATAAAATGAATAAATAATATTCATCACAATAAATAAAATGAATAAATAATATTCATCTCAATAAATAAAATGAAGAAATAATATTCATCACAATAAATAAAATGAATAAATAATATTCATCTCAATAAAAAAAATGAATAAATAATATTCATCACAATAAATAAAATGAATAAATAATATTCATCTCAATAAATAAAATGAATAAATAATATTCATCTCAATAAATAAAATGAATAAATAATATTCATCTCAATAAATAAAATGAATAAATAATATTCATCTCAATAAAAAAAATGAATAAATAATATTCATCTCAATAAAAAAAATGAAGAAATAATATTCATCACAATAAATAAAATGAATAAATAATATTCATCACAATAAATAAAATGAATAAATAATATTAATCTCAATAAATAAAATGAATAAATAATATTCATCACAATAAATAAAATGAATAAATAATATTAATCTCAATAAATAAAATGAATAAATAATATTCATCTCAATAAAAAAAATGAATAAATAATATTCATCTCAATAAAAAAAATGAATAAATAATATTCATCTCAATAAAAAAAATGAAGAAATAATATTCATCACAATAAATAAAATGAATAAATAATATTCATCACAATAAAAAAAATGAAGTAATAATATTCATCACAATAAATAAAATGAAGTAATAATATTCATCTCAATAAATAAAATGAATAAATAATATTCATCTCAATAAATAAAATGAATAAATAATATTCATCTCAATAAATAAAATGAATAAATAATATTCATCTCAATAAAAAAAATGAATAAATAATATTCATCTCAATAAAAATAATGAATAAATAATATTCATCTCAATAAAAAAAATGAATAAATAATATTCATCTCAATAAAAAAAATGAATAAATAATATTCATCACAATAAAAAAATGAAGTAATAATATACATCACAATAAATAAAATGAATAAATAATATTCATCACAATAAATAAAATAAATAAATAATATTCATCTCAATAAATAAAATGAATAAATAATATTCATCTCAATAAATAAAATGAATAAATAATATTCATCTCAATAAAAAAAATGAATAAATAATATTCATCTCAATAAATAAAATGAATAAATAATATTCATCACAATAAATAAAATGAATAAATAATATTCATCTCAATAAATAAAATGAATAAATAATATTCATCTCAATAAATAAAATGAATAAATAATATTCATCTCAATAAAAAAAATTAAGAAATAATATTCATCACAATAAATAAAATGAATAAATAATATTCATCACAATAAATAAAATGAATAAATAATATTCATCTCAATAAAAAAAATGAAGAAATAATATTCATCACAATAAATAAAATGAATAAATAATATTCATCACAATAAATAAAATGAATAAATAATATTCATCTCAATAAATAAAATGAATAAATAATATTCATCTCAATAAATAAAATGAATAAATAATATTCATCTCAATAAATAAAATGAATAAATAATATTCATCTCAATAAAAAAAATTAATAAATAATATTCATCACAATAAATAAAATGAATAAATAATATTCATCTCAATAAATAAAATGAATAAATAATATTCATCACAATAAATAAAATGAATAAATAATATTCATCTCAATAAATAAAATGAATAAATAATATTCATCTCAATAAATAAAATGAATAAATAATACTCATCTCAATAAATAAAATGAATAAATAATACTCATCTCAATAAATAAAATGAATAAATAATATTCATCTCAATAAATAAAATGAATAAATAATATTCATCTCAATAAATAAAATGAATAAATAATATTCATCACAATAAATAAAATAAATAAATAATATTCATCACAATAAATAAAATGAATAAATAATATTCATCACAATAAATAAAATGAATAAATAATATTCATCTCAATAAATAAAATGAATAAATAATATTCATCTCAATAAATAAAATGAATAAATAATATTCATCACAATAAATAAAATGAATAAATAATATTTATCTCAATAAATAAAATGAATAAATAATATTCATCTCAATAAATAAAATGAATAAATAATATTCATCTCAATAAATAAAATGAATAAATAATATTCATCACAATAAATAAAATGAATAAATAATATTCATCACAATAAATAAAATGAATAAATAATATTCATCACAATAAATAAAATAAATAAATAATATTCATCTCAATAAATAAAATAAATAAATAATATTCATCTCAATAAAAAAATGAATAAATAATATTCATCACAATAAATAAAATGAATAAATAATATTCATCTCAATAAATAAAATGAATAAATAATATTCATCACAATAAATAAAATGAATAAATAATATTCATCTCAATAAATAAAATGAATAAATAATATTCATCTCAATAAATAAAATGAATAAATAATATTCATCACAATAAATAAAATGAATAAATAATATTCATCTCAATAAAAAAAATGAATAAATAATATTCATCACAATAAATAAAATGAATAAATAATATTCAT
Organism: Euprymna scolopes; assembly: GCF_053919585.1. NCBI lineage: Eukaryota > Metazoa > Mollusca > Cephalopoda > Sepiida > Sepiolidae > Euprymna > Euprymna scolopes. The sequence goes on along the minus strand of NC_136518.1, from coordinate 33,652,626 downwards.
CTCAATAAATAAAATAAATAAATAATATTCATCTCAATAAATAAAATAAATAAATAATATTCATCTCAATAAAAAAAATGAATAAATAATACTCATCACAATAAATAAAATGAATAAATAATATTCATCTCAATAAATAAAATGAATAAATAATATTCATCTCAATAAATAAAATGAATAAATAATATTCATCTCAATAAAAAAAATGAATAAATAATATTCATCACAATAAATAAAATGAATAAATAATATTCATCTCAATAAATAAAATAAATAAATAATATTCATCTCAATAAATAAAATAAATAAATAATATTCATCTCAATAAAAAAAATGAATAAATAATATTCATCACAATAAATAAAATGAATAAATAATATTCATCTCAATAAATAAAATGAATAAATAATATTCATCTCAATAAAAAAAATGAATAAATAATATTCATCACAATAAATAAAATGAATAAATAATATTCATCTCAATAAATAAAATGAATAAATAATATTCATCTCAATAAATAAAATGAATAAATAATATTCATCTCAATAAATAAAATGAATAAAACTCATCTCAATAAATAAAATGAATAAATAATATTCATCTCAATAAATAAAATGAATAAATAATATTCATCTCAATAAATAAAATGAATAAATAATATTCATCTCAATAAATAAAATGAATAAATAATATTCATCTCAATAAATAAAATGAATAAATAATATTCATCTCAATAATAAAATGAATAAAACTCATCTCAATAAATAAAATGAATAAATAATATTCATCACAATAAATAAAATGAATAAATAATATTCATCTCAATAAATAAAATGAATAAATAATATTCATCTCAATAAATAAAATGAATAAATAATATTCATCTCAATAAATAAAATGAATAAATAATATTCATCTCAATAAATAAAATGAATAAATAATATTCATCACAATAAATAAAATGAAGAAATAATATTCATCACAATAAATAAAATGAATAAATAATATTCATCACAATAAATAAAATGAATAAATAATATTCATCTCAATAAATAAAATGAATAAATAATATTCATCTCAATAAATAAAATGAATAAAACTCATCTCAATAAATAAAATGAATAAATAATATTCATCACAATAAATAAAATGAATAAATAATATTCATCTCAATAAATAAAATGAATAAATAATATTCATCTCAATAAATAAAATAAATAAATAATATTCATCTCAATAAATAAAATGAATAAAACTCATCTCAATAAATAAAATGAATAAATAATATTCATCTCAATAAATAAAATAAATAAATAATATTCATCTCAATAAATAAAATGAATAAAACTCATCTCAATAAATAAAATGAATAAAACTCATCTCAATAAATAAAATGAATAAATAATATTCATCTCAATAAATAAAATAAATAAATAATATTCATCTCAATAAATAAAATGAATAAAACTCATCTCAATAAATAAAATAAATAAATAATATTCATCTCAATAAATAAAATGAATAAATAATATTCATCTCAATAAATAAAATGAATAAATAATATTCATCTCAATAAATAAAATGAATAAATAATATTCATCTCAATAAATAAAATGAATAAATAATATTCATCTCAATAAATAAAATGAATAAATAATATTCATCTCAATAAATAAAATGAATAAATAATATTCATCACAATAAAAAAAATGAAGAAATAATATTCATCTCAATAAATAAAATGAATAAATAATATTCATCTCAATAAATAAAATGAATAAATAATATTCATCTCAATAAATAAAATGAATAAATAATATTCATCTCAATAAATAAAATGAATAAATAATATTCATCTCAATAAATAAAATGAATAAATAATATTCATCTCAATAAATAAAATGAATAAATAATATTCATCTCAATAAATAAAATGAATAAATAATATTCATCTCAATAAATAAAATGAATAAATAATATTCATCTCAATAAATAAAATGAATAAATAATATTCATCACAATAAATAAAATGAATAAATAATATTCATCTCAATAAATAAAATAAATAAATAATATTCATCTCAATAAATAAAATAAATAAATAATATTCATCTCAATAAAAAAAATGAATAAATAATATTCATCACAATAAATAAAATGAATAAATAATATTCATCTCAATAAATAAAATGAATAAATAACATTCATCTCAATAAAAAAAATGAATAAATAATATTCATCTCAATAAATAAAATGAATAAATAATATTCATCTCAATAAATAAAATGAATAAATAATATTCATCTCAATAAATAAAATGAATAAATAATATTCATCTCAATAAATAAAATGAATAAAACTCATCTCAATAAATAAAATGAATAAATAATATTCATCTCAATAAATAAAATGAATAAATAATATTCATCTCAATAAATAAAATGAATAAACAATATTCATCTCAATAAATAAAATGAATAAATAATATTCATCTCAATAAATAAAATGAATAAATAATATTCATCTCAATAAATAAAATGAATAAATAATATTCATCTCAAAAATAAAATGAATAAAACTCATCTCAATAAATAAAATGAATAAATAATATTCATCACAATAAATAAAATGAATAAATAATATTCATCTCAATAAATAAAATGAATAAATAATATTCATCTCAATAAATAAAATGAATAAATAATATTCATCTCAATAAATAAAATGAATAAATAATATTCATCTCAATAAATAAAATGAATAAATAATATTCATCACAATAAATAAAATGAAGAAATAATATTCATCACAATAAATAAAATGAATAAATAATATTCATCACAATAAATAAAATGAATAAATAATATTCATCTCAATAAATAAAATGAATAAATAATATTCATCTCAATAAATAAAATGAATAAAACTCATCTCAATAAATAAAATGAATAAATAATATTCATCACAATAAATAAAATGAATAAATAATATTCATCTCAATAAATAAAATGAATAAATAATATTCATCTCAATAAATAAAATAAATAAATAATATTCATCTCAATAAATAAAATGAATAAATAATATTCATCTCAATAAATAAAATGAATAAATAATATTCATCTCAATAAATAAAATGAATAAATAATATTCATCTCAATAAATAAAATGAATAAAACTCATCTCAATAAATAAAATGAATAAATAATATTCATCTCAATAAATAAAATAAATAAATAATATTCATCTCAATAAATAAAATGAATAAAACTCATCTCAATAAATAAAATGAATAAAACTCATCTCAATAAATAAAATGAATAAATAATATTCATCTCAATAAATAAAATAAATAAATAATATTCATCTCAATAAATAAAATGAATAAAACTCATCTCAATAAATAAAATAAATAAATAATATTCATCTCAATAAATAAAATGAATAAATAATATTCATCTCAATAAATAAAATAAATAAATAATATTCATCTCAATAAATAAAATGAATAAAACTCATCTCAATAAATAAAATGAATAAATAATATTCATCTCAATAAATAAAATGAATAAATAATATTCATCTCAATAAATAAAATGAATAATATTCATCTCAATAAATAAAATAAATAAATAATATTCATCTCAATAAATAAAATGAATAAATAATATTCATCTCAATAAATAAAATGAATAAATAATATTCATCTCAATAAATAAAATGAATAAATAATATTCATCTCAATAAATAAAATGAATAAAACTCATCTCAATAAATAAAATGAATAAATAATATTCATCACAATAAATAAAATGAATAAATAATATTCATCTCAATAAATAAAATGAATAAATAATATTCATCTCAATAAATAAAATAAATAAATAATATTCATCTCAATAAATAAAATGAATAAATAATATTCATCTCAATAAAAAAAATGAATAAATAATATTCATCTCAATAAATAAAATGAATAAATAATATTCATCTCAATAAATAAAATGAATAAAACTCATCTCAATAAATAAAATGAATAAATAATATTCATCTCAATAAATAAAATAAATAAATAATATTCATCTCAATAAATAAAATGAATAAAACTCATCTCAATAAATAAAATGAATAAATAATATTCATCACAATAAATAAAATGAATAAATAATATTCATCTCAATAAATAAAATGAATAAATAATATTCATCTCAATAAATAAAATAAATAAATAATATTCATCTCAATAAATAAAATGAATAAATAATATTCATCTCAATAAATAAAATGAATAAATAATATTCATCACAATAAATAAAATGAAGAAATAATATTCATCACAATAAATAAAATGAATAAATAATATTCATCACAATAAATAAAATGAATAAATAATATTCATCTCAATAAATAAAATGAATAAATAATATTCATCTCAATAAATAAAATGAATAAAACTCATCTCAATAAATAAAATGAATAAATAATATTCATCACAATAAATAAAATGAATAAATAATATTCATCTCAATAAATAAAATGAATAAATAATATTCATCTCAATAAATAAAATAAATAAATAATATTCATCTCAATAAATAAAATGAATAAATAATATTAATCTCAATAAATAAAATGAATAAATAATATTCATCTCAATAAATAAAATGAATAAATAATATTCATCTCAATAAATAAAATGAATAAAACTCATCTCAATAAATAAAATGAATAAATAATATTCATCTCAATAAATAAAATAAATAAATAATATTCATCTCAATAAATAAAATGAATAAAACTCATCTCAATAAATAAAATAAATAAAACTCATCTCAATAAATAAAATGAATAAATAATATTCATCTCAATAAATAAAATAAATAAATAATATTCATCTCAATAAATAAAATGAATAAAACTCATCTCAATAAATAAAATAAATAAATAATATTCATCTCAATAAATAAAATGAATAAATAATATTCATCTCAATAAATAAAATAAATAAATAATATTCATCTCAATAAATAAAATGAATAAAACTCATCTCAATAAATAAAATGAATAAATAATATTCATCTCAATAAATAAAATAAATAAATAATATTCATCTCAATAAATAAAATGAATAATATTCATCTCTATAAATAAAATAAATAAATAATATTCATCTCAATAAATAAAATGAATAAATAATATTCATCTCAATAAATAAAATGAATAAATAATATTCATCTCAATAAATAAAATGAATAAATAATATTCATCTCAATAAATAAAATGAATAAAACTCATCTCAATAAATAAAATGAATAAATAATATTCATCACAATAAATAAAATGAATAAATAATATTCATCTCAATAAATAAAATGAATAAATAATATTCATCTCAATAAATAAAATAAATAAATAATATTCATCTCAATAAATAAAATGAATAAATAATATTCATCTCAATAAAAAAAATGAATAAATAATATTCATCTCAATAAATAAAATGAATAAATAATATTCATCTCAATAAATAAAATGAATAAAACTCATCTCAATAAATAAAATGAATAAATAATATTCATCTCAATAAATAAAATAAATAAATAATATTCATCTCAATAAATAAAATGAATAAAACTCATCTCAATAAATAAAATGAATAAAACTCATCTCAATAAATAAAATGAATAAATAATATTCATCTCAATAAATAAAATGAATAAATAATATTCATCTCAATAAATAAAATGAATAAATAATATTCATCTCAATAAATAAAATAAATAAATAATATTCATCTCAATAAATAAAATGAATAAATAATATTCATCTCAATAAATAAAATGAATAAATAATATTCATCACAATAAATAAAATGAAGAAATAATATTCATCACAATAAATAAAATGAATAAATAATATTCATCACAATAAATAAAATGAATAAATAATATTCATCTCAATAAATAAAATGAATAAATAATATTCATCTCAATAAATAAAATGAATAAAACTCATCTCAATAAATAAAATGAATAAATAATATTCATCTCAATAAATAAAATGAATAAATAATATTCATCTCAATAAATAAAATGAATAAATAATATTCATCTCAATAAATAAAATAAATAAATAATATTCATCTCAATAAATAAAATGAATAAATAATATTAATCTCAATAAATAAAATGAATAAATAATATTCATCTCAATAAATAAAATGAATAAATAATATTCATCTCAATAAATAAAATGAATAAAACTCATCTCAATAAATAAAATGAATAAATAATATTCATCTCAATAAATAAAATAAATAAATAATATTCATCTCAATAAATAAAATGAATAAAACTCATCTCAATAAATAAAATGAATAAAACTCATCTCAATAAATAAAATGAATAAATAATATTCATCTCAATAAATAAAATAAATAAATAATATTCATCTCAATAAATAAAATGAATAAAACTCATCTCAATAAATAAAATAAATAAATAATATTCATCTCAATAAATAAAATGAATAAATAATATTCATCTCAATAAATAAAATAAATAAATAATATTCATCTCAATAAATAAAATGAATAAAACTCATCTCAATAAATAAAATGAATAAATAATATTCATCTCAATAAATAAAATAAATAAATAATATTCATCTCAATAAATAAAATGAATAATATTCATCTCTATAAATAAAATAAATAAATAATATTCATCTCAATAAATAAAATGAATAAATAATATTCATCTCAATAAATAAAATGAATAAATAATATTCATCTCAATAAATAAAATGAATAAATAATATTCATCTCAATAAATAAAATGAATAAAACTCATCTCAATAAATAAAATGAATAAATAATATTCATCACAATAAATAAAATGAATAAATAATATTCATCTCAATAAATAAAATGAATAAATAATATTCATCTCAATAAATAAAATAAATAAATAATATTCATCTCAATAAATAAAATGAATAAATAATGTTCATCTCAATAAAAAAAATGAATAAATAATATTCATCTCAATAAATAAAATGAATAAATAATATTCATCTCAATAAATAAAATGAATAAAACTCATCTCAATAAATAAAATGAATAAATAATATTCATCTCAATAAATAAAATAAATAAATAATATTCATCTCAATAAATAAAATGAATAAAACTCATCTCAATAAATAAAATGAATAAAACTCATCTCAATAAATAAAATGAATAAATAATATTCATCTCAATAAATAAAATAAATAAATAATATTCATCTCAATAAATAAAATGAATAAAACTCATCTCAATAAATAAAATAAATAAATAATATTCATCTCAATAAATAAAATGAATAAATAATATTCATCTCAATAAATAAAATAAATAAATAATATTCATCTCAATAAATAAAATGAATAAAACTCATCTCAATAAATAAAATGAATAAATAATATTCATCTCAATAAATAAAATAAATAAATAATATTCATCTCAATAAATAAAATGAATAATATTCATCTCAATAAATAAAATAAATAAATAATATTCATCTCAATAAATAAAATGAATAAATAATATTCATCTCAATAAATAAAATGAATAAATAATATTCATCACAATAAATAAAATGAAGAAATAATATTCATCACAATAAATAAAATGAATAAATAATATTCATCACAATAAATAAAATGAATAAATAATATTCATCTCAATAAATAAAATGAATAAATAATATTCATCTCAATAAATAAAATGAATAAAACTCATCTCAATAAATAAAATGAATAAATAATATTCATCACAATAAATAAAATGAATAAATAATATTCATCTCAATAAATAAAATGAATAAATAATATTCATCTCAATAAATAAAATAAATAAATAATATTCATCTCAATAAATAAAATGAATAAATAATATTAATCTCAATAAATAAAATGAATAAATAATATTAATCTCAATAAATAAAATGAATAAATAATATTCATCTCAATAAATAAAATGAATAAAACTCATCTCAATAAATAAAATGAATAAATAATATTCATCTCAATAAATAAAATAAATAAATAATATTCATCTCAATAAATAAAATGAATAAAACTCATCTCAATAAATAAAATGAATAAAACTCATCTCAATAAATAAAATGAATAAATAATATTCATCTCAATAAATAAAATAAATAAATAATATTCATCTCAATAAATAAAATGAATAAAACTCATCTCAATAAATAAAATAAATAAATAATATTCATCTCAATAAATAAAATGAATAAATAATATTCATCTCAATAAATAAAATAAATAAATAATATTCATCTCAATAAATAAAATGAATAAAACTCATCTCAATAAATAAAATGAATAAATAATATTCATCTCAATAAATAAAATAAATAAATAATATTCATCTCAATAAATAAAATGAATAATATTCATCTCAATAAATAAAATAAATAAATAATATTCATCTCAATAAATAAAATGAATAAATAATATTCATCTCAATAAATAAAATGAATAAATAATATTCATCTCAATAAATAAAATGAATAAATAATATTCATCTCAATAAATAAAATGAATAAAACTCATCTCAATAAATAAAATGAATAAATAATATTCATCACAATAAATAAAATGAATAAATAATATTCATCTCAATAAATAAAATGAATAAATAATATTCATCTCAATAAATAAAATAAATAAATAATATTCATCTCAATAAATAAAATGAATAAATAATATTCATCTCAATAAAAAAAATGAATAAATAATATTCATCTCAATAAATAAAATGAATAAATAATATTCATCTCAATAAATAAAATGAATAAAACTCATCTCAATAAATAAAATGAATAAATAATATTCATCTCAATAAATAAAATAAATAAATAATATTCATCTCAATAAATAAAATGAATAAAACTCATCTCAATAAATAAAATGAATAAAACTCATCTCAATAAATAAAATGAATAAATAATATTCATCTCAATAAATAAAATAAATAAATAATATTCATCTCAATAAATAAAATGAATAAAACTCATCTCAATAAATAAAATAAATAAATAATATTCATCTCAATAAATAAAATGAATAAATAATATTCATCTCAATAAATAAAATGAATAAATAATATTCATCTCAATAAATAAAATGAATAAAACTCATCTCAATAAATAAAATGAATAAATAATATTCATCTCAATAAATAAAATAAATAAATAATATTCATCTCAATAAATAAAATGAATAATATTCATCTCAATAAATAAAATAAATAAATAATATTCATCTCAATAAATAAAATGAATAAATAATATTCATCTCAATAAATAAAATGAATAAATAATATTCATCACAATAAATAAAATGAAGAAATAATATTCATCACAATAAATAAAATGAATAAATAATATTCATCACAATAAATAAAATGAATAAATAATATTCATCTCAATAAATAAAATGAATAAATAATATTCATCTCAATAAATAAAATGAATAAAACTCATCTCAATAAATAAAATGAATAAATAATATTCATCACAATAAATAAAATGAATAAATAATATTCATCTCAATAAATAAAATGAATAAATAATATTCATCTCAATAAATAAAATAAATAAATAATATTCATCTCAATAAATAAAATGAATAAATAATATTCATCTCAATAAATAAAATGAATAAATAATATTCATCTCAATAAATAAAATGAATAAATAATATTCATCTCAATAAATAAAATGAATAAAACTCATCTCAATAAATAAAATGAATAAATAATATTCATCTCAATAAATAAAATAAATAAATAATATTCATCTCAATAAATAAAATGAATAAAACTCATCTCAATAAATAAAATGAATAAAACTCATCTCAATAAATAAAATGAATAAATAATATTCATCTCAATAAATAAAATAAATAAATAATATTCATCTCAATAAATAAAATGAATAAAACTCATCTCAATAAATAAAATAAATAAATAATATTCATCTCAATAAATAAAATGAATAAATAATATTCATCTCAATAAATAAAATAAATAAATAATATTCATCTCAATAAATAAAATGAATAAAACTCATCTCAATAAATAAAATGAATAAATAATATTCATCTCAATAAATAAAATAAATAAATAATATTCATCTCAATAAATAAAATGAATAATATTCATCTCAATAAATAAAATAAATAAATAATATTCATCTCAATAAATAAAATGAATAAATAATATTCATCTCAATAAATAAAATGAATAAATAATATTCATCTCAATAAATAAAATGAATAAATAATATTCATCTCAATAAATAAAATGAATAAAACTCATCTCAATAAATAAAATGAATAAATAATATTCATCACAATAAATAAAATGAATAAATAATATTCATCTCAATAAATAAAATGAATAAATAATATTCATCTCAATAAATAAAATAAATAAATAATATTCATCTCAATAAATAAAATGAATAAATAATATTCATCTCAATAAAAAAAATGAATAAATAATATTCATCTCAATAAATAAAATGAATAAATAATATTCATCTCAATAAATAAAATGAATAAAACTCATCTCAATAAATAAAATGAATAAATAATATTCATCTCAATAAATAAAATAAATAAATAATATTCATCTCAATAAATAAAATGAATAAAACTCATCTCAATAAATAAAATGAATAAAACTCATCTCAATAAATAAAATGAATAAATAATATTCATCTCAATAAATAAAATAAATAAATAATATTCATCTCAATAAATAAAATGAATAAAACTCATCTCAATAAATAAAATAAATAAATAATATTCATCTCAATTAATAAAATGAATAAATAATATTCATCTCAATAAATAAAATAAATAAATAATATTCATCTCAATAAATAAAATGAATAAAACTCATCTCAATAAATAAAATGAATAAATAATATTCATCTCAATAAATAAAATAAATAAATAATATTCATCTCAATAAATAAAATGAATAATATTCATCTCAATAAATAAAATAAATAAATAATATTCATCTCAATAAATAAAATGAATAAATAATATTCATCTCAATAAATAAAATAAATAAATAATATTCATCTCAATAAATAAAATGAATAATATTCATCTCAATAAATAAAATAAATAAATAATATTCATCTCAATAAATAAAATGAATAAATAATATTCATCTCAATAAATAAAATGAATAATATTCATCTCAATAAATAAAATGAATAAATAATATTCATCTCAATAAATAAAATGAATAAATAATATTCATCTCAATAAATAAAATAAATAAATAATATTCATCACAATAAATAAAATGAATAAATAATATTCATCTCAATAAATAAAATGAATAAATAATATTCATCTCAATAAATAAAATGAATAAATAATATTCATCTCAATAAATAAAATGAATAATATTCATCTCAATAAATAAAATGAATAAATAATATTCATCTCAATAAATAAAATGAATAAATAATATTCATCTCAATAAATAAAATTAATAAATAATATTCATCACAATAAATAAAATGAATAAATAATATTCATCTCAATAAATAAAATGAATAAATAATATTCATCTCAATAAATAAAATGAATAAATAATATTCATCTCAATAAATAAAATGAATAATATTCATCTCAATAAATAAAATGAATAAATAATATTCATCTCAATAAATAAAATGAATAAATAATATTCATCTCAATAAATAAAATGAATAATATTCATCTCAATAAATAAAATGAATAAATAATATTCATCTCAATAAATAAAATGAATAAATAATATTCATCTCAATAAATAAAATTAATAAATAATATTCATCACAATAAATAAAATGAATAAATAATATTCATCTCAATAAATAAAATGAATAAATAATATTCATCTCAATAAATAAAATGAATAAATAATATTCATCTCAATAAATAAAATGAATAATATTCATCTCAATAAATAAAATGAATAAATAATATTCATCTCAATAAATAAAATGAATAAATAATATTCATCTCAATAAATAAAATAAATAAATAATATTCATCACAATAAATAAAATGAATAAATAATATTCATCTCAATAAATAAAATGAATAAATAATATTCATCTCAATAAATAAAATGAATAAATAATATTCATCTCAATAAATAAAATGAATAAATAATATTCATCTCAATAAATAAAATGAATAAATAATATTCATCTCAATAAATAAAATGAATAAATAATATTCATCTCAATAAATAAAATAAATAAATAATATTCATCACAATAAATAAAATGAATAAAACTCATCACAATAAATAAAATAAATAAATATTATTCATCTCAATAAATAAAATGAAGAAATAATATTCATCTCAATAAATAAAATGAATAAAACTCATCACAATAAATAAAATAAATAAATATTATTCATCTCAATAAATAAAATAAATAAATATTATTCATCTCAATAAATAAAATAAATAAATAATACTCATCTCAATAAATAAAATGAATAAATAATATTCATCTCAATAAATAAAATAAATAAATAATATTCATCTCAATAAATAAAATAAATAAATAATATTCATCACAATAAATAAAATGAATAAATAATACTCATCTCAATAAATAAAATGAATAAATAATATTCATCTCAATAAATAAAATAAATAAATATTATTCATCTCAATAAATAAAATAAATAAATAATATTCATCTCAATAAATAAAATGAATAAATAATATTCATCACAATAAATAAAATAAATAAATAATATTCATCTCAATAAATAAAATGAATAAATAATATTCATCACAATAAATAAAATAAATAAATAATATTCATCTCAATAAATAAAATAAATAAATATTATTCATCTCAATAAATAAAATAAATAAATAATATTCATCTCAATAAATAAAATGAATAAATAATATTCATCACAATAAATAAAATAAATAAATAATATTCATCTCAATAAATAAAATGAATAAATAATATTCATCTCAATAAATAAAATGAATAAATAATATTCATCTCCAATAAATAAAATGAATAAATAATATTCATCTCAATAAATAAAATGAATAAATAATATTCATCACAATAAATAAAATGAATAAATAATATTCATCTCAATAAATAAAATAAATAAATAATATTCATCTCAATAAATAAAATAAATAAATAATATTCATCACAATAAATAAAATGAATAAATAATATTCATCACAATAAATAAAATGAATAAATAATATTCATCTCAATAAATAAAATGAATAAATAATACTCATCACAATAAATAAAATGAATAAATAATATTCATCACAATAAATAAAATAAATAAATAATATTCATCACAATAAATAAAATGAATAAATAATATTCATCACAATAAATAAAATGAATAAATAATATTCATCTCAATAAATAAAATAAATAAATAATATTCATCACAATAAATAAAATGAATAAATAATATTCATCTCAATAAATAAAATGAATAAATAATACTCATCTCAATAAATAAAATGAATAAATAATATTCATCTCAATAAATAAAATAAATAAATATTATTCATCTCAATAAATAAAATAAATAAATAATATTCATCTCAATAAATAAAATGAATAAATAATATTCATCTCAATAAATAAAATAAATAAAACTCATCTCAATAAATAAAATGAATAAATAATATTCATCTCAATAAATAAAATTAATAAATAATATTCATCTCAATAAATAAAATGAATAAATAATATTCATCTCAATAAATAAAATAAATAAATAATATTCATCTCAATAAATAAAATTAATAAATAATATTCATCTCAATAAATAAAATAAATAAAACTCATCTCAATAAATAAAATGAATAAATAAAACTCATCTCAATAAATAAAATAAATAAATAATATTCATCACAATAAATAAAATAAATAAATAATATTCATCTCAATAAATAAAATGAATAAATAATATTCATCTCAATAAATAAAATAAATAAATAATATTCATCTCAATAAATAAAATAAATAAAACTCATCTCAATAAATAAAATGAATAAATAATATTCATGTCAATAAATAAAATTAATAAATAATATTCATCTCAATAAATAAAATTAATAAATAATATTCATCTCAATAAATAAAATTAATAAATAATATTCATCTCAATAAATAAAATTAATAAATAATATTCATCTCAATAAATAAAATTAATAAATAATATTCATCTCAATAAATAAAATAAATAAATAATATTCATCTCAATAAAAAAAATGAATAAATAATATTCATCTCAATAAATAAAATAAATAAAACTCATCTCAATAAATAAAATGAATAAATAATATTCATCTCAATAAATAAAATGAATAAATAATATTCATCTCAATAAATAAAATTAATAAATAATATTCATCTCAATAAATAAAATAAATAAATAATATTCATCTCAATAAAAAAAATGAATAAATAATATTCATCTCAATAAATAAAATAAATAAAACTCATCTCAATAAATAAAATGAATAAATAAAACTCATCTCAATAAATAAAATAAATAAATAATATTCATCACAATAAATAAAATAAATAAATAATATTCATCTCAATAAATAAAATGAATAAATAATATTCATCTCAATAAATAAAATGAATAAAACTCATCTCAATAAATAAAATAAATAAATAATATTCATCTCAATAAATAAAATGAATAAATAATATTCATCTCAATAAATAAAATGAATAAAACTCATCTCAATAAATAAAATAAATAAATAATATTCATCTCAATAAATAAAATGAATAAATAAAACTCATCTCAATAAATAAAATGAATAAATAATATTCATCACAATAAATAAAATAAATAAATAATATTCATCTCAATAAATAAAATTAATAAATAATATTCATCTCAATAAATAAAATGAATAAAACTCATCTCAATAAATAAAATAAATAAATAATATTCATCTCAATAAATAAAATGAATAAAACTCATCTCAATAAATAAAATAAATAAATAAAACTCATCTCAATAAATAAAATGAATAAATAAAACTCATCTCAATAAATAAAATAAATAAATAATATTCATCACAATAAATAAAATAAATAAATAATATTCATCTCAATAAATAAAATGAATAAATAATATTCATCTCAATAAATAAAATAAATAAATAATATTCATCACAATAAATAAAATAAATAAATAATATTCATCTCAATAAATAAAATGAATAAATAATATTCATCTCAATAAATAAAATGAATAAATAATATTCATCTCAATAAATAAAATGAATAAAACTCATCTCAATAAATAAAATAAATAAATAATATTCATCTCAATAAATAAAATAAATAAATAATATTCATCTCAATAAATAAAATGAATAAATAATATTCATCTCAATAAATAAAATGAATAAATAATATTCATCTCAATAAATAAAATGAATAAAACTCATCTCAATAAATAAAATAAATAAATAATATTCATCTCAATAAATAAAATAAATAAATAATATTCATCTCAATAAATAAAATGAATAAATAAAACTCATCACAATAAATAAAATAAATAATATTCATCTCAAAAATGAATTCCAATTAAAATAATGCATTTGCCTTACATGACTCACAAATTTATTTCATGTAATTTTCACTGAAAAAACCTATTAATCACAAAAGCATAGGAGACAAACTGATTTTTATGGAAAGTAATCTAGACGAGGCATTAAGCCAATTGATGTAAGGAGCTAAAAAAGAAAATACTACTTCAAAGTCAAAAACTAGCCAACGATAAACGTTACTTGGATAGATTTCATTACTTTTGGAAAATAGGAAATACATTTTCCAGATTTGCAATTTCTAACTTTTATTCTCTCAATTTTGCCCTTCCTGCACTTCACCATTCTTATTCTATACGTCATCTATTACTCTTGATTTCATATCTATTACTCAAAGAGTCAAATGTAATAAAGAAATGAACGAATAAAATGATTAGAAATATCCATTATAAACAAAAGGAAATGTTGCCGCAGGAAGTAATACTATTTAACGCATAGAGGAAAAAAGAGAAAGAGGTAGGAATACATAGCAAGCAGAATGAGACTAGTTTTTTCCTGATTCAAGCAATTTAACGAGCTCAATGAGTGATCAAACGGGTCACATTTTTCTAGTATGTTATTCATTTTTTATAGTTTACTTAACATATAGGATTATTCTGGGTTTGTACAACTTAAACTTATAAGTCTCTTTATCTACATCAATTCTTATAATAAAAGAATTTCAGTTTCTTATGCATTCAGTTTGTTCTAATCAAAATTTGTGTTCATATGTTTAAGACAAAACAAAAAACTGAGGTTGGTTCAACCGGTGGCGTAAATGTGTCATACAAGGTAGAATATTATGAATGATTTAATTTGAATTCAAAAAAAAATCTTTGTATTTTGTTAGGATTCTGAAAAATTCAGAAGCTGTTTTTAAAATCCACATTAATCAAAATTTTTCGGAAATGGAAGAAACGGTCTTTCAAGCAACTCTTAAGCTTAACTTCATGAATAGAGATGAGGAGGTGGGGGGGGGGGTAACGCCGGCCATAGATGGTTTTCCAAACAAAGACAAGTGTTGATCATTGTTTTTCCTCTTCGTCGGTGTTTCCCATTTCTAAATCCAATTTGTTTCCACTCAGCATCTTCCTTTCTTTTTTCAAATTCCTTCAGGCTTTTTTTAAACGTTAACCATAACACATGCCAAGAACATTCCAACAACAACAACAAAAAATAACACTAGACATCTTCATCCTTCCTACTCTTCCTCGGAATTATTGATCTGAAATATTCATAATGCTTCGAATTAACCAACAGACCTTCATCCACGATTATCCCTTTTCCACCTGTGTAGTTTGACAACAAATTCTTAGATAGGAGTAGAAAAGGCTTCATGCTGAGTGAGCCTTTATTAGCCAATCAAAATCGCTTTCTTATTTTATTGTTCCCAATGTGGAAATGTTTTGAAGATATTAATTTAGCATCTTTATTTATTTATTCATTCTTCTTCTTCTTCTTCTTCTTCTTCTTCTTCTTCTTCTTATTATTATTATTATTATTATTATTATTATTATTATTATTATTATTATTTACTCACAAGGAGCTTTCACACATGTCATCAAAGATCCCTCTTTGAAAACAACTTGAGGTGTTCCCTGGAAACTGAGTGACAACAAGTCTTCTCAGATTTCCAGTACTCTCCACCTCTTTTTATAACATTTGCAAACGAATTTGCATTACCATAACAGCCACTTACCATTGATTTTTTACTGCCTGCGACCATCGATATCCACTGATATTTGAGTGGCAATAAGCCTCCCAAAGGTCCCAGTTCTTTTCACACTTGTCCAGCAAAGGTCTAATCAGCGCTCTTTCCTTGTTATCTTTCATCCTCCTTGACCCTTCTCAACCATCCCTCATTTTGGGGGGCGAGGGGGGGCAATGGAGGGATGCGGAAAGGGGATAGAGAGCTTATAGATATGCAGCTTCAGTGTTATTGATTTCCTGTAACGCTTCTTCATCTTTTGCCTCTGCAGCAGTTTGTCTGGCCTGCGTATGTGGCTCATGTGTATCAGTCTCCGCATTCAAGGATTCTATCATCATTATTATTATCATTATTTACTCACTAAGTGTAGTCATACAAACCATCATCAAAGTTTGCTCTTTGAGAACTTGTGGTGTTCCCTGGAGTTTGAGTGACAATAAGTCACCCCAGATTTCCAGTACTCTCCACCTCTTTCGATAACATTTGCAAAAGAATTGGCATTATCGTAACAGCCGCTTTCCATTGATTTCTCATTGGCGGCGACCATTTGTCTTCATTGGAATTTGGGTGGCAATAAGCCTTCCCAAGGTCCTAGTTCTCTTTGCACTCATCCAGCGGTGGTCTGGCTAGTGCTTTCTCTTCTCGGTCTTTCCATCCTCCTTGACTCTCCTTATGGTGATACTCATAGAAAAAAAAAAAACTTTTAAAAACATAACGGGGGGGGGCAGTATTTTTCAATTATGTAGTCCCGGTTTTCATGATTCCATAAGATATTCCTTTGTGTTTTGCATTTGTAGTCGTTTCTGTGTACAGTTTGTGCGTAGTTTCTGTGTGGTGTTTGCGTGTCGTTTCTGTGTGGTGTTTGTGTGTCGTTTCTGTGTGGTGTTAGTCTCCGCATTCAAGGGTTCTCCTTACTATTTCTGCAGTTTTCATTATTGAAATTCTTTGTATCTTCTCTGCCATATCTCTGTATATATATATATATATATATATATATATATATATATATATATATATATATATATATATATATATAAGCATATGTACAAGTTTCAATAAAAAATAATGTATATAATAATATAAAATAATGTATATATAAGGGAATCAATTAAAAAAAAACAATTGTTAATTGAAACTGCTCTAAAAACTTAATTCATCATAAGTAATCTTAGTTTCAAATTTATACACTAATTTTAAAACAGATTCATAAAAAATATGTCAAACCACACACAAATGTTAGCAATGATTATTGTTGCATCATTTCATAGTGTTCCACATAAGATCCTTTTGAATCAAAACAAGACTTCATTTCTCGACATAAAACTTTTGCAATAATATGCTTGTGTCTTCTTTCAAGTCCATAGACCAACTGAGAAGCCTTTGTGGTTAATTTAACTGCCCTTTTGACACTTTGCGAATGTGCAGGTAAATCAGGTAAATCTAGTTTCCTCCAACTCAACGATGAAACCTGAAGTTCCTCATCTAAAAATTCTTCTGTAAAAGCTCACAGACTCCACTTTGAGATAGATTGATCAAATGAAACCAATGTGAAGCTTTGAAATTTACTGTTGAAATTTTTTTCAACCTTTTCCATAAACAAAGTTTCTTTCTTAGAAATGCACGCCTGTGGAACTCTGTTCCGTTTACCTGTTTCCCACCTGACTACAACTTGGATGTCTTCAAGTCCAACATAAACAAATTCCTAATAAACCGCCCCCTTAAGTAAGACACTTTATCAAATCTCCATTACTAAGGATTACTACGATATTATCCCATTGATTACTGTACATGCAATAACCTTAACCCCGAGTGGCTTCCGGACCTTGGTAAGTGGTGACTACCATGTAAAAAAAAATGTTAACTAATCATATTGATTCATTTTCTAGAAAATGAAGATTTTAATATTTTTCGTATGAGAAATATAAAAAAAGATTATTCCAATATACAAAAAAAAGAGTTTCTCTTCCAAATATTATCCAAACATTTTCTTTCACTAACATATGTGAAGAGAAAGAAAGGAATAATATGATAATGAAATCACTTAATATTAAGCTGGGATCAGACATTGCTCGCATTGAACTTTCTTTGAATTTATCTTTTGCCAATGAAAGCAATCATTTATTTGGCAATGATTCAGGTGAGTCTACAGACGGGATTAGAATGGAACTTGCACAACACTTGTTTCTTTTTATCATGGTATAAGAGCAATATATATATATATATATATATATATATATATATATATATATATATATATATATATATATATATATTAGTGAAAGTGTGTGTGTGTGTGTGTGTGTGTACATTTCCTTACCAAACTACTCTGTCAATTTTCAGTCTACAGACTCGAGATTTGACATAAGGCGTATTGAGATTTGAGAAAATCTTTTTGGTCGGTTTTTGGCCAGAAATTTGGCTTTCAAGGAGTCAAAGTTCAACGATTTGACCTTTGAAAACTCTACCAAACTCCTCCGCCAACTTTGGGTCTAAACACTTGAAAATTTAAATGTAGCTTACTTGAACATGGATCAAACTTTTTTGCTTGATTTGAAACCATAAAAATAAATGTTAAATGATCAAAATTGGAGTCAAATTTTTAAATTATTTTACCTCTGCGGTATGTACCAGCCAATTTTTGGTTTAAACATTTGAAATATTATATAAAGTGTATTCAGACATAGAGCAAACTTTTTAATCGGTTTTTGGCAGAAAATTTGGCTGCCAAGGGGTCAAAGAAAATTGATTTTATTTGAATTTGAGTTTTTTAGGTGAAAGTTGATAATTTGGATTATTAAAACAACTATTCTCATCTGTTAATGTTTCAGCCGATGTAACCTCTGACTTTCTTCAGTTGCATCTTTTTGAACTTTCAAACCTATACAAAAATACTAATTCTGTATTTAATCTATTTGGGTAAATTGTTCTCATTCCGTCAGCTTTGATCTAGTAGAAATATTAAGTAATTTGTTTTATTATCGTCTCTAGACATGATTTAATATATTAACCTTACCAGTATTTGGTGAGAACAAAACAAACCACAAATAATAGTTTGGTGAAAATTCTCAAATTCCAACAGAATTTTTATACTTACATTTTATTATTTTCATTTATTTAAATTTATTTTCTTAAATGATTTATGAGTTCTGTTTGTGTTTTTCTCTCTCATCCCTGTTTTTTCTTTTAATCCGCTATTCTTTATCCTTTCAATTATTTTTGCAATCCTTTTATGGTTTTCTTTTACTTCCAAAATATGTACACAATAATTTTTCCATACATTTCCTTCTGCTAAATTTCATCGAAACTTTCATTTATTTTATCACATTATCTTTTTTTCATCTTTTTCTATTCAGAATGGATATTGATTCCATCTTGGAGATTGTAATGGGCATTACTAAACATGCAATCATTATGTCTCTTCAGGCATGAAGGAAAATTCAAACAGATGACTGAAATTTTAAAAATACAGAATATCTTTAGAATTGGTTTTTCAATTTCAAATATATTTTTACTATTTTTCTTGAATAGTTATTGCATTTAGTTTTATTGTTTTTCATAATTTATTTAACAAATTCTTTGTTTTTGCTTTTTCTTTGGTGCCAATCTGTTGTTCTCTGCAGTTTTATCAGCAATGATGCTGCTGTCTGCACTTGTTCATATTTTATGATCGCCATAAATCAGATGATGATGATAATGATAATGATGATGATAATGATTTAGGAGAGATTTTTCATTCAATTTAATTTTCGATTTAATGTCTTTTATTCAATTCTTTGGATGTTCTCTTTTATTTCCATATCAAGTTTAATCAAGGTTGTTTTTATTATTTGATCGATTCGTTCTAAAGCTTGTTCAACCATGAAATATCTCTTCTGCTACAAATGACATGACTTATTTTTACAAATATTCTTATATATTGAAAAATGAAATAATTTACACAAAAAAAATAAATAAATAAAATAAACCAAAGAAAAAATATGAGATTTTTATGTATGAACAAATATTTCTACATTATTTTTAGTTGTCCAGAGGCTTTTCCATTGGTCTGTCAAACGTATGTTTTATGGTTGGTCTTTTTTTTTTTTGGTTGACTTATCACGTTTATGTTTTTTATTTGGTTGGTCAAGCTTATGTTTTTTTGGTGTGTCTGGCGCGCTCATGTTTTTTCATTGGTCTTTGACGTTTATGTTTTTTTAAAATATATTTTGATATATTATAATCGTAATTTTTAAAAATAAATTTTGATATTTTATAATCTTAATTTTTTAAAAATAAATTTTGATATTTTATAATATAAATTTTTATTAAATAAATTTTGATATTTTATAATCTTAATTTTTAAAAATAAATTTTGATATTTTATAATCTTAAGTTTTTAAATACATTTGGATATTTTATAATCTTAATTTTTTAAAATAAATTTTTATATTTTATAATCTTAATTGTTTTAAAATAAATTTTGATATCTTGATTTTTTTAAATAAATTTTCATATTTTATAATCTTAATTTTTATTAAATAAATTTTGATATTTTATAATCTTAATGTTTTAAAATAAATTTTCATATTTTATAATCTTAATTTTTTTAAAATAAATTTTCATATTTTATAATCTTAATTCTTTAAAAATAAATTTTCATATTTTACAATCTTAATTTTTTAAATAAATTTTCATATTTTATAATCTTAATTTTTAAAAAATAATTTTTCATATTTTATAATCTTAATGCTCAAGTTTGATGCAAATTGGTTTCGTCGGTTGTGATAATCGTCCTGAATATGTACTTTAAATTTGGGTTTAACTCAAGAATTGTCTTTGATCTGTCACACTTAATTTTGAAATAGTATTCTCTTTAGTCTGTCATAATTATGTTTGAAATAGTAATTTCTTTGGTATGTCACACTTAAGTTTGAAATAGAACATAATAATAACAGATATACCATATACATGCCTGACACAACGTTTATCATGTCTTTGAGAAATCCAATTGTGGTTTTGAAACTTTAAACTGTCAGTTCGAAAGTAATTTCAGGCTGGAATTAAATTTTTTACACCAAATATGTTCGTATTTAAAATTGTATTAATATTTTCATCCTATGCAGTATCTTTTCTTGATAGCTATATGGTTGGTATTCCATATTGAAACATCCTGGTCATGGCATCAAAATGGGAAATCTGTTGCATAGTAAAGTTTTGTTTATTCTATGTATTCCTTTTATGTAAAGAAAAATGAGTCATCGGACGTTGAACTGTTTCCTCCATACTACGTGTTATTCTCTATCAACAGTGCATGATCACGAACAGGAAGTGTTCACATCTAGGGGTCTCAGTATCAAATCAAAGTTATTACATAAACTCTAAGTTCTTTTGTAGAGCTACCATTTTTAATTAAAAACATATATGTGTGGATCTACAATAGAAATCTTCTTAAGAAACCCACACTCATTTTGCAGTCTACAGGTTTATTGATTTTACATTCAAAGTCTCATAAATTGTACTTGTCAATCAGTCGTTAGTAACATATTCTAATAATCCTTTTCCTTAAACTGGCTTTTAAGAGGGGGAATTGACATGTGCTTTCAATTTATAGGCCTATGTTAGACACTATTGCAAAACCAAAAGAGATAGACCACTCTTTTCTTTCTTACTTTTTCAAGGAGTGACTCACTACATCACTTTAGCTAAAACCCCTCCCCATCACCCTCATTGTATAATAATGCTCAACATTACGTTTGTTAATTAAACAAATAAATCATCCTGTGTTAGCCTTCTGGACACATTTCCAAGATTATATGGGTGTTGTTTAATTTACAATCTAAACTGAATCCTGCCTTAAAGAACTTAAAAATAAAAAATAACCAAACGCTATGAAAATGCCAGCAGTGAAAGTGAACAGTTCAAAATAATGTAAACAACAATAAGTCATTTTAGAAAAATCGTTAAATTTTGGCAATTTTATTTATTCATAATTTGATTATATATGTGTAGATATGTTTCGACATTTTTGGCTTAAACTTGTCAGGCAAGATTGCTAAGATAGAAACAAAAAATTGATTTATACTATTTTAGTCTGCTTGTTATTGATTATTGTTATGAGAAACATTGTAAGGATTCACTACATCGATTGTTATGAATAATAATGTTATCAATATTTTATATATATGTATGTGTGTGTGTGTGTGTGTGTGTGTGTGTGTGTGTGTGTGTGTGTGTGTGTGTGTGTGTGCGCGCTGTGGCCCTGAAGGGTTACTAAAGAAAAACACGAAAAACACGGATATTGTTAGAAAAGTTAAACTGCAACAAAATAAGAGCAACACTCGATCTATTTAGAGAGTTCGAAAGAATTCATGGTTAGTGGTTGGTAAATCTTTTTCTCTCAACTGTCACTGTTCTGATCGGGGTAGTCTCAATCGAACGTCTTGAAAACGGCAACAATCGGCTCTTCCTCTACGTTTAATATATAAGGTGTCATCTGAGTAACGTTTTTTTTAGTAGTTGTGGTAGAATTTATGAGTGCCTTGTACTTTATATTACTCGATATCGCCAACTCTCTACAATTTGATTTATGGTTTGCATTTCTTTAGTAATATTATTCATTGATTTCTGAATGAGATCCCAATTTGATTATACGAGTTCAGTTATTTTGATATTTCTATGATTATATAAAGACACTGAAATATTAGAAGTTGGTAAAATCGAACCATCTTCGTATTTGTCAATCCTACCTGCTACTTGAGTGGATGTTGGTTTTTGCTTCAATCTATTTTCGGTTGCATTTAAACAAAACATTTTATGCAACTCTATTTATGACGCTTTTATTTTCTGCCACAAAAAGTGGCAGAAAATAAAAGCGTCATAAATAGAGTTGCATAAAATGTTTTGTTTAAATGCAACCGAAAATAGATTTTTTGTTTAAATGCAACCGAAAATAGATTTTTTCTTCGTTATTTATCAACGTCATTTCGAAGTATACGCATTATTTTCTTTGGTGTCTTCCTTGATTTGCTACATGCAATTCATCTTAAAAGTATTTGGTTGTTTTTTTTTATATAAATAGTTTCATTTCAAAGGGATTTCGTACGTTTTCGTTTCTTTGACTTACAACTTTCATATTTTCTGATTAAAAATTTTAACTAATAAATTAAAAAGTTTAAAATCGTTTATCCAATTCAAACCAGATAGATTTGAAGATTTTTTAGAACGTACGACTTTAATTTTTAATAGTTCTGTTCAAATATACTGGTAAATATAACCTTCAATAAAATTAAATTTTATTGTCAGTCACATTAGTGTTTTCTGCAAAGTTCGTCTGTCCAGTTTCTTCCCCGTAAATTTATAATCGAAAGGTCCAACAGGGTGTCCAACTGAAATTTCACGGTTTTATTAAATATCTTAATAGTTTTGTATTTTCGTCAGACTTTTCGTTGGATTTTGTCTGTTTGACTCTATTTATTTGGTTTGAATATGTTTCTACAATGCGACATTTTGTAACTAGGTTTGCTACAATTTTGACAATTCTTATTCCGAAACGAACACAATATTTCCCAGTGGAGTTCACCACATTGGTAACACGATTTTGGAGGTAATTTTCTTGTTTCTGAAAGTCCACTCGTTTTCAAACTGTGGGTAGTCATTTTCTTTTTCTTTTTATGGAAATAATTCTTTGATTTATACTGAGACTGTAGCTGGAAATATTCATTCTCTCTTTTTTAGAGACATAATTTTTAAATGTGTACTTCACTTTCCTGACGTATGCTATGCCGGATTCCTCTATATTTTTATAATCGCTTCTAACCTTCATAACCCGTTAACAATCCTCCACAAGGTTTTGTAAAGTGAAATTGGGTTTGCTTTCTGTCTAATCTCGGCATATTTTGCCGACAATAGTCCTTGAGCAAAAATTTAAAATCATCTGCCAATAATTCTGCTAGTCCAAAGTCGTTACAGTGCATGTTTACGACGGACACGAACGTTAAATAATATTTGTCGTCCCGCATAACTAAATTAAAACATCGCCATCTTTTATGAGGCAAAGATGTAATTTGACTGAAAAGTTCTGATGGTTTCTGCAAATTCCTAATCCGTAGTCTTTTTAGGTAAAATGTTTTCTAGGAACCTACTGTTTTCAGCAGTTCCTAGCTTTCGTAAAAGCAGACAAATTTTTATCATAACCAATCTTTGCAATCGACGTTAAAAAGGTCTTCATACCTCCTAAAAATAAGTGTATTTAAAAATAAGTGTATTTAAAAATAAGTGTATTTAAAAATAAGTACGAGTAGACACTTGATTTATTTAAATGGAGTAAATTGCATCAGTCAATATATATTTGTTTGGAGTTAATTAAAAATTTTGATTGAAGTATTTATACCTGATAATTATAGGTTAAAAATAATAAATTTTAAGGTTATACTGAAAATACTTAACAAAAACACGCATATAAATATGTAATAGCTCACATTGAAATTAGTTTAATATTTCCTTTTTATAAAAATAATAGGAAAATAAAAAATTTAAAAAATGATGTTGAAAAGTTGAAATATATGTTAGTAAGATGCAACTAAATAATCCAAATATAATAATAACAAAATTATTATTGAATATTTAGTTATAACCGTATATATAACCGTGTATATAACGGTATACATTCATAAGACAAATTTAAATAAGTAGAGTTTTTAAAAATACATATAAGGATACATTTTGGGTATATTCGAGTTCAATAAATATATTTTAGGTAAAATATATTTGTTTGAAGCTAATTGCAATTTCTTAATTTAAGTAGATATACCAGGTAACTATTGAGTTGAATATGATAAACATTTAAGGTTATACTTGTAATTAATTAAAACACGTCTATAAATATATATCAGTTTACATTAAAACTGGTTTTAAATATCCCGGTTTAAAATAAATAAATAAATAAAAATAAAAAAAAATAAATATATAAGGGGATTAATAATAATTAAACAGTTAAAATTTACGAAATATAATTAATCAATAAAATGATTATAATATGTAAGGAAAGATAACACGGTATATTTTTAAGTGAAATAGCGTCTCTTGCATGAAAAAGAAAAACAAACGTAACGAAAAATTAGGTACTCTCTCATATTAATGAAAATAAAAGGTAAATTGATTCTAACTAAATTGTATTAATGTCCAAAAACCAAGAAAAAATCCACACTAAACTTCAAGGTGCATTCCAGATCATATATGCCGCATATATGATGAAATATCAGATTCAAGAGACAGATCTTGCACACACAGAGGGCTCAATTTTCTTTCAGATAGAGCTTTATAACAATGATACCGAGTTAAGATATTTGAATATTTTTAATGGCAAAAGTCCTTAGTATTAACAATTTCATTTATTCTTTTGAAAATGATGCCGAGTCAATTACAGATTTATTTACCCGCTTTTGATCCAGGAATGAAGGAGATCAGTCATACTTACTTGATCTGCCAAAATTTAGTTAAAAGAATGAGACCGGCACAACCGCTCTATCGTTTGAACATCTGCTGATAAATTCGTTCATGTCAAAATATTGTGTCAGTTTATTTGACCCACACAAAAATCGACAAGATAGTTTCTTGTTTCAGTTCAAGAATACCAGTTGTTGATATCATTGGCAGAACACATTTCTATAGACATCAGATCTCAACTGGTTAATTTGTGTTCTCCCCGCGGCAAAGATAGTATCATTGCCCGAGTGAAAGGAAATCTGCTCTCAATCAAGTTGTGTACACCCAAAATCAAAACAGAAACAACTTTGATGCTCTGATATCATTTCGTGATTAACAGCTCCTTTGTTCCCACTGGGGTACCAGCTATCCAAACTAAATCATACACGGCCTAACATTCAATCTCCATGAGTAAAGATTGGCACTTGCAGCTGGTACGTTTCGATGATAGTTCTGGAAATATCATTCTCTTTTACAAATATTTTTTTTTTACACTTTTCGATATTTGATTCTGAATCAAGTTCGATGCAAATGACTGCTGTGATGAAAAATTTGGATGCGACACAAGATCTATTTTCTTTGTCGCTTTGAACTCGATTGAACTCTAACAGCACAGACACAGAAACCTTAAATAGTGATTTGAGACGAGAAAAAAAAATAGCAACCCAAGTTGAAATGACGGTGTTTTTCTAATGACGGTCCCTTAAACAGGGCGGGGAGGTGAGAAGATAATGTGTGTTGTGAAAAGAAACTAGAATTTTATGAAGAGCTACAGAATTCATGCAAAAGAATGTCAGAAGCCAACTAGCGTATATACCCAGCGAACTAAATGCGAAAGAGATTTTTTTAATGCATTAAAAGGTTAATGAGATGCTTATAATCCTAAAACATCTGTTCGAGTCTCTGAAATAGCAGGATGCCGATTCCGGTAAAATCAAAAATTGAAAAAAAAAAAAAATGAGAATGCACACACACATACACACACTGTTCTAATGAGTAAATATTAAAGTAAAGTAATTTGAAATCATTAAAACTTTTCAAAAATTTTATATTTTTCGAAAAAATAAATTAAAAATTGAAAAAAAGCAACATTTCCAATCAGGGAACTATTTACATCATCATCATCATCATCATCATCATCATCATCATCATCATCATCATCATCATCATCATCATCATCATCACGACGACCACCACCACCATGATCGTTTCTTGCAAGTTTTAATCGAACGGTGGAACTTGGGTATGAATTGATTATCTGAATGGTCTTTGCAGTTTCCGGATGTACAAATGTACAGTTTGAATGAGCACCTAACAATATCAGTGTAAAAACATCTAATGCAAAATTTATATCACCATTGGATTTTGTATAAAATTTTAGTTGATCTTGGTGTAGGGCTTTGTTTTCAATTATATTCTTAGATAGACACCATATTTATATGATAAATTATGTTAATATATATGAATTTACTAAATACGATCATCCAGTACAATTCCTGTTTAAATCAGGTTGATTACTTTTCAAAAACAAATACAAAATAATTTAAAATAAAGAAAAAAGCAGAAATTTTCTCTGTTAATAAAAGAGATTATTTCTATGAAAATTGAAGGAAAAAATATTTCGTCTTTAAATCGACCATAAAGATGATCTATCGAGTTATATGTTGGGAAAATTGTGAACCTTCAATTTCCCCTATCTAAAAATAAAATAGCAACTTGTGTTCAATTAAGTGTATACAATGAATTGTTTACAATAATTGTGCTTTTGTTCGGTTCAACTCTTCATCAATTATTATAACAGTTTTTATGTGTTATCAATTATTATAACAGTTTTTATGTGTTCATCAATTATTATAACAATTTTTATGTGTTCATCAATTATTATGACAGTTTTTATGTGTTCATCAATTATTATAACAGTTTTTATTTGTTCATCAATTATTATAACAATTTTTATATGTTCATCAATTATTATAACAGTTTTTATGTGTTCATCAATTATTATAACAGTTTTTATGTGTTCATCAATTATTATGACAGTTTTTGTGTTCATAAATTATTATAACAGTTTTTATGTGTTCATCAATTATTATTATTATTATTATAATAACAGTTTTTATGTGTTCATAAATTATTATAACAGTTTTTTATGCGATCATCAATTATTATAACAGTTTTTATGTGTTCATCAATTATTATAACAGTTTTTATGTGTTCATCAATTATTATAACAAGGCTATCAGATTTTAAACTCTTATAACATTTTCCTTTATTTATTTTTTTTTATTTCAGAGAGAAAAATGATGCAATTCTTCATAAGATAACATTGATTAATCATAGAGAATTTCCAGGAACAATTCCATAAAAAGTATCACCAACAATAGTCACCATTTTGTAAAACCCTATTAAAACAAAACGATTTTTTATGTACTTTTTAGAAATATGATCAGTTCTTTCCATATAGTTGTGTTCATTTTAGATAACTGTCTTTCTTTTTTTAGATAGCTATCTTCTTTTTAGATAGTTGTCTTTTTTTCTTAAATAGATTTCATCTTTTTAGATTGCTGTGTCCTTTTTTATATTTTTTATATAGCTGTCTTCCCTGTTTTTGTTGTCTTATTTTTTAGATAGCCGTGTTCATTTTAAATGATATTTTAAATAACATTTTTGTTAGATAGCCGTTTTCTTTTTATGATAGCGGTCATTTGTTTTGAGATAGTTGTGTTCTTTGTTTATATATCTTTCTTATTTTCTCGATAACTGTACTTTCAGATAAATGTTTTATTTTTATATAGCTGTCTTCCTTTTTTTTATATAGCTGTCTTCCTTTTTTAGATAGCTGTTTTCTTTTGAATTTAGAGTTATCTTTTTATTAGATCATTCAAAAAGTGGTTGGCCTTTGCACCGCACCATGTATGTAAAAATATATAAGCATAGAATAATTATTTGATCTAAAATATTCAAATTAAATGTGGTTTTCGTTTTCTTCATTTTTGTAGGGGAAGGAATAATCCAGTTTAAATTCAGCATGCCCTCATCACACATTGATGGAGGAGGTTCTGAATTACTGAGAAGTCAACATTCTCCAATGTTGCCCCGGGCACGTCAATGGTTGGAGCGTAATGTACGAGGGACAAATCGAAATGACTCCCCAACCAATTACGATGTTGACCAAGTTTCTTCGCTGTACCAACGGCCAACGCCCACCTGTCTTTGGACTACCAGCATTGACGAGAGCGAGGAGAATATGTCGGAAGCTGATGTAGACTGTGAAGAGCCAAAACAAGAAGGTAAGATCTCTTGCAAGAATTCCTTTGCAGTTTTATAGCATCCATAGTTTTAACTTTATAAGTTGCTTATGTATACATTTAGAGTGCTCAATATCAGCGATAGAACATTGTTTGATTATCAATTTCAAAAGTAAATGATTAATCACCATGGAAATTTGATACCATAATTACAATATATATATATATAGTCACCCACATACAGTACTGTTTCGTTGTATTACAATTCATCACTGCGGATAGACATACACCTTTCCCCAGCCGTGGATCGAACCTACAACTGTCGCATTGACAGTCGGCAGCTCTCACCAACAGCATACGAATCAGTGCTGTAAATATTTCTCCTCGAGTGTATTAAATCCACACCCGCCCGTCTCAACAGTGCAGGCACTAACCATCAGTTTGTTTACCAACAAATTAATAGTAGGCTTCGCTTATATATATATATATATATATATATATATATATATATATATATATATATATATATATATATATATAAGCAAAAGCTGCGACGATACAAAAATTCTTATTCACAACCAACTCCCACGAGAACAGAACATTTTTGCTTTAATGTATAGAAGAAAATATTATATACATTACAATATATGAAATACTTACCCCATATTTTCCTAGACTACATTAAAAATATTTATTCTCTGTAGCAAATCATTCATATATATATATATATATATATATATATATATATATATATATATATATATATATATACGTGTGTTGGAACATTTAATCTTAAATTCTACGCAATTATGGAGAATGCATAAATAGAATTCAGAATAATAGTAAAAAGAAACCAACCATCTAATAAGAATATGCAAATTAGTGGTCGCTTACATATCCATGATTGAGTATATAAAGAAGTTAGTTTAATAATTTTTAAATTAGAAAAAGTAAGCTTTTAATATCAATGTCAGAACGAGAAAAAACTCAATTTTATAGCTATATATATGTAATTCTTGGTTCGTTAGTTATTAATAATCTAAATAACCACTGAACCAATTGCTTCGATATTTTGGTATAATATGTTTACCGTACCCATGCGTGTTTTTATATATCTCTTTTGAATTATTATACGTCATTTTTCTTTAATAAATAGGTAGTTTTCTTTTTAACGATATGGCCATTTTCTTATTTGGAGACACATATTTATCACCGTCCGCCGTCACATGGCATCACCAAAAGGAACTTTTGCTCTCACCAGACTTAATGTAAACAGAATGTGTTTACAATATGGGTAAATTTGAAATGGATTTAATCACGTGATTATTGATAATGTAACCATGTGATTGAAATTTAATTTAAATTAACCATATGTGGTCGCTTTCCTCTCAAATATTCATCGAAAAATGGATATTAGCAGCAAATCGAATATTATGGATCATCTTTTTACTATTCAGGAAATTAAAGATTCACTGAGATTCCTATTTCAGTCACCTAAATTATTTAGTGTGAAATGAGTTTAGGAATTTATATCCAAACCTAAATATTATTTTTACTTAAAAAAAATAACATTAATACACTAAGTTTGCAGAGAATGCTCTACTTTACAGTTGTTGTAAAAATGGAACGGAAATTTAGATTCGTTCCCTTTTAAATTCGATACATTTTTACATTATGTCCAACTCATCGTTCACATTCGACATGTCAACTTTTATAGCTTTTCGGGTATGCTGACAAGGTTAGGGGTG
This sequence comes from Euprymna scolopes, assembly GCF_053919585.1. Lineage (NCBI taxonomy): Eukaryota > Metazoa > Mollusca > Cephalopoda > Sepiida > Sepiolidae > Euprymna > Euprymna scolopes. The sequence goes on along the minus strand of NC_136518.1, from coordinate 33,620,748 downwards.
TCTCTTCCGAAAGCCGTTCTTAACATGGTGAGGTTGGGGGTGTCTATTCCGAGAGCCGTTCTTAACATGGGTAGATTGGAGTGTTTATTCGTTGTAAACGTACCCGTCAACCCATAAATGTCGACATGTTAACAACGGTAAGTTGGACTTATGTAAAAAATGACAAAAAGATATACCAAACGGATTTTTTCTTTAAAAATGGAATTATTTCCTTTTCGTTAATATATATATTTTTTTTAATATTTCGTGTTTTATATATATAAAGTACAATTGTTGAATGTTATTCTTTTGATTATATTCGTTTGGGGAGAGCACAATTAAAAAAAAAAGATTAAAACGGAGCGAAATTTAAGTTTCCGTTCCCTTTTTACATCAACCGTAAAACAGTGCATACTCCGCAAGTTTTATCGTAAGTTATAAACATTTAGATCTACTGATTATTATTTATTAGAAACCGAGCGACCCATCTGGTAGCAGAGTGTCAAATCTGCTTAAAATATTGAAAAAAAAGGAAAAAATAGAACCTCTTCCAAACATACTGGCAATCATTTGGTTTGAGTGTTTCCAATAAGGGCGATTGATTTACTAGGATTTGTATTAGAAGTTGAGCAGTGAGCACTTATTAGAATTATTCAATTGTTGGATTTTTGCATTTTGGTTAAATTTGTTAGTTTGCAATCGTTGATAACTCACTGAAAAAACTGAACAAGAGACGAAATTAAAAAGAATGGTACTCATACACAATTTGACCCCACTCCCCGCCCCCGGATTCAAATCATGGTTAGGGTTCGACCGACAATCACCGGATTCAGCCGAGCGTTGTTCAAATGTTGAAACGCTAAATCAACATTTGATTTATTTTTTTGCATAATTAATTAACGATGGGAGTATTTTTTCTGTTTATTTTCTTAACATCTGTTGACAAAAAAATAATTTGTACATTCTCTTGAAAAAAAAACAAACTTTCCCTACTTTCACCTATTTACAGTGTTCATATAAAGCATTCATCTTTACTTTTTATAATAAAAATTTTGTTTTCAAAAAGAAACGTTTACTGCCAACTTTCTTTAAAAAAAAAAAGTGCAAGTTTTCCTGAAGAAAAAAATTAAAAAAAAAAAAAAAAACTTTCATCACCTAACAATTTATGGCAAAAATTCATCTTTTTTGGGAGAAAAAAACAACTTTTATTGATAAAAAAAAATGCAAAAAATAATAAAAGTAAAGTATATATATATATATATATATATATATATATATATATATATATATATATATATATATATATATATACGGAAGTGTTTGAATATATAGTTAAGTAGCAGTTTTAGTCATTTAGAACTGCTTAAAAGCTTCACCGCTTACTCATTTTCGGTCAAATTTCAAACTCTTATTACAGTTTATAGATCTCCATTCTATATTCAATAAATTTACAGTAGGTTTTTAATGAAATCGGCCAGCCGAAAAGCTGATATTTAATTTAAAAAACTATGATAACTCCTTACATTTCTGGTCAATTTCAACAATAAGCAATGTTATCTACCTAGTTTTCATGCCACAATTATTTCAGTCTTCCATGATTACACGAAAATATGATTTCGGCTATATTTGTTTTGTCACGTGATATGTGACGTAAACACAAGGGAAGTAGCTAAAATTTCTTATTTCTTCGATAACTATTCCCTTTAATCTCTCTAATTTCTCCCGTATCGTTTTTCGTAAGTTTTGGCCATTTTCATTACTGTGGTATGACAATTCAGTGGATAATATTAGTTTCATTTGAAAATCATTATTTCGATTTCTGAATATCGCAACAATAAAGAAGAAATTTTTTACTTTTCGAGATTTTCCAGTGCGTGTTCAAATACATGTCTATAGTAAAATTAAATCCTCATGTTTTCTCCTCTGTCAACCTCAGGAAGAACGGACAGTGGACGTGCATTGAATGATTTAAACGGATATACCATTTTAATTTAAGATATTGCACTTGACAATTCACTTGGCGTTTGCAATAACCATTAACAAAACTCAGTGACAACTTTTACATGTGTGTGACTTACACCATGGTTGCTTCTCACATGGACAAGTATATGTTGTGTGCCCTACAGTCGGAAAATCAGACATCCTCTACATCTGCACAGAAAAAGGGACACCTTAAAATATTGTGTATCCACAAATATTGAGAAGATAAATATGACATACATTTTGTCTTTTGTTTTTTTGTGTTCCACTTTAACAAACTGAACCACAGCAACGCGTGGCCGGGTACAGCTAATATATATATATATATATATATATATATATATATATATATATATATATATATATATATATATATATATATATGAAGGTCGTTCCAAAAATAAAGCCTCCTATTTTTGTTAACTCAAAAAGTTGAATAACTTTGAAGATGGGAATAGTACCGTTAAAACGAGTAACTTTTTGTTTATCATAATTAATTTTTCTACATAGTCACCAACATTCTAAATGCACTTTTGTCAGCCTCCTTTGATGCCCTTGTGAATGTCTGGAGCACGTTTTGGCAGACATATCTCTGTTACTACTCTGAAATCGACAAGCCTGCATCAGTTTCATAAACGTTTAACAGGCGTCGGTGAATGTAGATCTGTTCAGCTTTTCCTGCATGGAGAAATTCAATGAAGCATCTTTGCTTCTGATGCATGGTCCATGACAGGTGTTGCTTTATTAGTGTCTCACACCATCAATATCTGCAATAGAGATATGAAACTTTCAGATCATGAATGCATGAGTTCAGTCATCATAACAATGCAATTTTAAATCTCCTCTGATCCATTTAGGCGGAATATAAAAGAGAAAGCATGATAAATGAAAACAAAATCAATCAGATAATATTGCAACTCATTTAACAAGCATATTGATGCATTATTTTGATTTTTATATTAAAACAATATTAAAAACAATAAAAAAGACAGTTCGCAAATATGACTGATGCCTCTGTGTCATGTGTTCGGTGTCCTTTCTTCCTAAGCAACAAATTATTTCAGTTAATTATAAATTACGGTTCATTAGAACAATGAAATAGATTTTTCCAAACATAACTCAATTCATGAACTAAAGTATATTTAAACAAGTATTTTGTAAAATGAGATTATATATGGAAATAAGCTTTACAAAAACAAACGCTGATTAACTCATATTTAGTATAATATTAGAAATATAATGCATGGTATACCAAATGTGTTCCTTTCTAGTATATTTGGTTAGTTCTATATAATTAATACAAAAGTGCTCAATATATAATTAATACAAAAGTGCTCAATACTATCAGGAGGGAAGGTATGATAACCCAAATTATTCTATGTGTCTTCAAACCACGTGCCAATGATTTGATTCTACCATATCATTAGATTCAAATTATTTCGATTTATTTAAAGCTATGTTTGCTTAGAGCTAAATGCCGTATCCTTTGCAGGTATAGTTTCTGCTTTAAATTTTATGATTTGAAAAGGTTAATCTTCAAATATAGAAATTTAAGCATCGAAAACTTATGGATTAAGGAAATAGATTTATTAAATTGTATTCTTTATTTTCAAACAATAAAAAATTCTATATTTGAAGATTAATCTTTTAAAATCATAGAATTTAAATACATGAATTTTGATTCATTTGCTCTATCTAGTATATTGAGCAATTTTATTTAGCTTGGATTGTGTTATATAAAATATTACAGCAAATAATATTTTGTAAGGCCGAAAATCACTGGATTTGCATACCAGTAGATATATTTCATTCCATTATTCTGAAGTATATATATATGTGTGTGTGTGTGTGTGTGTGTGTGTGTGTGTGTGTGTGTGTGTGTGTGTGTGCATTAAAAATAATTATAGTAATAATTATATCTGCCTATTTAAGAACTGGATTCTTATTGTTAAATACTTTAAAATGGAAATGAAAAAAAAAGTCGGCCACTTAAGCTCCCGTGCGTGCGCAGATCGTGATATTAAAATCATTTGATAACTCTTGACATTCTTAAATTATATTTACACTTTATATAAATGTTAATTTGAATTATATTTTTGTCGCGGTTTGTTTGTTTTGGAGCGGTTTGTTCCTTACTAATGGAGTCAGGGATGGCTTAATAATCAGGTTCAAATCTCCCGGCTGGCGGTAATCGCAACTGATCTTAGTTGTCGTTCTTTCCTAATTTTCTCTAAGTTAAACAGCTCATAAATACAAGAGGGAGAAGAGAAGCTGCAGAAGATGAGCCGCCTAACTTTCTGCCTCCTCTGAGCCTTACAAACGAAACTGACTCGTTTGACTATGTTTGGGCCAGTATGTTTTTGTTTTTTTTTTGTTTTTTTTTACATCAGTGAGTCTATATCATTTTTTCAGAAAACATTTTAATTAAGGGATAAAAAATAAACCTAACGAGGCTTCACAGCATTATTGAAGCCATCTCTTTTAGAGGAAGGAGGGAAAAGCTTGAGATCAATGATTTCAACAGCGCTAGGGAGGCTTCTTTAGTTTCATTTTTCCTTTCTTGTTTCATGTTCTCTAAGGAAAATGATAAAGTCTCTTTTAACAGAAAGTGACATATATTAACCAAAAACTAAAAATAAAAAACGTTACTGCGCATTTGCATTAATCTGGCCCAAACACAAATTCTCTATTTTCCAAAGTCGCTACGAAATTTGAAAATCTATTTTCCTTATAAAATAAAAATGATTTATTGAATAAATGTTGAAAACGTTCAATAAGATTGGAAAATTCTTTGGGTGTTTGAGAAATTTACTATTTTGATTTCTTTACAAAGTTTAGTGGCCCCTCCCCTACTCGTATAATAAACTGTGGTGAAAGTGGAGGCTTGTCCCAACTAAATAAAGGCAGAAATGCTCAGCCATTTTTTGTTAACGTAGTTAAACATTTCAGCTTTCATTGATTCTTATCTAAAAATACTGAGTGTTTGATATGGAAGTATCAAGTACTATTTCTGAGGCTTTCGTAAAACTCGATTGAGGATTGAACCCTGGTCTCCCGGTTCATCACCAAACAGATCGGCAAATGGTTGATCTGCTATAAAAGATGTGGCAAATGGTTGATCTGCTATAAAAGATGTGGCAAATGGTTGATCTGCTATAAAAGATGTGGCAAATGGTTGATCTGCTATAAAAGATGTGGCAAATGGTTGATCTGCTATAAAAGAGACCAATGATAAAAGGAGAAGCAATTTAGTCTGAAGTTTCTCCATTTCCCAAAAGAGAGAAGTGAAACGCTACACATATCGGAGTAATTTTATCCAAGTAAACGTTAATTGATATCTTCGAGAATAAGAATTAAAATTAAAAAAATACTTGTAATAACAATAACTGATTTATAAAAACGACAATTTACGATAAAATACTTCTATTTTCTTTGATCTTTCCTTCGTGTTGTGAGTCATTCCGTCCTCTGAACCAGTTCCTGATTGTCCCTTAAAATATTACAAGTTCTTATGTTGGTTGTTTTTCTACTTTTCGACACAATTCGACATTTTTAAACGATTCTCTAAGGCTCTCCTATCCATGATGACTTTTTGTTCAAAGTTAACACGTTAGCATGATCGAACTTTGACAACAAAAAATGGAAAAATAAAAAATGCTTGCAATAGAACGAAAGATAAAATGTTGTCTCGGAAACATCGTAATGTAATTTTATTTAAGCGTTTTTTTTTTAGGGGGGAGGGAGTTCTCGCTCATCCAAGCACGCACTTGATGCTGCATAAAAGCGTCAGATTTAATACATTCAACTTTCGGTTGGAGCTCAAATGCTATGTTACCTTTTTGCAGAAAAATATTAACACTTATAGCATCAATACTACATCAACAACATCATCATCATCAGTATAACATCTGACATGTTATGGATGGCTTTTAGAAATTAAATTCCAAACTAATCTATCTCTGTCCAGGTCTGTATTTACAATTCTTTCCCTCAAATCCATTATTTTTACTTCCTCCAATTACATCTCATCAATTTTTCAATGCGACCAAACTAATGAAGTCTCCTGTTTTGCACACATTTCCCTACACTGTGCAATCAAAAGAGCCTGTATTTAAAATTCACATTATACACGCATCCTATCATACTCATACTATTTCACTCCCTGCAACGCATATCTTCAACCATAAAAACACTTTTAGGATTTTAATTTGCACATTTTATAATTGAATATTCGACTTAATATTGGTTAGAGCCGAAGCGATCTAATTCTGAATTCCGTGGAAGTCTCTATAGTTTTAGTTTTATTCCCTTATTTGAAATATTGTCAAAACATTTAGATAATCACTTTTAACAGTATTAGCAGATTTGTACTAAAACAGTTTTTTTAATCGCTACACTGCTAATAAGACTTTTTTTTTTATATAATTTATATTTTTTATAAAATATTTTATAGTTTTTATAAAATATTTTATAGTTTTTATAAAATATATTTATATATTTTATAAAATATACTTATATTTTTCTCATAAAATATACTTATATTTTTCTCATAAAATATATTTATATTTTTCTCATAAAATATACTTATATTTTTCTCATAAAATATATTTATATTTTTCTCATAAAATATACTTATATTTTTCACATAAAATATATTTATATTTTTCTCATAAAATATATTTATATTTTTCTCATAAATTATATTTATATATTTTATAAAATGTGTTTATATTTTTTATAAAAATATTTCTAATTATTATCAAAATATTTTTATTTTTATAAAATATATTTATATTTTATAAAATATATTTTTATAAAATATATTTATATTTTTCATAAAATATATTTATATTTTTCATAAAATATATTTATATTTTTTATAAAATATATTTATATTTTTTATAAAATATATTTATATTTTTTATAAAATATATTTATATTTTTTATAAAATATAGTCATATTTTATTATAAAATATACTTATATTTTATTAAATAATATATTTTATATTTTTATAACATTTATATTATTTTTCAAAATATTTTGAAAAATGAAAAACTATATTACATGATTATAAGCAAAAATTGTTTTAAAATAATTGTTTTTATATAGAAGTTATAAATGTGTGAGGGTGGTGCTGTTGATGTTGTAAATATTTTGTAAAATGAAACGTGTCATGAGAGGTATTCGAAATGTACCATAAATTAAATTGTTTGAAATCATTTTATTTTCATTAAATGAAAAAATGTTTTGATTGAAAAAACTCATTTTGAATTCAAATGATTTTGGAAATGTTAGCATTTGATGACATTACAATCACTTTCTCCTAATATAACGGAACTTTTTTTATTCTTTGCGATTCACTTTGGTGACAACCAAAACTTGTCTTTCATTAATCATGACAAATAGCAATAATTCCAGGGTTAGATTGAGATTGTTGGAATTAGATCAAAACTAAATTTGGCTTCACTGGCAATGAAAATTATAAACTTATTTTATTGTTTTCATGATTCAAAAAATTTTTATTCTCTCATATACAGGTAGAATTTCTATTAAAATGGTTAATGTTACAAAACATTTATAAGGTGACCAAATCTTTGCTCAAGAGGCATTCAGGGGTCTCGTGAAGCACTGGTGATCCCCGGTCACAACTCCTTTATTGTATCTGTCATTCACGAATAAGTCCTAGTACTGAAAAATATTATGAGAAAAAAAGATAGCTTCTATATGAATGGGTGCTCTATCCTCTCTGCAATCTGCCCCACTCTACTTTGTTCATAAGTATTTTAACTTCTTTATTTATTTGAATCTTGTAATTTTGTGTTTTTGTAAACAAAAAGAATTTTGAAAAAAATCTGAAATATGAATTTTAAAAGAAAGAGAAGGAGTTAATAACTTAGTCTCAAATTATCTTTGCTTTTTTAAATCTGTTTTGGCCTTTATAGTCTTTGCTTTTCTTCTTTGCTATGCTTGACTTTCTCATCAGTTTATCAAATGAGCAACTGGCAAATATCCCAAGGGGAGAGGATTAAAGCTGAGTGACAAAGGTTCTTCGGTTAATAGACAGAAAAGGGATTTACATGGCGGCTTAAACCACAATAGTGAGATATTACATGAGGTCAGAGTGGCGGTGGGGCAGAGCCTTATCAACCAATCAGGTAAAACGATTACTGCATTGCTTCACAAGTAAGGATATCTCAAACGATATGCAATGAACCTGCCTTTTCCCCTCTTTTTGTGCAATGAACGAGATATTCCTCAGGAGAAATCTCCGCACCCCCTGGGTTGTGTATAACTTTCAAGAATACACTTAACACAGGAAAGGCATGGAGGCTTATTATTCATTCTAGGACAGCCATCAAAATAATTACTTCTCAAGAGAAACTTCATTGGCTTTTATAGAGTACCGTTGTTTGAACGCATTCTAATCAACAGTAGTGAAAAATTCATTAAAAAGCGTTGGTGTCTGATTGGTTAATTGTATGTTGTGATTTCAATCCCTGTGCTTAGCAGTGACTTTTATTTATTTTTTCTTCAAACTACACATAAATAGTAATGTATGTACATAGGTAGTCAAAACATATATATATATATATATATATATATATATATATATATATATATATATATATATATATATATATATATATATATATATATATATATAGTAAGTTATAAACCTGAAGAATCCTAGAGTGGATGAAACTCGGAATATTCAGTGTAACTTAATCGCCATATATATTTTATAACTTACTAACTAGCTCTACCTCCGTATTGAGCACTGTTGAAGTAAATAATTAAAGTTTACGCATAATTTATATTTTCGTATATTAATTTGTTTGAGTAAATGTTGTGTCCGTATCAATAACAACACAAACGCAGAAATAATGTAAAACAAATATATTAAGACGAAAATATAATACATATTTACAAAGGTGCAGTTGTACTGCAGTTGGAAGATTGTCCAGCAGAGGGCGTGTTAAAGTCTTTCATGGAGCAACCGGCACATGCGTCTTGCCTATCCGGTGTTCGAACACAGCTCCCCGGTCTTGCTGACCTGATACCTTTATTTATATCTTGTTCACCCACGTATGCTAATTAGTGGGTGTCTCCACAACAGTATATGAAGTAGTTATATATATATATATATATATATATATATATATATATATATATATATATATATATATATATATATATAATTATTTACTATAATAATTATTAAATACCTACAGGCACTAGTGTTTCATCATTTTGGGAATCATCAGTGCAGGGTGTTAACACTGGTCGATAGATTTGAACCCGGCAACAGAAGCCATCTCTGACTCCATTAGCAGGGACTTAATCCATTTGGCCACGTTTAACCGTGAGAAATACTGTTGAAATTTAAACATTTATTTCTAAATGTTTTTACGTCTGTCAGAGTGATCTAATCATTATATGTTGAACTGCACATATGAGCTAAATTGATCGACTTTATTTCAACTGAAAGTGCTCAATATATGTATTATATGTATTATATATATATATATATATATATATTATATATATACGTTTTTACTACCTGCATATGTGTGTGTGTGTGTGTGTGTGTGTGTGTGTGTGTTCATAAAATAAGAAAATCGATAAATAAACATCTTGTGGGATTCACTTATGTACAAGAGATGATCCTGTCCGAAAAGTACAAATAAACCGAGAGGTACAACTCTAACAATGGTCTGTCAACATCGCAATTAATATGAGTCGAGGTTTACACTTGGACAATCAGTCCGACAGAAACATTTTAGTGACTTTTTGCTGTCTGACTGATACAAAATTTTCTGTGTAACCATAGGAGGTCCACCCTTCCAGGGCTTGCCTACTGACTTTCGAGAGGAGCAAGTTTATCGCTTGTTGCCTGAGTAGCCCTCATGGGGTAATGCTGATGCAACTACTTAGGCATATTTTTGCAGGGCTGAAGTGCTCTTTCTTTTGGAACACTGACTCATTTTCCATATTCTGACCTTGTGTCACATACTGTCATGGTGGGAGAAAGGTAAATATCAGTCTGTGTGCTTCGTAGTATGCCATCTTTGTGGCTGTTGCTTCTTTGTATCTCCTGATTTGTTTCAATATATTCTACCTTTTTAAAGCTTATGTCCATGTTTTTCCTTAGTAACTCTTCTGACTCACAACTTGGCGATGAGGGATTCAAATTTATACTTGACGAATGAGGATTAGAGAATTCATACGGAAATTCAAATTTTAAATACTCTAATGTTCCACAACTTTTGGTGTCAAACACTAAAATTCACAAAAGTGATACTCACAAGGGCTTTGCGATGAATAACTCAAATTGAAAAAAAGGATCACCAACAAAATTTCAACTAACAGAAAAAAGGAAAGATTAAAATTATGCCAGTAATTACATATCGAAGCTATTGGATTATGGAAATACCACAAAAACTTTTTCAATTAACACCGAAATTTAAAAAACGTCACTTTGTTGTACACCGAAAAAAAGTTTTCAAAATGTACTTGAAGATTTTCCATTTAAAACTAAACAGAATAAAACGGTTTTTCTCTGATTAAATAGTTTTTTTTTTCTGCAAGACAAAAAAGAACTGTTTAAACCTACAGTAGTAAACTGTGCTTAGTAACATCAGGAGTGGAGCCCTGAAGGCGGATCAGCGTGCTGTGCTAACTGACTCCAGTAACTCCTGCAACCAAACTGGTGCCAAACGCACTGCTCTGCTTTCCTTTGGACAGTAACACAGTGTTTTTGCGAAACACAATATATAGCACAATGGAGACGTTTACGTTGCTGATCAACACCAAACGTTCAACAGATTGTTTAGGAGATATGAAAACCTTTTCAACGTCGATTGCGAAAATTGGTCTGATTTGAAAAAGTTTTGTCTGCTTTTACAAAAACTGGAAACTGCTGAACAGTAGGTTCCTAGAGTACATTCTACCTAAAAAGACTACGGATGTGGAGTTTGAAAAACTGTTGAGTTACTTTCAAAACTTTTCAGTTCGAATACATCAGCGTTTCATAAACGACGCTGATGTTTTAATTTAGCAATGCAGGATGATGAAGATTATTTAGCATTCGTGTCATAAACTGTAAAGAGTTCAGACGAGCAGAATTATCAGCAGATGATTTCAAATGTTTTATTTTTGGTAAAAAAAAAATGCTGAGATTAGACGGAGGGTATTAACAAAAAAGCAAACCCAATCTCACTCTACAAAAATTTGCGGTGGTTATGAACATTAGAAAAGTAAAGTATACTAAATCTAAAAATGATGTTTCTAAAAAAGTGAAAAACTGTATAAAGCAAAGAATTTTTTCCAAAAAAAGAAAATGTTTAAAAACGAGCAGACTATTTCGAAACAAAAAAAATTACCTCCAAAATCATCGAGGCACTGAACTCCACTGGGAAAAATTTTGCCTGTTTCAGAATAAGAATTGTCAAAATTGTGGCAAACTTAGTCACAAAATGTTGAGGTGTAAAATCAGACGCAAATCAAAAAAATAGAGTAAAAGAAAATCCAGCAAAAAGCCTAACAAAATTTATGCAAATATGTAATTGCAAAGAACCTTAATAAAACTGAAATTACTGTTGAACACTGCATCAGACGTTTCAATTATAAATTTAAATATGTGGAAGAAACTTAACAAACCAACTTTGCATAAAATACTAAAATTAGCATGCACAGTAACTAGCAATAAGATCAATTTTATTAGAGTAAATTTGAATGATACCATTAAAACGTTAAGGGCGTACCAGTAAATTTGAATGGTACCATTAAATCGTTGAGGACGTACCAGTAAATATGAATGATACTATTAAATCGTTGAGAGCATACCAGTCAATTTGAATGGTACCATTAAAGCATCGAAGGCATACCAGACAATTTGAACGGTACCATTAAATTGTTGAGGACGTAGCAGTAAATATGACTGGTACCATTAAAGCATCAAGTGGATACCAGTCAATTTGAACGATACCATTAAATCGTTGAGGGTGTACCAGTCAATTTGAATGATACAATTAAATCGTTGAGGGCGTACCAGTAAATTTGAATGATACCATTAAATCGTTGAGGGCGTACCAGTCAATTTGAATGATACCATTAAATCGTTGAGGGCGTACCAGTAAATTTGAATGATACCATTAAATCGTTAAGGGCGTACCAGTAAATTTGAATGATACCATTAAATCGTTGAGGGCGTACCAGTAAATTTGAACGATACAATTAAATCGTTGAGGGTGTACCAGTAAATGTGAATGATACCATTAAATCGTTGAGGGCGTACCAGTCAATTTGAACGATACCATTAAATCGTTGAGTGCGTACCAGTAAATTTGAACGATACCATTAAATCGTTGAGGGCGTACCAGTAAATTTGAACGATACCATTAAATCGTTGAGGGCGTACATTTAAAAAACAATCTGTTAACCTATTCAGATTAAACTGTATGAACAGTTTTAAACTTTGGAATTTATCAGTCAACATTTTTATTCAGACAATATGTGAGCTGAAAGAACGAAAATGTATCGTACAAATGTATCGTTCAAAATGAAGCTGCTTACAAAAAAAACGACCAAAAACTGTTCAAATGAATTACATTCAGTAAAGCAAGGAAGACAGTACAAAGAATAACTTGTTTAATTTGAAAATACGTCTAGGAATAACGGAACAGCAATAAAAAACAAAGGTGAGCAGAAAATAAAAGCATCACAAACAAAGTCACATAAAAATGTTTTGCTTAAATGTAAACAAAACGAAAAATGGTTGAAGCATTCAGAAAAACGGAAAAACCAATATCCACTCCAGCAGCAAGTAGGATTAGAAAATTCGAAGATGGTTTGTCTTTACCAGCTTATTACTAAAGAAATGCAAACCTTAAATCAAATTGTAAAGGATTAGCAATATCGGGTATACCATACAAGATACAAAACATACTCGTAAAACGCCACCAAAACTAAAAATGTCATTCAGGTTGCACTAGCTACACATTATATGCAGAGGAAGAGCTGATCGACGCCATTTTCAAGATGTTCGATCAAGACTAACCCCAATCAGAACAGCGGAGGTCGAGAGGAAAGAAAATTCACTGACCACTATGTTTTAATTTTAACCCAAAACAGAAAATATACTGATAAGCTTTTTGCAGGGCAAAAAGACTAGGAGGGGGAAGGGTGCTGGGGGTCACCCATTTACAAGAGATGATCTCTTCTGAGATGTACAACTTTCAGTGTGGTCTGTGTACTACTGTACACCATCTTGACGGTATGTGGTGCGACTATGTTTTGTTTTTGTTTCAATATAGTTTACCTGTCTAACCCATATTCATGTCTGTATCTTGCCTCAATGATCCTACCTGGCCACAGCAAAATAAGTAATCCTCTGACAGAAACATGGCTGGAAAAATGATCAAGGAAGAGAGATGTGGGATTGTAAAGTGGGAGTTGAGGGAGATATGAGAAAAGAGGTAAACAGACTGAGGAAGAATAGAAGGAAGCGAAAGAGGAGGAGAACTCTGATAAAATAATTTTAGAGAGTAAATAGAGGGTGGTGAGAGAGGAGGAGAAAGGAATAAGGGGGTGGAAGGAATAGAGAGAAGAACTAGGATATAGAGAATTATAGAGAATCGTGGCATAGGAAAGACACAATTTGAGATACAGTTTGTTTTTGTTTATTTTATTTTTCATTTGTTATTATTTTCTTCTTGATTTATCAGCTTTTTCTTGAAATTTCTGATGCTTTTATTCTCAGTGAAATATTGTCTTTATATTCACCTCAAATAAAGACATTGTCTTTAATTGAATTACATTTAATTCTTTCAACACAACATTTTGCAAGCAAAGCAAAATGTTAATCTAATTATAAATTAGATTGTAAAGACACTCACACGCACCTGTGTATATGTTTGACTCTGTATGTGTTTGCATATATGCAGCATACATTTTGCTTTTTTTATCAGATAAGAAAGAAACCAAAGTCATTAGTAAATTTGCAACAATGAAAAATTTGTAGTATCAGCTTTCAAAGCTTATATATATATATATATATATATATATATATATATATATATATATATATATATATATATATATATATATATATATATATATATTTCCTGAAAACCACTAACCTTGATAGAGGGAAGACTAAAACTTCCTGTTATGGTTTCAAATGATCTGAAATAACAGCAAAGGGGAGACTTGATTCCAAATATTTCTTATATTTAATATCTCCCCTTTTGGAAATAGGGTATGATTATGAATATCTCCAGTATAAAATAATCCTTATACACTGTGAAATTTAGTTTATGTATGAAAACCCAAGAAGGGAGATATAACATATGAGCAATAATTGGAATCAAGTCTACCCTTCCTGTTATTTCAGATCATTTAAAATCATAGCAGCAAGTTTTCGTTTCCTTTCCATCAAGGCCAGAGGTTTTGGGGAAATATCACATATTTTGTAATTCATATGCAAAACTAAGAAAACAAATGACTATGATTGAAACATTTTATGGCTGTAAAAAAGTACCTAAAATAGACTCTGGATATGCAACCTTAAGGCCAAATGTGACAAAGCCCACTACACAATTCAGGTCATTACCTTTCCAACGACCCTTCATTTGTTAAATTCTTATCATTAGTCACTGAGATTTCGAACTTATGAAATTGCCAAATAAAGGTGGTATATCTATCAACACTGCAACAATATATGGATATATCAATACTGGTAGCCAAACTGAATATTGAAATGCTCATATATTTGGTTCTATGGAAACAAACTAAATGAAAATTTGCAGGCTTTTTGAAGATTATAATACTATTCTATGATTAAAATTTTATGACAATTGGTAAAAAAAAACTATATTTTCAAACCAATAAAATATGCCGAAAATTTGCCTACATTTGTAAATATAGTGTCCTGGTAGTCTAGCTTCAGTTTTGCTGCTTTGGGATAAATTTTGCTTAGGGTTTTTTTTTTGCTTGGTTGTCTCCCCTGTGGCCTTACCAGGTCACTAATATATATACTACAAGGTTGCCTGGTCATAAGATGTGCTTAAATATGATATTTTAATTTATGCAGATTGCATATTAATTATTATAGAGACAATCCTCTATTGAGCCTAATATATAGTAATGAAATCAAAATTAAAAATGGGTGCCATCAGCTAGAATCAAAACCAAAACATACACGTCTCTATCCTCATTCCTTACTTAGTCTCTGGACCACGCTCATATATATATATATATATATATATATATATATATATTCATCTGTCATCCCTTTTTAAAAGATGGAATCACCTAAGCATATGAGACAAGATTCAAGAAAGCAAGCATGCCCAGATAGTCCATAGAGTTATGCAAACACACACACAAAATTTAATGAGTAAAGAAAGTGCCAGACGAAGCTATTTCAAATATTATGGAGAAGGGAGAAAGTACATAGTAAGTCCTACCTTTCCTCTACCATCTTAAATGAATTTGGAAAAAATCCTATGCTCTATTTCCATAATGAGACATTTTCTGTCATTTTATTCCCCCTCTTTCCTCTTTATATACTGATTAATACAATTTTTTCTTTCTTCTGTTCTTTTTAAACTATCCTGTTTGAGATATTTTGTTTTCTTATGTTTTTTTTTAACTTTCTTGAATAAGATGTTATTTTACATGCATATTTATAGGAACACTAATGAAGAATAAATGTTTTTCTTCATTTTTCAATGGGGACCTTTACACTCGTTTTTAAAAGTGAATGCAATTCAAAACCGGCAGTCAATTTCATCTTTTTACCCCTACAGCCACTTTTAACAATCGTGTCAATTTAACTTTCAAATAAAAAAGAACAAAACCATTGCACAAAATGTTTATAGTATAAATAAGCCAGTTTCAATATAAAAATCCAATTCTATTAAATATTTCACACGATAGTTCCCCAAACTGCTCTCTTAATTTCTTTTTTTACCATTAGATCTGAATTCATCTATTTTTTTTTTTATCTTAAACTGTTCTAATCTAATATTGTCCTTAATTTTGTCTAGCAATTTATTGTAAAAATATATTACTCTATTAACACAAAAGAGAAAGCTAAATAAAATTTGAAAAAATTGATCAATTGATTTTGTTTTGGAAATCTGTCTTGATAAATTTCCACACTAAACAGAAACATTTAAAAGAAAAAAAGGAAAAAGAAAACATGTCCACCACACTGAAATAATGCCATTAATGATTTTTAAATATGTGAGATATTCTAACGCTCTCTATAGTACAATTGCATTATTATTTTTTAATTGATCTAAAGTACCAACTACTGGCGCGAAAGTAAAATACTCGAATTGCAGTCACGAGGAAGAAAGATAGAATTTATCATAAGCTATAAAAGAATCCATTTGATTTGATAAAAAAGAGAAAACTGTAAGAGTTATTTCCCTTGCCACAGGCGAACTGTAATTCAACTGATCCTATCAAAAAGTGATAAATGTTGCACTTATTTTTTATGTATTACTTTTCGATGCGCTTTTTAACTTATGGAAAGATGAGTTGTAATATGTCATTAGTTGATTAATAAAACGAAAAGTATTCGTTTTGATCAAGTAATTCTCTTAAGTAATTCAATTATTTGGAATATTTTTATGTTGTAGGTTATATTTTATCACAATTTTTTTTATAAAAAAAAGGAATTGCAATTGGGCAAGATAAAGGGGTTCTTGGCTATAACAGGGGCGCAAATGAAATTTATATATTCCTATAAAACACAAATTAATTGTAATACTTGAAATTTGCGACAAAAAGGCCAAAAATTTATATTTTTTCTAGAATTTAAAAAATTCAAATTAAAATAGGGGTATTTTTGTTTGTTTACTGTGTTTTGTTTGTTTTTTAGTAATTTGGTGCAAGTTTGAAGGCAAAAAAATAAAAGAATTAAAATAAATATCAACTTTTAATTTTTAGAGAATGCTGATTGCTGCTCATTAAACGAAAAATATGCTGTTGAAGATAGGATATTTTTAAATGAAAGACTGACAAAATATATCCATACAAAATAATTATTTTTATATCAGTAACTTTATTAAGACAATATAATATGAAAAGTTTGTGAAAACTGAGTTCAAAATGCGCAAGAACGTTCTGGTGAAAGAAAAATATTTATTTGTAAGAAGAATTTGAGTGCACAGGTTTATTCTAGGTGATGTTGCATGCATATGTGTGTAAACGAGATACTCATGAAAATGTGTGTGTGAGTGTGTGTGTGCGTGTGTGTGTGTGTGTGCGTGTGTGTGTGTGTGTGTGTGTGTGTGTGTGTGTGTGTGTGTGTGTGTGTGTGTGTGTGTGTGTGTGTGTGTGTGTGTGTTATTTAAACGGTGAATATATGAACCATGTATTTGCATTAGTGTGGATGTTTTTGCTGGACATATTAGTTGTATTTGTTGAGTTACCTCAGCCAAAAGCTGAAGTAGTTCTAAAGACATACTCATGTGCATCAGATATAGAAGAAAAATACCCCCCCCCAAAAAAAAAGAGTCAGAAAACTGTTGTGTTTGTGTTTTCATATTACAAATGAGATTTAGGTGTTTAATATTTCTTGCATTTTAATTGGTTGAAAGAAACTGTTGACTTAAGCTTTTGTCAATCAAAAGTTTATGTAAAACATTTACTACTGCTAATATACAAACAACCCAATCCAGAAATAACATTTTAATAAAAAGTTCATCTTCTAATTTTCAAGGTGATGGTTATTTTAAGGCCACCACTCCATATAGAGTCAAGTATAAAGTTGTGTATACAGCAGTTGTTATTTTCAAGATTATTATAAAAACAACAATTTAGACATCATGCTAAACAATCATAAACCACTTTTTTTCAACATTACATTAATTCCTTATTCATGAATAATAGTTAAATGCTGAGTTATCTTCCTTTGTTAACATAACTGCTTGTCATCCAAATGTTATCATAATCTTAAATTTTAAAAAATAGTTTTCCACTTTCAATCAAAGTTGAACTAATAACTGCATAACATAAATTCTGGTTCAGTTAAAGTGGAAAGTAGATTGTCCTTGAACATACAGTCACTGTATATGCATTTATTTTATTTATTTTTTTTTTTTGTTGTTAATCTTTATTATATTAGTCTGTCTTTATGACTGTCTGTCTGTGTATTCCACTTTTCCCTAGAAATTACTGAGCCAATCTCTCTGAAATTTTGTATGTATCTTTGTTATGATAAGGTGCAGTGAACTAAGTAGTATGTTATCTGTCCAATGCAAAGTTAGAGACAAATAGAAATTAGTATTTAATGCAAAAATGAGCACAAATTTAATCATATTCAACCATCAGTTTAGCATAGAGTACTTATTCTAATTAAATGGGTCATAACTTTTGCTTGTGTTTAATGAATTAAAAATCTAGTTTATTCATAATCTACTAAATTGATTGACAATATCATCAAACTAGAAATTAGAAAGTAATTTGAAAGTCTTTAAGCTGTTGATTAGAAACAAATCTGATTGAATTCAAGTCTTCATACAAATACCATTTGCATTTACACAGAGTTGTCAGTCGTTGAGTGAAGAACCCGTGACAGATTGGAAGGGGTTGATAAAGCAAAGAAAGTTCATAGTTTCATGTTTCTTTTGAGCTGAATTTCTGAATAAAATGTGAGCTGAGCTGCGTTAACTTGAACTGAAGTCTTTATTTGATTGTTTCTTGAATGAAGAAAAATTTAAGAGTTACATTCGCTGACTGTATATGCAACAAAAACTTTATGTTCATTTTTGATATTCATTTATTAATAATTAATTAGATATACAATATATCAAAGCTGAATCTAACTATCTCCTAGTTGGGAGGAGATCAATGCTCTGGAGGCCTCCTTAGTTATACAGCCTTTTAAAAATAGTCAGAAAATAGACTTTCTTTTAACAGTAAAAGCTTTTTAAAAGTTTCCAAAAACATAATACGCTTTAATTAGACCAAAACTTAAATTCTCTGAAACTTCTTTTTTAAAACAAAATAACGCATAATTTAATTACAACAACTACTCACTCTTCTAGGCGATGCGATGTTATGCCTCCCTTCAGTCTCGAAAGACAAAGGGGCAGTTGCGCGTGTAATTGTAAGGCAAGGGTTGTGCAATCTCCAACCACACCTCTCCTGAATCGGCACTGTTTGAGTCCAGTGGCAAGGAGAAGACCAGGACGACTGGAAACAATGCTGAGATAAGCGGAGAGCACATACAGCACCTGAAAGTCCTAAATGGTCACCCGTTTAGTACTGGCCAGGTTCAATGTTGCTTAACATTGGTGATCCAGTGGGAACCAGTGTGTCATTCTGATTATACCATACATACTCTTCTAGGGGAGGACCTGCGACGTCACAGATCGAAAGAGGTGGGTGGCGCAATGGTCGCCACTAACTAGCAGTGTTAATGATTATTCATATTTTTTTCTTCTGAAAAATTGAGTTGAGAAATTTATTCCGAATGATAATTGATAAAATAAAAAGAAAATGAATTACAATTATTTCATCTCAGTTTATTGCTGTGATGGGACGATTCCAATATTTTTCCCAAATTGGATACAATTACCGATTCTGTTTTAAATTCTTGATTCCAATACAATTATTAATTCCAATACGAATAATGAAAACGCCTGAAAGAATAAAGCTATGGCATAAAAGATAATCATCTGTGCAACTATAGACAAACTTTCAAAGAAGTTCATTTAACAAACATCGATTTAAGGTCAGTTATATAAAAATGTTCTCATTGACATGTATATATATCAAAGTTATGTTAAAAATCAACAGTTTTTTAATATTGTGCTAGGTCTATAAAAAAGGGATATGTTCATTTTTTTGTATCTCAATGATAAGTATGATAGAATTTTATAAATTTATAATGATTTTATAGGGGTCTTTCTGGTGAATTTGCTGCCAGAGTGTAATTCCGCCTGAAAGATTTTTCCAAAGGGTTTTTTGAACCAGATAATTTTGTATGAACTTTGAGGACCTTAATTGAAATATCTGACAAACAATTTATTAATAACACTTTATTAATAATTTTTGGCCATCTTATTGAAAATATTTTTTCCTGATTAAAACGTTAATTAATAAATAATTAATGTTTTTTTTATTTTAAAGAAGGAAAAAATTTCTTTGTAAATGAATTTAATTATGTTCAAATGGAAAAGAAACAAGATTATGCTTGAATTTAAGTGGTGACTCCCAATTAAAAAAAAAAGTACAACATTGATTTGAAACTTTTTTTAATTTAGTTAATTAGGAAAAAGATTTTGTTATAGTTTTGTTTTATAAACGTAACTATAATTGGTCAGATTATTTAGCAAATAATATCTCAGTTATAGAGAAAACAATTACAGAGAAATAAAGTTAATAAAATATGTTCCTAATGTATCTAAATATATGTTATAATTTTTAAGTAAATAAATAATTCAAAGTGTAGTATCAGTTCTGATACTATACTATTTTTTCTATTCTTGATCAGTATAGAGAAAATCCTAGACTGAGGCAATTTTTATTTTTCCCTAACACAGAGTGCTCCATTTTGGAGAGCTGGATTTTCCAACATTAAAAACCAACGTTGTGTTTAACACTGCCTTACAGGGAAACAAGTAAACAGAATTTCAAGTTATTAGCAACATCCTAAATTAATTCTCTCAAAAATGAGATTCTATTTTTAGACAGTTACATATAAATAGCCTGAAAACCATGGCAGGAAGACAAAAAACAAAATTATTTTAGAATTTATAGTGAGGGATCAGTTTCGTATATAAATTTAGCATAAAATATACTCACTTCCGGAACATTGCAAGTGTTTTCTGGCGTTCATTACATCTGACTGGTAAGTTCATTTCTGTATTTATTAAAATTTTATTAAAAAATTGCCCCTTCCTTTCCCCTCAATTGCTCTAAAACGCTAGAATGACTCGAAAATAAGATCTCATTTTACGTTTAAGTTAAATGGGAGACTGATCTTCCGCATTAAATTCTAAAATAATGGATTTTTTTTCTGATTTTTTTTTTCTTCCTAAGTTTTTCAAGGATTTCACACATAATTGCTTAAAAAGGGAGAATCTCATTTTTGTTGGGGGAGGGGAATCTACAATAGCAACCACAATATCAACAGCAACAACAACAGCAGCAGCAGCAGCAGCAATAATAATAATAATAATAATAATAATAATAATAATAATAATAATAATAAATTAATTAATTAATTAATTAATTAATTATTATTAAAAAAAAAATTATAAAGTCAAAGAATTTACTCTACAAAGAAAACAATTCCGGTTTCATATTTCATTCAAATATAATCTTATATATAAAATAATAAAAAAATATGTTAGTAATAAATTTTTAATTAATTTAGCATATTTTTACATAAAATAGTTTTAAGAAAATAATACAGGTATGTTTATGTTGACAAATTGTCGCTATTTTTCATGTAAAATAATGGAGTGTGTTCTGTGTTCTTGTCAGTGGAAAGAAATATAACAACTGAATTGTTAAACGGTTTCAATAATATTAAGAATCGTTTTTATTATTAGTTTTTTAATTTGATTTTGTCAAATTTCATCAATCAGAGAACGTTTTATGAAACATCATGTGCTGCCACACCTTTTTCCAAAGACTGATTCGTCTAATATTATTGTCTATTTATACCAACAAAAATCTGATTGGTCGTAAAATATGAATATATTTCAAGATTTTACTTTTGGAAATTCCATAGTGTTTTCTACATAAATCGGTATAATTCTACTGTTAATAATAATATTACTATTGAAACGGTAAGGGTTAGGATCAATATTATTAAAAAAATCACTTTCTCTTCTGTAAAATAATCGTCATTGTCAGCTAAATATTCTTTCAGTAAATAAAACGAATTTAATTCTCTTCTTTTCTAAAATTGAAACAATTTAATTCTCATTAAAACAAAACATATATTCACTGCTTTCTTACGATAAAAAAATAAATCTTCTTCAAATCAATAAACTGAATATCACTTTTTGAAATGTATTTACTTATAATTGAAATGCTTTAGTTGCCAGAATGGTATAATTTGATTTGGAAACAATTCATTTTAGAATGGGTAAAGTTAGTGACATCAAATTAATCATTAATCACCATTTTTGTTAATCGAATAATCTTATTTTTTAAAATGTGTACAAAAAATGGAAACAACAACAGCAGCAATAGCCGCCATTAACAATGCATGAAGGATTTTGCTTGACTTGAAAGCTGGGCGCTGATTGGAGCAAACATTTCGATTCTAAGTTGCCTAATCAGATACAATTTCTTATACAAGCAAAGCAGAAGTTTCAAAAATTATTTAAGGGAGTTCTATTTTTCCTCTTTAGCTGTAAACAGATCACTATTGTGTAATCAACCCACATTGTTGAGTTTGACTGTTAAACTCCTCTTTTAAGATAGAACCCCAAACCCACTGTGACCCACGGGCTTTTAGCGTTGATAAGAAGGCTCCAGTATCCAAGATGACTTGCCACATATGAACATTCCCAATACCAGTTCAATAGATATCTGCAAACACACACACACACACACACACACACACACACACACACACTTACAAACCAAATATAAACGCTTTGCTTTTAAACTAAACTTATGTATATACGAGATGTTAGGATGCTTCCTATGTAGGAGAACTGGATCACTTCCTGTAACTGAAGCAGATTTTGAAAATCCTCTGGGAGAGCTACACTACCAATATTGAAGTCCTAGAACAAGCCTCAGTGTCCAGTGTTGAGACTACCATCATCCACTAGCGCTTTCACTGGGTAGGACACATCCACAGAATGGATTATTCAAGGCTCCCCAATAAAATACTGAATATGAAGAACTGGCCCAAGGTACAGGGCCATGAGGAGCCCCAAAAATGCGCTACAAAGACCAAATCAAGCACATCCTGGCTCTAAGAAACATCAACAAGTAAGTCCTCATTGGAGGAAACTGCCAGGGACAGGAAGACATGGAGAGTTGCTGCACAGCATGGCACCGTGGATTTTGAGGAGAAGAAGAGAGTGACGAGAACAACCCCGTCCCCCCTACCCTCCCTTGCGAACACTCCATGATTCTTCCACTGTAGACTCGGACTTCACAGCCACATCATACATAAAGATCCACGCCAAAGATAGGAGACTAGTGCCAAACGATGGGATTTAATACTCGGGCACGAGTGGGAGTTTATGCCAATGTACATACGACCTTATTAAAAACATTCTCATCTCATGAGATCTTCTCTTTCCCCACAAACACAACATTTATCCTTTTTTCTATGGATTTTCAATCTTTCTCTTTGTTCAGATTCATCGACATATTTTCTATTACTATCACCTTGTCTATGATTATATAACATGTTTAACAAAGATGGTTAATAAAGTTGATATAAATGTTAGAATGAGATTTTGTCTTTCTCTTCTACAAATGTGTGTGTGTGTGTGTGTGTGTGTGTGTGTGTGTGTGTGTGTGTGTGTGTGTGTGTGTGAAAGATGAGAATGAAATGGCTTAGTGCATAGATTTCTGCTGGAAGCCAGTTTTGCACAGAATTGATTTTGGTAATTCTAAAACGATTGATTTTGGTAATTCTAAAACGATTGATTTTGGTAATTCTAAAACGATTGATTTTGATAATTCTAAAACGATTGATTTTCTAGCAACAAATAAAAACACAAATGAACACAGATATCAATTCACGAATTTTGAATATGTTGACAATTTTGCTGATTTTCTGAATTTGTAACATTTGAATCTAGTAGTTCGTTTGTTTTATGTTAGGTTTTGAAGATTTTTGGTTTTGGCCATCTTCATTGGATATTTTATAATAGACAAGATGCTAGTAATAAAGAATAAGTTCATGAGTCTGGACAAGGAAAAAGGTTGAGAGTCCATAATGTGTAGAATTAAAGTTCTGATTCTAGGAAACTGTGAAGAGTTCATAATAGGAGAATGTTCTTAAGACTCCATACATGCACAGGTGTTAATTTAAAGGCTAGCAAAGTTCATAGCTGGTAGGTGTGTGTTAAAATGATATGAAGAATAAGACCACGTGCGGCAAGTCAATTCATGTATGACAGGTCGCCATCTTAGTTAGTGAAGCCTTCTTGTCAATGCTTATAGCCTGTGGCTAAGGGCGGATTTGGTTTGTATCGCAACAGAAGAGTGTGGTGGTTGAACTAAGTGACAAAGGTTCGTTTCAATGTAAGAGCCTTCTTGTAGTTAAAAAGAGAGAATAGTGCTGATGCACTGGTTGCTGAAGAATATTAAAACTTCAGTGAATAGTACTGTACTAGCATGAGATATTTTTTCTGATCGATCAAATCAGAATCGAAATTATGTGTTTGCTCCAATCAATAACAGACTTATAAGCAGATATTTAAAACATTGTTAATGCTGCTGCTCGTTACCATTGTTACCATCGTTACCATTGTTACCATCGTTACATTACTATTGCCCCACATTTTCATCTATAAATGAAATCATTTTTTTAAGTTGTTTTTGTAAAAGATTTTTTAATTTTCAGAAAATTTCTCTTTTCAATAAACCATTTGAGACGAAACTTAAGATTAGAGATATCTTAAAACGTACATGTTGTGGCACCAGGAAAGGGTCATAAGTAAAGACTCGAATAATGGGTTGGATTGTGATATTTCTTTATGTGATTATTATATACATTTTTTTTTTTACAAAGTAGTCACCACTTATCAAGGCCTGGAAGCCACTCGGGGATAAGGGTTATTGCGTGTGCAGTAATCAATGGGATAGTATCATAGAAATCGTTAGTATTGGAGATTTGATAAAGTGTCTTACTTAAGGGGGCGGTTCACCAGGAATTTGTTTATACTGGACTTGAAGACATCCAGGTTGTAGTCAGGTGGGAAACAGGCAAACGGAAGAGAGTTCCACAGGCGTGCACTTCTCAGAAAGAAGCTTTTTTCATGAAATCTACGTTTTGGTTTTGTCACAGATAAAGAGTGGGGAAAATTTTTGACAGTGGTTTCAGCTAGACGGGTGTTTATCATGAAAGATTGGCGAGGGCGGACCAGAGATTAGAGCTCAGACGAACACTTCCCATAGAAGTAACGATAAAACAAAGACAGACTTGCAACGTCTCTTCTGTGGGAGAGAGGTTGCAGGAAAAAAAAAAGGGCATCCCCCACTAAGCCACGGAGCCTATTTTGTACTCTGTCAAGGCAGGATAGGCTGTTTTTAGCAGCTCCTGCCCAGATGTGGCAGCAGTACTCCATCCTTGGATGTACTTGGCTTTTATATAGATAGAGAATCGCATCAGCAGTGAGATATCTTCTGGAGCGGTAGAAGGATTCTACCATTTTTCCAGCAACCTTGGCAACTAACTTGATGTACGTCTTCCATTTTAGGTCAGGAGTAAAGGTCAAGCCCAGAAGCTTATCAAAACATGGAGCCTTCCCTAGACGAGAGCCATCCATTTCAATTGATGCCAGATGGGATCAAAGCATTGATGATGTAAATATAGGAGCTTGGTTTTAGATGCATTAAAGGTAACCAGCCACCTCTTCCCCCACTGTACCACGTGCTCAAGATTAGAGAAGAGAGAATCAGAGAGAACTTTGTCATTTACGGCCTTTGATGTGTTAAGTATGTGTTTTGGGAGATCATTGATGTAGATCAGGAAGAGAGTTAGGCCCAGGATGGACCCTTGAGGGACTCCAGCATTAATACTGTGGGCTTCTGATTTCTGCCCATCAACAACTACTCTTATGAGTCTATCGGAGAGAAATGATTTAATGATTGAGAAAACATTTCCAGTAATACCGTATCTGGAAATCTTGTGAAGTAGGTCCTTATGCCATACCTTGTCGAAGGCCTTTGATATGTCAAGAGCAATTGCCCTAGAAGGGAAGCCTTTGTAGAGAGATTCACTAATCCTATGAGATATAACCGTTAGCACACTGGCAGAACAGAAACCGTATTGCATGTCACTAAGAAGGTTATTTCTTCTGAGGTGGTTGACTACTTCTCTATTTAATATGGATTCCAGCAACTTACTCATAACACCCAGGAGACTTATTGGTCTGTACTGAGAGGGAGATGACTTCTCACCTGAGTTCTTAAATACAGGGCATACTGATGAGGTTTTCCAGGATGTTGGGAAGCACTTCTCCTTAAGGCAACGCTTAAACAGTTTTGTAAGTATGGGGGCAAGTTCTGGTTGGAGCTTTTTCAGCACTATAACTGGAATGCCATTAGGTCCAGTTGCTTTACTCAAATCAAGGTTCTTGATTAGCTTGGCAACCTCATGCATAGATATTTGTATGTTGCATAGCATGTTGTCTGTCATAGCAGGAGATACAGGGAGTTGATGGTTATTGTCGCATAGGGTAGAATTAGCTGCAAAGTTCTTGGCAAATAGTTTGGCCTTGTCTGATGCTGACGAGATGACCTCAGGTTCATTGATGATGGTTGGGATAGAACGCACACTTCTGTTCAGGATCCTGTTTGCTATTTGCCAAAACTGGTGGGAACCAAGCAGCTGCTCAGCTACTTTAGATTTAACGGACTGAGCATATAGCTCTCTTGCATTTTTCATTACTCTTTTACAGTGGTTGCTAACAGTCCTGAAAGCAGTGCATCTATTACGTTGGTAGCTATGAAAAAAGTGATTTCTGTGCGCGATGGCAGCAGCACATTCTGGGGAGAACCATCGCTGGCTCTTAGGTTTTTGTTGGAATCTTTTGGATGGTATGAATCGATCTATACCTACAGTTAACCATTCGGTCAGGTCTGATACTATAGAGGACACATCCTTTTTAAACATGGAATGCAGAGGTAGATCAGATATGAATGTACGGAAGCTATCCCAGTCAGCCCTCGAGTATTGATATACAGTACGATGGAGAGGTACGTCTGAAGACTTATTACATTTCATTTTTATCGTAACTGCAGATCCCAGAGGAGACAGAACAGAACAGGAACATAGCTCAGGGGAAGTTGTGAGAAAAAGGTCTAGAAGACTAGCGTACTGACCGGAAGTATCGGGCATACGGGTGGGTTTGTGAACAATCTGAGTGAGGTCATAGGCAATGGCAAAATCATGACAGAACCTCCCCTCATCATCTGTCTTGTTCGAGTGGGTCAGCCATTTCACATTGTGGACATTGAAGTCACCACAAATGTGGATATTAGCCAAAGGATGGGCAGACAGGATGTGGTCAATTTTCTCAGATATATTCTTAAAGATAGTAACTCCACTGTTGTGGGGGCGAATATAAATGTGGTGGTGTAAACAAGTGCAACCCAGAAGCACATATAAGGTAAATTAGGGTCTTCTCTGGAGATATCCCTACCACACGGAAAACCATCTTTGATGTAGGTACATATACCATGCCCATGGCGATCTTGGGGGTCAGATTTATATGTTAAGTTAGAGTATCCCCTACTTATGAACTCGTTTAGGGAAATGGTCGGCCCTATGCCAGTTTCGCTTAGGAAGAATATGTCCGGTTTCGTCTCCTGTAATTGGGTTTCAACCTCTGGACGGTTGGAACGTAGACCCCTGATGTTGGAGAAGGAGACATGGTAGTAGGGGTCTACGTTGGAGGATGGGGTTCTAGGTTTATTTGTGTTTTTTTTCTGGAGATATTTCATGTTAAGGATTTTGGATTTGTGGAACAGGTCGACAAACTTGGTTAGAGCAGGACAGAGAGGGAAAGTAAGAGAGAAAAGGACAGGAAATTTTTTTTTTCTTTTGTAGCACATGATAAGGTAAAGCTGTAACAATTACCCACTAGTAAGGCAACGAGAGGCCCCACCAGAAACTACTGCATGGTCCAGAATCCATTCACCAAATGGCAATACACCAGCCCCAGTACATTGCACCTGCTGATAGGACAGCCTCCTTAGTGGTTAATCTAAGGTTCGGATCTCTGACTATCAGGCAGGTAATGTCAGCCCAGAAGAAACGTTTACCTCCAGCACCCTTACTAGTGATATGGCCACAAGAATAGACATAGAAACAGAAAAGTTTTGACATCTTAGGCTACTGTTCACAAAGTACTGCCGACCTGGAAAGCAGCTTTTTCTTCACCCTTTGTCCGAAAAATCACTCATTGAAAATGAGGACTGAGTGACAAATAAGGAGAAGCGAGAGTAACGAGAGCTGCTGAAAACGCATCCACAATGCGCTATCTACTCTCCATTAAAAAGAAAATGGGGGTTTAAAGGACTTATTAATATTTACTTAGTCCGTAGCTCTAATTCGAAATAATGATATTTGAAGATAATTTCCCTTGATAGGTCTAATTATTATGTTTAGCATTAATCTGGAATTTACTTGACAATTATAACGACAATCTTCTTCATTAACATGAGCATAATCCTAAATCCAAGATGGCACTCGAAGATGACTGAGGCTTTTTTTTTTTAATTTGCCTGTGTCTCATAATCCAGGTGATGTTTGCAACCTTCAATTCTTCTCAAGTATAGATATAAAATCAGCTAAAATGGTAGAAATTTACACTCGTTTTTGAATATTTTATCTGATAATCGAACTGCCTCTCTGTTTTCAACGACACTTGGGATAACTCTTGTACAATAACAAGTCTGCATATGATACAATCAGAATAACGAGAATTTTTATTACAAGAATCGCTTAAGACGTCATTCTTGTTAAAAATGTTAAACGTTTCTGGCATAGCAAAATTGCAAACAGTGTTAATATGACAAAATCATTTCAGGTCGCACACACACATTTTTTGTTGTTGCTGTTGTTTTTTTGTTTTGTTTTGTTTTTCTTTTTTTCTTTTTTGCACTTATCAGTTCTAAAAATAATCGACTTTTAATGTTTATACAAAACTGAATTGGATAATCGGTAACTATGTGCTTCATTCTCTTACAATTGTTTATTATAAAAAGTGCCACATTTTTTGGAGCAAGTAATTAAATCACTATGCCAGCCTTAACCTTGACCATGAATTGTTTGGCACTTGTGATAAATATGTTATACTACAAAAATAAAAAATCGTTTCGCGACTCAGTGCTCCTGTGTGTGCCTCGTCAGTTTCATTTTGAACTTACGAAAACTACCAAAGTGACAAGATCTCAGTATGAATGACGCCAATAACAGATTCGGTTATTTGTATTAGTTGTGTTTGGCGGTCTCAAGCGGAATTCCATTAAGGTTCCACAGTAAGCGGCTTTCATATAAACGCATCATTCATCTCTTTATTGCATTTGTTCACTTCGGTACCGGAATGGATTTTCTAAAATTATTTGTTTTGTCTCTTTCTTTAGTCAAGAATTTACAATCATAAATGATAAGTTAATATTTCGTCAAATAAGTTAATATGACTATCATTAATACTGAATTCAATTTCATTCAAATATAACCTAAAAAAAATGATTTAACTTCCAAGTACGAGCATCAGCGAAACAAAAACACACAAAAATGTAAGAGAGGTTTTTATTTTATTTAAAATTTAAATTCTTTCGATTTTTCATAATTAATAATTTTGTCATCTTGTTTTCAACTTTGTTATGTTAATTGACATGTAAAAACGAATCAAAATATTGTAAATATTCGTATTTGTGCTAACCTAATACAGCCAGTAATACTTTGCCTCTTTTAACCCAAGATATTGATTTGTTATGTAATAGTTTGGTATTCTTACCGTGCCTTGATGTTAATCATTTGTGAAAACATTATTTGGCATCTATTCCTGGTGCTGATGATGAGGCTGTATTCAAATAAAATTTTGTATCATCTCAGAAATGATTGTACACTAATTAGTTGTATATGATGAATTCTTTGAATTTCTTTGAGCTAAAGAATATGACTTTTTAATGATCTACTTACATATGTTTTATATATGCGTGTGTATGTGTGTGTGTGTGTGCGTGTGCGCGCGCGCGTGTGTGTGCATGTGTGTGTGTGTGTGTTTTCATTCCAAACAAGGCACAGTGCCACTAAGTCGCAAGGGGCTACTATTTAGGGCCAAATCAAATTTTCAGGGTCACTATGTAGAGAGTTGGGCAGCGATATGTCTGTTCATATTACACTTGAACTTCTGCATCTCAGTACACTCAAGGAAGCAATGGGCCCCGGGAGGGAATTCTAAAGTCTAGCAGTTCGAAGGAAGAAGCTATTTGAGTAGAAGACTTTACAGTATTTAGGAATCTCTACAATGTGGGGGTGGGAGTTTGCTACTTGTCTGGTTTATCAGGGGTATTTATGTCGAGAGGGCACCAGTACTTTGAGTTCATCCGAGCACTGTTCATTAATGTATTTTTAAAACAGGTATAGGAATGCCACATTTTGGCGAGGAAACAGAGGTTGGAGTTTGGCTGACTGTGTGAGACCTATTAAGTTGGTGACTTTTTTTTTTCAACCCTATTCAAGAGCTATAGACTAATGGCAGATGTACCAGCTTAGCTGTGACAACAATGCGCCATGCATGGGCAAATAGTAGCTTTGTAGAGATACAGGATACTCTTAGATGTGAGTAACCTTCTAGCAAGGTAGAGAGAGCCCACCTAACTCACAGCAGCACTGGCAATTAGGTCAATGTATTTGTTCAATTTATATATATATATATATATATATATATATATATATATATATATATATATATATATATATATGATTATAAAACTCAAATGACCTTGTAACCGGCATTGTAACCCAACATCCAATTTACGACTTCTGATTGCCCACGCGTACATAAACCCAGAATAATTAACATGACACCAAAACGTGTTGTTTTACTGTGTACGTTTTCAGCGCCCAATTTTCTTTTTGC